>NC_069500.1:1221877329-1222477329 GCF_027579735.1 Bombina bombina | reverse complement strand
CAACGGGCAGACATGACTTTTGTCAAATGCACACTGAGTAATGATCAAACAAAAATAATCATCATGATTTCTTCTCCCTTAGCATAATAAGCCTTTTTGTTGGCTTTTATCCAGAAGCAAACAGTGGCCACAACATCCGCTCCTAAGTCTTCTTGTCAGTTCAAGAACATAAAGTTGCACATTTATCACTTGTAAACAAATTCATGGTACACAGTTGAGTGCAACCAATTCCTATCAAGAATCTAGTTTAACTGCAAGGCCTGATTTTATCAGGCAGCTTGTAAGGAAGTGTCTCTTCCCAATGTACAAATCCAAACAGCTATAAATAATGAAGAAGAAACAGCAGCCTTATCTTGAAAAACATTTTTGGCAGCATTAGACACTGTGGAAACAAACTTTTTGTGGATTATATTTTCATTGACAAAAAAACAAATTACGTGTAAGCACCCACTATTCAAAACAACATGAAATAGCATAAATAACGCACTTATGCTGCTGCCACATACACCACACTTAACCGACGTGTAGATTGATTCTGGCAACAAATCTGGAAGTGCATTTTTATGTCTCAGTCAGATACATTGAAATTCCTATTCAATAACCATGCAAACCTATGCCTAACCACACTACAAATGTTCCCCATATTCTTGCTGGCAAAGTCTATTGAATACAATAGGCTAAAAAAGGCCAAGACAACAAGACACACACAAAAAAAGTATGTATATGTGTAAACTGTCTTCATTTTGAAAGTAGGAGCATTCATGAATTTGCTCCAGGTCTTATGATCCAAGATAGGCCAAAAAGTGCATTCCTTTTTTTTTGTACTATAAAGAGGAATCAATGATTTTATTTTATTTTAAATTGTATTTTTATTGACGTTATACAATATAAAAACAGGTGCAAAGTGACAACTTACTCATGAGAGCATTATTAAGTATACAAAAGTCTTGATACGTAGCATATTGTTTTTAAGCTTACAAAATAGGAGAATAAAGACTACAGCAGAATACATTTTTTATATATTCTAACATAGAGATAAGATATAACTATTCTGCTAATAAGCACCTCAGTTTGTAAATAAACAACAGTTATACTCAACATCACACCTCTTTTATATGTAAATCCAACTATCTCCCAGAACTGAACGGCCACTCTTGGGCCATGTCCATTGAGAATATATATCGGTGGGAATAGTAATGTCCAGTTTACAGGGATAAGGGATATAGTTGGAGACACAGAGGCAGACTATAATTTATTAAAACTGATGTGTATGTTTAGATAGAAATAATTTTTGGATTTGAATATTGGTATGGGAAATTGTTTATTTTACTTATTATAAATTATCAAGTCACCTTGGACTTAGTTAGTTGCCTCTGTGGTATAATGGTCATTTCTTATAATGGTTTAGAGAATGGGTTGTAGGATACATTTTCCTATGTTTACAGGGTAAACAATATTGTGGGGGGCCGGAGTTGATGACCAAAAAAAAAATTGGAGTTCTTCATAGGGTAAGGGTAGTAAAGTATATTAGGGTACTAAGTGACTGGTGTCAGTTACTTAACTTACAAGTGGTTACTCAGAATTAGAGTATTAGAATCATGTCTTCACACTTATAAGCCAAAATACATTAAAAGCAGAACTTAACCTCTATAACTATCATGTATACAGTTGCCCATGAAACTAGCCTCTTGTAGGTAATTGCCTGTCATCAGATTGCTCCTGTCATTAAAATCATAGTATAGTTGCCCATGAAACTAGCCTCTTGTAGGTAATTGCCTGTCATCAGATTGCTCCTGTCATTAAAATCATAGTATAGGGCTCTTAGGAAGATGTTGTGACATCATTAATGTTTTTTAGCCTATAGTGCTCATATAGAGTGTGAATTGTCATCACCTGAGTGTACCTATAGAATGTGTTGACTAAGATATAGCAGTATGTATACATAATAATATGTACAGTGCTGTAAGTCATATTGAAGATTGTCAGAAAATGGGATTACTAATAAAGTATAGTACACTACAGGGAGTGCAGAATTATTAGGCAAATGAGTATTTTGACCACATCATCCTCTTTATGCATGTTGTCTTACTCCAAGCTGTATAGGCTCGAAAGCCTACTACCAATTAAGCATATTAGGTGATGTGCATCTCTGTAATGAGAAGGGGTGTGGTCTAATGACATCAACACCCTATATCAGGTGTGCATAATTATTAGGCAACTTCCTTTCCTTTGGCAAAATGGGTCAAAAGAAGGACTTGACAGGCTCAGAAAAGTCAAAAATAGTGAGATATCTTGCAGAGGGATGCAGCACTCTTAAAATTGCAAAGCTTCTGAAGCGTGATCATCGAACAATCAAGCATTTCATTCAAAATAGTCAACAGGGTCGCAAGAAGCGTGTGGAAAAACCAAGGCGCAAAATAACTGCCCATGAACTGAGAAAAGTCAAGCGTGCAGCTGCCAAGATGCCACTTGCCACCAGTTTGGCCATATTTCAGAGCTGCAGCATCACTGGAGTGCCCAAAAGCACAAGGTGTGCAATACTCAGAGACATGGCCAAGGTAAGAAAGGCTGAAAGACGACCACCACTGAACAAGACACACAAGCTGAAACGTCAAGACTGGGCCAAGAGATATCTCAAGACTGATTTTTCTAAGGTTTTATGGACTGATGAAATGAGAGTGAGTCTTGATGGGCCAGATGGATGGGCCCGTGGCTGGATTGGTAAAGGGCAGAGAGCTCCAGTCCGACTCAGACGCCAGCAAGGTGGAGGTGGAGTACTGGTTTGGGCTGGTATCATCAAAGATGAGCTTGTGGGGCCTTTTCAGGTTGAGGATGGAGTCAAGCTCAACTCCCAGTCCTACTGCCAGTTTCTGGAAGACACCTTCTTCAAGCAGTGGTACAGGAAGAAGTCTGCATCCTTCAAGAAAAACATGATTTTCATGCAGGACAATGCTCCATCACACGCGTCCAAGTACTCCACAGCGTGGCTGGCAAGAAAGGGTATAAAAGAAGAAAATCTAATGACATGGCCTCCTTGTTCACCTGATCTGAACCCCATTGAGAACCTGTGGTCCATCATCAAATGTGAGATTTACAAGGAGGGAAAACAGTACACCTCTCTGAACAGTGTCTGGGAGGCTGTGGTTGCTGCTGCACGCAATGTTGATGGTGAACAGATCAAAACACTGACAGAATCCATGGATGGCAGGCTTTTGAGTGTCCTTGCAAAGAAAGGTGGCTATATTGGTCACTGATTTGTTTTTGTTTTGTTTTTGAATGTCAGAAATGTATATTTGTGAATGTTGAGATGTTATATTGGTTTCACTGGTAAAAATAAATAATTGAAATGGGTATATATTTGTTTTTTGTTAAGTTGCCTAATAATTATGCACATTAATAGTCACCTGCACACACAGATATCCCCCTAAAATAGCTAAAACTAAAAACAAACTAAAAAATACTTCCAAAAATATTCAGCTTTGATATTAATGAGTTTTTTGGGTTCATTGAGAACATGGTTGTTGTTCAATAATAAAATTAATCCTCAAAAATACAACTTGCCTAATAATTCTGCACTCCCTGTAGTAAGATATATAGGTAATCAGGATATCTCCTAATTAGAGTATCCCTTTGAATGGAGCTAGGTGCTAAGTATAATATTGAAAATGGTTCTCCACAGTCTAATATGTTTTTTTGTTTGTTTTTTAATTTTTTATTTATAACCAATAAAGGGTACAACAAAGCAAGTTATATCATCAGCCCACCTCGCAGGGTGAGTGGAAGGATAGAGATGACAATACATTGAATCAAGATATCCTACGTTGGCATATTTGTAAAAGTGTAGAACACAGTTAAAATTGGGAAATTTTCAATGGGTTCAAGAGTGTTCTGAGAAATACATGTTTGTACCACAATATTGGGGGTTTTATATTAACTTTACCTAAAATACAAACACAAAAAACAAAAACAAACAAACATATAGTAATCAATCCTATCCATAAACTAGATATGAAGAGCTGCAAGCTGTAGGGTGTATATTGTATTGCTATAGATTGGTGTATGAGCACTTATGCTAAGCTAGTAAGAATCAGAATGGCACTTAATAGGGATGTAACCCGTTCAGTTGTTTAGCGTTTCATACAGAGCACCGCAATGTCAGTGTAATAGCAATAGCAAGCAGCGTGACTCTAATCATGACAAGCACCATTGCTGTAACAGTAAACCCTGTCTAAAAATTGATCTTATCAGTTCAGGTCCTTGGACATCCTAAAATAAGTGTACAGTACCTATTCCCAGGTGGGGGAAGGTCTGTGTATAATTTATGATTATCCCTTCTAATAGTTGTGACCCTGGGAATGTACAAGTAGGTTATTCTAGCGACTTATGAATATAGGAGCATAAACCTTTGCTGTCCGCCCATGCATTAGTTTATTAAGAATTTAATTTTATGGAGGGAGTTTGGGGGTTCCGTATGGAGTAGACCAAGTACTGAGAATTAGTGGGGTTAAGGTGCAATATAAAATTTTCTGTCATTTTAGAGATACTATGAGAAGATAAAAATAAAGTAACAACAGAAGAGGCCAACGGGGCCAAAACAGTAACGGACAAAAAAAACAACAACTAACCAAAACAAAACAAACAAACAAATCCCCTCTGATTGGAATATTAATTATACCTAGAAGTAGAAACGAGAAACCTTGAGTTTAAGAAGTTGCTATATAAACAGTGATAGGCTGGTCTGGTAACAACTCCCGGATGCTATCGGCATGGTTAGCAAGGTATAGTAGGACATATAAGTAGATGGTCAGGCATTTCCAATTTATTGTTTCAGTCAGTGTATTCTCTGCTGGCTTTTGTAAGTTAGGTTTTGATGTAAAAACCAGTAGTTATGTCAGTAGTAAAATAAAGCTTAAGCTTGATGCATGTATCTCAGACATTCATGGGCTGCATATATAAGTGATGTAAGCCTGTTATCATGTGGCTATAGCAAGTGTTTAACACATGGGGGAAGTTAGAGAATGTGGGCATCAAGTGTAGTGTGTTGGTATGTTATGCCTTATAACGGGCATAGATTCTTTTAGTATTTTGTTTTGAGTAGCTATGATTTAAGTAAGATAATACCCAAGCCATGGGCTAGTGGATTTCAGCAGAACAGACGTATGGATTATCTAACATTGTAAAATAACCTCAAACCCAGATAGGAAAAACAGAATTTATGCTTACCTCTTGTGATGTATCGAGTCCACGGATTCATCCTTTACTTGTGGGATATTCTCCTTCCCAACAGGAAGTGGCAAAGAGAGCACACAGCAGAGCTGTCCATATAGCTCCCCCTCCAGCTCCACCCCCCAGTCATTCGACCGAAGGTTAGGAAGAAAAAGGAGAAACCATACGGTGCAGTGGTGACTGTAGTTTAAACAAAAAAGCTACCTGACTTAATAGCCAGGGCGGGCCGTGGACTCGATACATCACAAGAGTAATTTGTCAGGTAAGCATAAATTCTGTTTTCTCTTGTAAGATGTATCGAGTCCACGGATTCATCCTTTACTTGTGGGATACCAATACCAAAGCTTTAGGACACGGATGAAGGGAGGGAACAAGACAGGTACCTTAAACGGAAGGCACCACTGCTTGTAAAACCTTTGTCCCAAAAATAGCCCCCGAAGAAGCAAAAGTATCGAATTTGGAAAATTTGGAAAAAATATGCAGCGAAGACCAAGTCGCTGCCTTACAAATCTGTTCAACAGAAGCCTCATTTTTAAAAGCCCATGTGGAAGCCACTGCTCTGGTAGAATGAGCAGTAATTGTTTCGGGAGGCTGCTGGACAGCAGTCTCATAGGCCAAACGGATGATGCTTTTCAGCCAAAAGGAAAGAGAGGTAGCAGTCGCCTTCTGACCTCTCCTCTTACCAGAATAGATAACAAACAATGAAGATGTTTGTCTGAAATCCTTAGTTGCTTGTAAATAGAACTTTAAAGCACGAACCACATCAAGATTGTGTAACAGACTTCCTTCTTCGAAGAAGGATTAGGACACAGAGAAGGAACAACAATTTCCTGGTTAATATTCTTATTAGACACAACCTTAGGAAGAAAACCGGGTTTGGTACGCAAAACTACCTTATCTGCATGGAAAACCAGGTAAGGTGAATCCCACTTTGAAAAAACATTACTATGCATTTAAGAGATAAAAAAGGCACACAATTTTGCAAAACAGTGAAAAAATGCAGCAAACTTTTCGAAATTTTTACAGTATGTACCTAAAGCATTAGTAAAATTGCACCACTAGCAATAAAAACGATTAACCCCTTAATGCCCAAACCGGATCGACAGTAAGCCAAAAAAATGGTTAAAAAACGTTCAGCACCTTGCCACAGCTCTGCTGTTGCCCTACCTGCCCTTAGGAACCAGATTTGTGGGGAAAAAGCTTCTTATAGACCCTCAAACTGCAGCAGGACCCTCCATGTGAAACAGCCTGAACTTCTAGTCAAATATAACTGTGCATCTGAGGCGTGAAATTAGGCCCCTCCCACCTCACTACGGTGCTTGTGAGGCCTAAAGAAACACTCCAAAGTGTTTTAATATTAGCCATATATTAGTGTCTCAAAAAAACGATATTTTCAATAAAAACCATTTGCCTTGAAAGTAGTGTCAACCAGCATAAACTAGCCCTGTTATGTAAGCTTGAAATTGCATACTTAGTCTCTGAATACAGCTTACCCTTCCCTCATGGGGATATTATCAGTCTTCTCTAGCATTATCACAGTCTTGTCTAGAAGAAAAAAAAAAGACTGAACATACCTTATTGCAGCCTAACCTGCAAACCGTTCCCCCCAACTGAAGTTTTCTTGCACTCCTCAGTCCTTTGTGGGAACAGCAGTGGATTTTAGTTACAACATGCTAAAATCATCTTCCTCCTTGCAGAAATCTTCGTCTCCTTTCTGCTAGAGAGTAAATAGTACACACCGGTACCATTTAAAATAACAAAATCTTGCTTGTAGAAAATAAAAACTACATTTTTTTACCACATTCACTTTACCCTTCCGATTGCTTAGAGCCGGCAAAGAGAATGACTGGGGGGTGGAGCTGGAGGGGGAGCTATATGGACAGCTCTGCTGAGTGCTCTCTTTGCCACTTCCTGTTGGGAAGGAGAATATCCCACAAGTAAAGGATGAATCCGTGGACTCGATACATCTTACAAGAGAAAAAAAAATCTTAGTTGATTGTAAAATCTACCACAACCCTATGTCTAACTAGATGTTTCAAAGGGACACTTGGCTACACATTAGCATACTGTAGGCTTATGTAGGGAGGACTGCATGTAACTTGTTATACTGCACCAACACTATATGCAAAGATCCTTAGTGACCTGCAGACAGAGATAACTCTAAGGTGCCGTTTCAGAGGGGTAGTTCTCAGTGCAAATATAAAGGTACATAGTAAAGACTATTATAACATATGATTAAACCACAATATTGCCCCCACAACAATATGGGAAGGTGAACAAAATACTGAACTGTATCTTTTACACAATCCAAAGTCCCATAAGTAACGTTTTCAAGATAGAGTTTTCCCTAACATGGGACCCAAAGTTTGCAGAGTTTAGAGTCTACCTATGCAGTATAGACAGTCTTGCGGTGTCCACAAGCCATACTTCAACCGACACCATTTTTTGGAAGACTGAGCCAGGAGTCAAACATGCCAACTGCGTACCAGTCATGTCAGTCTCCATACTTAGTGTTGAGCTGGTATTGCGAGCCGAGGAGTTCCCTTGTCGTCACTGTTGAGTTAGAGGTATTGTAGGCTGGATTGCTTGTTCCGTAATCTGACCCCGGACCTATGGTAGACGTTGGAGAGGATCCTAAGGGCAGCAGTAGGTCTTTCTTTAGATCCATAAATGAACCTGTGTCAGGAGCAAGCAGGTGCAGGCAGAAGGGGGACACTTCAACCACTGATATCACTGCAGCAACTCTCATCTGTGGAGGAGCTGGATCTTCAAAGCTGCTATTGGTCTTCCCCAAGTTGTGTGTGGCATTATTTATTGTATATTGTAGGGTAGAGCAATTTTGACTAATGGTGGATTTCTGTAGTCGGAGAGGTTGTTCCTTTAATTGTGTCATTGCGCATAGATCCGCACAGGAAGTAAGGAGTCGATCTAGTCTAGGCAAGAATATGGCCCGTAGTTCAGATAGAATGTAGGTCAGCACTTGGTCCATTAGTGCTGGATATAGAACAGGATTCTTTGGTCTTGAATAGTTCCATTACTGAGTGACCAGGAATAGGAAAAAGTGGAGCTATATACAATGTGGCGGCAGAAATTGTCCCACGACGCCAAACGGCCTTTTCTACAGTCACTTCTCAGGGGCAAGGGTGCGATGTAGGGCCCTTCACGCAGCGAGTTTCAGCTGCAGCAAGTACCCGCTTATGTTAGGGTGCCTACTCAGCAAGAAAAATAGCGTGGGTTAGCCGATGGCAGCTAATAATTGCTTAGTTTTCAGAGTTGTTATGCAGAGCTCCTTCTCCGTGCTGCCATTCGGTTGCTCCACCCGCCGGAAGTCCACAGTCTAATATGTTAGTAGAATAATAATTGTTAACGTGGAGAAAGGGCAAGTAGCTCAACAAGTAAAAGAATATTTCCACTGAGTGTCAAAACCTAAGATTGACACCCCACTGTTTCAGCCGCTGACAGCTAGGCAGCAGATTATATTGTTTCAATAAGGTAGCTCCCTAAAGTAATAATAAGGTAAAGTTTATCGTCTCTTTGGGGAGGCGATGGGTGGTTATGGTATTGACAAGTATAGTAGGCCATAAAAATTAATCTTCTAACCTAAGGTATGGACGCTTTGAATCATCCCTTTTTACATAGGGGCAAAATCTCATAGAATAGCATGCTTAAATAAGATAAAGCCCTTATGGAGTTCAGAATACTGTATATGCTAACTGCCTCCTATAAAAGTATACACCGTTCTATCTTATTTGGTTATATATCAAATGTTCAACGTATTCGCTGTAGTATCAAGTAGTCACTATAGGTAACAGAGAGCTAAATATAAGGGAGATTAATATCCAAAAATAAATTATCAACCACCTGGCATCATAGAAATATATGTTGAAAAATAGAGTTGCTGATATTGGACAATACTAAAGAAAGGTTCAAACAACTAATCAAATAACCTAATCAACTATCTGTAATTAATCCTAGTAAACTATTATTTGGTTAGGTGCAGGTATATAATTTGTTAAATATTCCACTTAGTTTTACAATCGAGACAGACTTAAAGGGACAATAAACCCAAATTTTTTCTTTTGTGATTCAGATAGATCATGACATTTTAAGCAACTTTCTAATTTACTCCTATTATCAAATGTTCTTCATTCTCTTGGTATCTATATTTGAAATGCAAGAATGTAAGTTTAGATGCCGGCCCATTTTTGGTGAACAACCTGGGTTGATCTTGCTGATTGGTGGATAAATTCATCCACCAATAAAAAAGTGCTGTCCAGAGTTTTGAACTAATAAAAAATCTTAGATGCATTCTTTTTCAAATAAAGATAGCAAAAGAACAAAGAAAAATTGATAATAGGAGTAAATTAGAAAGTTGCTTAAAATTGCATGCTCTATCTGAACCACAAAAGAAAAAAATTGGGTTCAGTGTCCCTTTAACCCCTTACACATATAAGAGCAATATTACATATGCATCACTGAAATGTTTCTGAAAACATGAGAAGCAGAAAGAGAAATAACATATGGTATTATTAATTAACCAGGTATATATATTGTAACCAGTCAAACTTGAGAGGGCATTATTAGCATACATTTTAAGGTTTATATTTATGTACTAAAAACTAAATGTGTCAGCACATTGTATGTAGACCTTCAGGGACGGGCTTATAAATGATATATAGGATGATGTAGTAATCTACATGTGCATAATGCACTTATTATATAATGTTCATAATTAGTTAGCCAAACTAAACTTCAAGTGGGAGACAACTATAAACAAAACCAAAGTTCTCACACATGTCTAGGGATCCAGGACTTCAGACGTTATGGTCTTCATAGATGGTTCCCATTGTTATAGAGTAACAATATCAAGTTGTTGTACTAATATAAAGATGCAGTCACTTCCAAATGGGGCCTATTATCCTGCCCCACACCAGTAGTAAGGTCATCCTGAAGATCTGATCAGTAGCCTTCATATTTTTTTTGGATGGGGTAGGGCGACTTGAAATTAGTAACTCACTGTGCACACAGTTTATCCAACAGGCTGTGAAAATAGATTCCGCCGTGTAAAAATCAGTTAGCCTATTCCTCTTCTATCTGTAGTAGGTGCAAGAGAGGTGTTGGCAAACGTATTCTCTCTGTAGACACCGTCATAAGACCGGAACTGTTGTTTTTCCCCTCACCCATAACAGCGGGTAAAAATGTAGCATCGGGGATCCCTCTAGCAGCTCCCACATTATCACTTTTCCCATGGGCCAACTTCTCTGCACTGGAATTGGGAGTGAATCTGATCAGTGCTGCAATGCTTAACTGTGTGGGTGGTGGATGGCAGTTCTGCCTAGATAGCTGATATCGCTTAGGTGTATGACTCTCCGGCGCAGTCAGGATGTCTATGGTCTTAGCGTACCTAGGAAATATCAGGGAGTCTGCAATTGCATCACAAGGTGCTGTAGGATTAATGAATGGTAGAACGACGCCATCTTGGGAGACATGTGGTGTGGCCGACTTCTCAAACCATTGTGCGATTAGCGTGTGCAGTTCAGATAAGTGGTCCTCAAGTAAGCCGCATATCTCATTCTCAAGCACTTCTGCATTCATTGTTAGTTTGCTAGGATTGCGAATCAGCCTGCTTATTAATCCCACTGTCTAGAGAAGGGATATAGTGTTGTTTGCGGCCCATAAGCTTCAGATTGTTGCATAGTGTAGCCGAACAACATAGGCTAAGATCGCATTCTTGGAATACTCAATCCGCTTCTCTTAGGATCAATGTGCATCTGTACACCTTTACTAACTGTATATTCCATTTAAAAAAAATAAAGAAATAGTTGTAATCTGTATTTATGCTGAGAGCTTCCTCCAGATGCAACCTGCCGGCTCGGCTCCTCGCTCCGCCCCCCTCAGGAATCTATAATTGTATCTATGAGGAATCTAGAAATGTCACTTATAAGAAATGTCCTTGATAAGCCATAGGTCAAAGAGACAAAAGTAAAAAAAAAGAAAACATAATTTATGCTTACCTGATAAATTTATTTCTCTTGTAGTGTATCCAGTCCACGGATCATCCATTACTTATGGAATATATTCTCCTTCCCAACAGGAAGCTGCAAGAGTCCACCCACAGCAAAGCTGCTATATAGCTCCTCCCCTAACTGCCATATTCAGTCATTCGACCGAAAACATGCAGAGAAAGGAAAAACCATAGGGTGCAGTGGTGACTGTAGTTCAAATGAAAAAATTACCTGCCTTAAAGTGACAGGGCGGGCCGTGGACTGGATACACTACAAGAGAAATAAATTTATCAGGTAAGCATAAATTATGTTTTCTCTTGTTAAGTGTATCCAGTCCACGGATCATCCATTACTTATGGAATACCAATACCAAAGCTAAAGTACACGGATGATGGGAGGGACAAGGCAGGTACTTAAACGGAAGTTACCACTGCCTGTAAAAAAACCCTTTCTCCCAAAAATAGCCTCCGAAGAAGCAAGGTATCAAATTTGTTAAATTTGAAAAGTATGAAGCGCAGACCAAGACTCCGTCTTGTAAATCTGTTCAACAGAAGCCACATTTAAAAAGGGCCAAGTGAAAACCACAGCTCTAGTAGAATGAGCTGTAATCCCTTCAGGAGGCTGCTGTCCAGCAGTCTCATAAGCTAAATGAATTATGCTTTTTAACCAAAAAGACAGAGAGGCTGCTGAAGTCTTTTGACCTCTCCTCTGTCCAGAATAGACAACAAACAAGGTGAATGTTTGATGAAAACTGTAGTAGCTTGTAAGTAAAACTTTAAAGCACAAACCACGTCCAATATTGTGTAATAGACGTTCCTTCTTTGAGGAAGGATTAGGATACAAGCATGGAACAACTATCTCTTGAGTGATGTACTTGTTAGATACCACCTTAGGAAAAAACCCAGGTTGGTACGCAGGACTACCTTATCCGTACGAAGGACCAGATAAGGAGAATCACATTGTAACACAGATAACTTGGAGACTCTACGAGTCGAGGAATTAGCTACCCAAAAGGAACTTTCCAAGATAAAGATTGATATCTATGGAACAAAAAAGGTTCAAACGGAACTTCTTGAAGAACCTTAAGAATCAGGTTTAAGCTCCATGGCGGAGCAACAGTTTTAAACACAGGTTTGGATCTAACCAAAGCCTGACCAAATGCCTGAACGTCTAGAATACCTGCCAGACGCTTGTGCAAAAAAATAGACAGAGTAAAAATCTGTCCCCTTTTAAGGAATTAGCTGACAACCCTTTTCTCAAAAACATCTTGGAGAAAAGATAATATCCTGGGAATCCAGACTTTACTCCATGAGTAACCCTTGGATTCATAACAATCAGATATTTACACCATATCTATGTTCAATTTTCCTAGAGACAGGCTTTCATGTCTGTATTAAGGTATCAATGACTGACTCGGAGAAGCCATGCTTTGATAACATCAAGCGTTCAGTCTCCAGGCAGTCCATCTCAGATTGATTCTATTTAGATGGTTGAAAGGACCCTGAGGTAGAGGGACCTGTCTCAGAAGCAGAGACCGTGATGGAAAGGATGACATGTCCACCAGATCTGCATACCAGGTCCTGCGTGGCTACGCAGGCGCTGTCAAAAACACCAAAGCCCTCTCCTGCTTGGTCTTGACCTCCGGAGGAAATCCCACTCCCCCGGAAGAAAAGTCTGACGACTTAGAAAATCCACCTCCCAGTTCTCAACACCTGGGATATGGATAGCTGATAGACAAGAGTGAGTCTCTGTCCAGTAAATTATTGTAAGACTTCTAACATCGCTAGGGAACTTCTGTTCCCCCTTGATGGCTGATGTAAGCCACAGTCGTGTATATTGTCCGACTGAGCATGATGTACCTCAGAGTTGCTAACTGAGGCCAAGTCTGAAGAGCATGGAATATCACTCCCAGTTCCAGAATATTTATTAGAAGGAGGGTCTCCTCCTAAGTCCACTATCCCTGAGCCTTCAGGGAGTTCCAGACTGCATCCCAACCTAAAAGGCTGGCATCTATTGTAACAATTGTCCCATCTGACCTGCGGAAGGTCATACCCTTGGACAGATGGACCCGACATAGTCACCAGAGAAGAGAATCTCTGGTCTCTTGGTCCAGATTTAACAGGGGGACAAATCTGTGTAATCCCCGTTCCTCTGACTGAGCATGCATAGTTGCAGCGGTCTGAAATGTAGACGTGCAAACGGTACTATGTCCCTTGCCGCTACCATTAAGCCAATTTCATTCATGTACTGAGCCACCGAAGGGCGCGGATGGGATGAAAAAAACACGGCAGAAATTTAGAAACTTTGACAACCTGCACTCCGTCAGGTAAATTTTCATTTCTACAGAATCTATCAGAGTCCTTAGGAGGGAAACCCTTGAGATTGGGGATAGAGAACTCTTTCCTTGTTCACTTTCCACCCATGTGATCTCAGAAATGTCAGTACTACGTCCGTATGAGACTGGGCAATTTGGATGTTTGACGCCTGTATCAGGATGTCGTCTAAATAAGGGGCCACTTCTATGCCCCGCGGTCTAAGGACCGCCAAAGCGACCCCAGAACCTCCATAAAGATTCTTGGGGCTGTAGATATCCCAAAGGAAAGAGCTACAAACTGGTAATGCCTGTCTAGAAAGGCAAACCTGAAAAACGATGGTGATCTTTATGCATCGCAATGTGAGGATAAGCATCCTTCAAATCCATTGTAGTCCTCTATTGACTCTCCTGGATCATAGTTAAGATGGTACGAATAGTTTCCATCTTAAATGACGGAATTCTGAGGAATTTGTTTAAGATCTTTAGATCCAAAATAGGTCTGAAGGTTCCCTCTCCTTGGGAACCACAAACAGATTTGAGTAAAAACTCTGTCCCTGTTCCTCTCTTGGAACTGGATGGATCTCGTACACAATGTAAGAATGCCTCCTTCTTTATCTGGTTTGCAGATAATTGTGAAAGGCGAAATCTCCCCTTTTTTTGGGGGGGAATCTTTGAAATCCAGAAGATATCTCTGGGATATAAATTCCAATGCCTAGGGATCCTGGGCATCTCTTGCCCACGCCTGGGCAAAGAATGAAAGTCTGCCCCCTATAGGATCCGTTACCGGATAGGGGTCCGTTTCTTCATGCTGCCTTAGAGGCAGCAGCAGGCTCCTTGGCCTGCTTATCTTTGTTCCAGGTCCGATTGTCTCCAGACCGCCTTGGACTGAGCAAAAATTCCCTCTTGTTTTGCCTTAGAGGAAGAGGATGCCACACCTGCCCTGAAGTTTTTAAAAGGTACGAAAATTAGACTTTTTTTTTTTTTTTGCCCTTGATTTAGACCTATCCTGAGGAAGGGCATGACCTTTTCCTCCAGTGATATAAGCAATAATCTCCTTCAAACCAGGCCCGAATAGGGTCTGCCCCTTGAAGGGAAGTTTAGTAGCTTATTTATTAAAGTCACGACAGCTGACCATGATATAAGCCATAGCGCTCTGCGCGCCAGTATAGTAAAAAACAGAATTCTTAGCCGTTAGTCTAGTCAAATGAACAAGGCATCAGAAAACAAAGGAATTGGCTAGCATAAGCTTGTCAAATATATTCATCCAATGGAGTCGCTTAACTGTAAAGCCTCATCAAGAGACTCAACCCAGAACGCCGCAGCAGCAGTGACAGAAGCAATGTATGCAAGGGGCTACAGGATAAAACCCTGTTGAATAAACATTTTTTATCCATTGGATCTAAAAAGCACAACTGTCCTCGTCAGAGGTAGTGGTACGCTTAGCTAGAGTAGAAACTCTTCTCTCCACCTTAGGAACTGTCTGCCAGAAGTCCCGTGTGGTGGTAACTATTAGAAAACATTCTTCTAAAAAATAGGAGGGGAAGAGAACGGCACACCTGGTCTATCCCATTCCTTATTAAAAAAAAATTTTAGTAAACCTCTTTAGGTATTGGAAAAACATCAGTACACACCGGCACTGCATATTATTTATCCAGTCTACACAATTTCTCTGGCCCTGCGATTGTACACATTCATTCAGAGCAGCCAAAGCCTCCCTGAGCAACAAGTGGAGGTTCTCAAGCATAAATTTTAAATGTAGAAATATCAGAATCAGGTTAAATCATCTTCCCTGAGTCAAAAAAAAAAAAAATCACCCACAGACTAAGCATATTGTGAGGTAGTATCATACATGGTTCTTAAAGCGTCTGTATGCTCTGTATCTACCCCCAGAGCTAACTGCTTTCCTTTAATTTCAGGTAGTCTGACTAATACTGCTGCCAGAATATTAATCACCACCTTTGCCATGTCTTGTAAAATAAACGCTATGGGCGCCCTTGATGTACTTGGCGCCATTTGAGCGTGAGTCCCTGAAGCGGGAGTCGAAGGGTCTGACACGTGGGGAGAGTTAGTCGGCATAACTTTCCCATCGACAGAATCCCCTGGTAAAGAAACGCTATGGGTGCCCTTGATGTACTTGGCGCCATTTGAGCGTGAGTCCCTAAAGCGGGAGTCAAAAGGTCTGACACGTGGGGAGAGTTAGTCGGCATAACTACCCCCACGACAGAATCCTCTGGTGATAATGTTTTTAAAGACAAAAAATGATCTTTATTGTTTAACATGAAATCAGTACATCTGGTACACATTCTAAGATGGGGTTCCACCATGGCTTTAAAACATAATGAACACAGAGCTTCCTCTATGTCAGACATGTTAGAACAGACTAATAATGAGACTAGTAAGCTTGGAAAACACTTTAAATCAAGTTAACAAGCAAATATATAAAACGTTACTGTGCCTTTAAGAGAAACAAATTTTGCCAAAATTTGAAATAACAGTGAAAAAAGGCAGTTAAACTAACAAAATTTTTACAGTGTATGTAACAAGTTAGCAGAGCATTGCACCCACTTGCAAATGGATGATTAACCCCTTAATACAAAAAACAGATTAACAAAACGAAAAATATGTTTTAAACAGTCATAACAGCTCCTACTTTTGAAGCCCTTTTGAGCCCTTCAGAGATGTCCTATAGCATGCAGGGGACTGCTGAGGGAAGCTGAATGTCACTGTTTGTAATTTTAACTGCACCAACTGTAACTTTTATACTATAACAGTGGAAAGCCTCAGGAAACTGTTTCTATGCAAAATTTAAGCCAGCCATGTGGAAAAAACTTAGGCCCCAATAAGTTTTATCACCAAACATATGTTAAAAAACGATTAAACATGCCAGCAAACGTTTTAAAACACATTTTTACAAGAGTATGTATCTCTATTAATAAGCCTGATACCAGTCGCTATCGCTGAATTTAAGGCTTTACTTACATTACTTCGGTATCAGCAGTATTTTCTTAGTCAATTCCATTCCTAGAAAAATATTTTACTGCACATACCTTATCTGCAGGAAAACCTGCACACCATTCCCCCTCTGAAGTACCTCACTCCTCAGAATGTGTGAGAACAGCAAATGGATCTTAGTTACGTCTGCTAAGATCATAGAAAAACGCAGGCAGATTCTTCTTCCAAATACTGCCTGAGATAAACAGCACACTCCAGTGCCATTTAAAAATAACAAACTTTTGATTGAAGAATAAACTAAGTAGAAAGCACCACAGACTCTCACAACCTCCTATCTATGTTGAGGCTTGCAAGAGAATGACTGAATATGGCAGTTAGGGGAGGAGCTATATAGCAGCTTTGCTGTGGGTGGACTCTTGCAGCTTCCTGTTGGGAAGGAGAATATATTCCATAAGTAATGGATGATCCGTGGACTGGATACACTTAACAAGAGAAAAGAAAAGATGATTATGGGTAAGTGGGCGGGATTTAAAACTCTAGTATGTTAGGCTGTTTTTGCCTCCTCCTAGGGGACTGGAGGGTAATTCCACATGTGATGTCTTGTGGACTAACGCAATCTGATGAAAGAAAACTGATTTTGTATCCCTTGGAAATGATTTTCAAAACCTAGGGATCTGATATGGAGTATGCCACTCACCGATAAAGTATCAGTCTACCCCAAAAGTGCGGGATGCACCGTCATGCTTTTTTGGAAACAAAGGAAGACGTTTTGCATTAGGATTGTACTAGTTACTAAGACTTTATGCAGATTTGGGACTACTTGCTGCATTAGAGGCAGAACTATTCTTTTGGGACTAGAATTGACAAAAGTAAGAAGAGCGACTAGAAGCCCTTGCCTTATCCTTGGATTTTTTTAACCTGAGAAGGCAGGTAGCTGCGGAAATAATAGCATCCAGGTCTGGAGCAAATAATATCTCATGGAAGGACTTAAAGGGATACTAAACTCAAATATTTTCTTTCATGATTCAGAGCATGCAATTTTAAGCAACATTTTAATTTACTCCTATTATTAATTTTTCTTTGTTCTCTTAGTATCTTTATTTGAAAAAACAGGAATGTAAGCTTACGAGCGAGCCGGCCCATCTTTAGTTCAGCACCTGGGTAGTGCATGCTGATTGGTGACCAAATGATGTCACCAATCAGGAAGCGCTACCCACGATTCTGAAACAAAAATGGGCTGGCACCTAAACTTACATTCCTGCTTTTTTCAAATAAAGATACCAAGAGAATGAAGAAAAAATGATAATAGGAGTAAATTAGAAAGTTGCTTAAGATTGCATGCTCTATCTGAATCATGAAAGAAAAAATGTGGGTTCTTTATCCCTTTAAGCCACAAGGCACATCCAGCTAACACTGCCATAGTGGCATTCTTAGCACTAAGGTGACCCAATTAAATGGCTGTGTCACAAATGCAGTTCTAACTAATCTGATGTGGTCCTGGATGTCCTCAAGAGACAACTCTCCTGTAGTCTTATCACCTTAAACTGACATAGCAGCTGCAACCGTAACAAGCTACGTTGAAACCTGGGTAAAACAAGTAGCGAGCTAGCTGAAAGACCGCCTGTGAAAGTAAGCCTTCAAGCTTCTTATCCATGGAGTCCTTGAAAGAGCTACTATCCTCTAGGGGAATAGTGGTATGCATCACCAGCGTGGAGATGGCTTCATCCAACTTTAGTATGGTCTCCACGCTAGGATACACATTAACATAGTAGATGACATTGAAAAAAGACAGAAGTCCATCGAGTTCAATCTATACGGATACTACCTGGTTTACACTAAAGAAGCTAACAACTGAACTTACATTAAACAATTATTTATCTAAGGTATTGGCAGTCACTACCTCCTTAGGCAAAATGTTTCACAATTTGATTGCTCTTACAGTGAAAAAAATGTTTACATTTCTGGAGATTAAATCTTCTTTCCTCTAGGCTTAAACTGTGACCTTGTGTCACAAACAATTGACTTGGATTAAACAGCGCTTCTGCCAACGCTGTATATGGGCCATGCATATATTTATTTAAAGTAATTTAAGCTTTAATTTATCTCCAATCTAGAAGGCTACCGACTGCAGCTAGTACCCACCTGCGCTTTTGTGGGGGAGACAGAGTTGCCACCAATTGTGATACAGTAGAGTGGATATAAAGGGTAAGGGGTAAATTCAGCAGGATTGACTAAACCAACTCAAAGCAAGCAGGCATCCCCTGTCTAGAATCTGCAATGGAAGACAAACATAGTCTGCAGACCTGCCCTCAATCCCCCCAAGACCTAATGCTGCCCCAACATGATAGAAAAGTAGAATGGGAATGGGAGAGAGGAAGGTATAATAGAAGCACCGTACAGCACACTAAGGTACAAGGAAAATGACTACAGCAACCCTCAAATTCCCCAAAGCCACAATAGCAAACAGATAAATACGCTTCTGAAAACGTTATAATTGTACTGCAAAAATTACTCAGAGCTCAGAAATGAATATAATTTATTATTTAAATAAATGTTGCTGTTTTACAGTACGTAAATCAGTCTCACTACCCATAGGAAAGCGAGGGAAACAATCTGTAAGTCATCGAACATGGCCACTGCACTGGCGAAAAGGGAAGGAATACCAATCATGTATGATTTCCCAGTCTAAATGAAACCCTACCTGCCATTAAATGCTTTCCTTACATGTTTGCAAGTGTTTTTATAGCCACAAATATTAAAATGAGATAGTGAGTGTCTAAAGCCACAGCCTTTGTATTGCTAATTGCATTAATATGTGCTAATGTTGATTCCAGGACTATTTAAAGGGCCAGAACTTACTTATGCCAAACTGCAGGAAACAGTGCCAAAGTGTTTCTAAAGTAATAGTTACACCCAGGCTTTGTGCACCTACACTGTAGTGTCCCATACTAGCATCAAGAGATTGAATCCAGTAGTCAGGCCCATCCAAGGCAGTGCAAGCACAGTGCCAAGGATATCACAAGGAACAGCACAATGTAAAACAAGGAATTGGCAGATACATTTCATCTGAAGGGCTGTGACATTTCCATACTGGAAGAAGATCCCCACTGCCTGGTTAAAACTCTTGTTTTCCTCACCTTCGCAAGCACTCTGAGGGGGGAAATGGGTTACAGAGAGGTTAGAGAACCACCATTAAATGCCTTGCACATCAAAAATAATCTCACTCCTATGGAAGCAAATGAAAAACTGAGTGTCTATGGCGTAGGAGAGGAAAGTGAGGAAACTCAAAGTACTGGAGTGTGCAGTTAGTTTGCCTCCTCCTGGTGGCCAGTGAATGAATAGCCAGCATGCAATGATCTTGTGGAATCTCTTCATCCATTAAAATAAGTATCATTTTCTCTCATTGTATATTTAATATACATGAAGCCAATCTAAAAGTGACAAAGAAGTGATGCATGAGGTTTAGTGTATCATGCCTTGTTTCTTTAATATACTGCACTGATATAAATTGTTTATTTTTTCAGATATTTTATCTATTTTTGAAGCTAGGCAATAGTAAATAAGGGACTGTATCACTGTACCATTGTATTAGATGGCAGCATGCTACTACACGGAGGAAAGACTAAAGCTCCCCAAGAGACCAATAAAGGGCCATCTATACTCACATCCTGACTTGCATCTTACCTGTTCAATTGCTCATTTAGGACCTCTTTCAGAAGCAAACCCTTTGATAATTTGCTTAAAGGGACATAAAACAAGTTGAGAGACAAAATATAATATGTACTTTAATTACTTTACCTGCAAATGTATACTGCAGTGCCTCACCATTAAACCTTTCTTTTTAGTTTCTGAATTGTAAAGCTCTAACTCCCCCCACACATTGCCTTCTATGGCTGTATCTATATCTATTGTTGTTTTGGTAGAATGCAAAAATGCATAGGGTTTATCTGCTGGAGCATTCCAAGAAGCTGTGAACTCAGTTGAAATACAATGTCTGTGTCTAAACAGTGATAAGGGGTGTGGAGTTGGCTTCTCCAGGCAGCTTAGATATGAAATTCATTTTGATTATTTTTGAAAATTATTTTAACATACTTGGCAGCAATTTTTAAACAATTTTTTATGCAAACTATTTTTAATTAAATTGCCCTTTTAGGATATGCACAGATCTCAACCTGTTTTATGTCCCTATAAGTAAAGGCTTGGTCTTGATTCACTTGCTCTCTTAAATCTATACCTCTTTCCTTGACAAAAGTATAGGTTTCTATGGGTTTCAATACCACCTCTTTGCCAATAGTAGCAAAACTTTTATTCTTCTGGCATCACTCCGTTCTTTATCTAACAGTCACAAATTGTCTCTGTAATTTCATCCTGAATGTTTTAACACTACATAGAGCTGAATGATTTAAGAAAGGAGCATCTAGTTACCAGGCACTTATATATCCAACATCAGAAATATAATTTGTAGTGGTGAAGGTCACCACCTCACTCAGGACCATTGTCCACCTTACAAATGGATGAACTTTATAATTCATATATTTGTAATAGAAGACACCACCAAAAACCAATGTCACTCATCTTGCCTTCCCTTGACTGCTGCCAGATCTTACTGATTTTCCCAATACCCTCCTCTCACCACCTACAATCTATAATGAATACCTTTGTCAGAATCATGCATGTAACTCATCTTAAAGGGGCATGAAACCCAACATTTGTCTTTAATTATTTAGATATAGAATTTCCAATTTACTTATATTATCTAATGTGCTTCATTCTATTGGTATCCTTTGTTAAATGAGCAGTAATGCACTATTGGGATCTAGCTGAATAAAAATTATGACAAGAGGCATATGAAAATTCAGCAGGTTGCATTTCCAGCTCTAAAAATAGAAATTCCACAATTTTTAGTGGAAAATTACATGAAATGGGGCTAAACAAACAATAGTATATTGAAAAGTTGTTTTACTACACATAATGAAACATTTTAATTTCAAATCTTGAGGTATTTACTGCACCTTTAAGAATTATTATATGGTTTTCAGAGCACCACAGGTGTTTATATCCAGGAAAAAAAGTTTGCAAACAGTTTTCATACTAAACCAGCTCTGAATGTTAGTGTTTTGCCTAGAATTGTAACTTCTCCTCTAGTTATTATTCTTGTGTTGCAACATAAATTTAGTACTAATTGGGCTACCTCAGAAATATCATTTTTTAATTGAGAGTAACTTCATTTTATATTCCTAGTTTCCATTCTGTCAGATTTGAGCTGTTTTGAAGTATGACAATCAGCATGTTAACTATTTATTTGCATTACTTGGGGCCGGTCAGGTTGATGGGCCCTTTGCAGTCTTCAAGCAACCACAGTTCATGCTCTTAGGGGAGCATAGAACAGTTTACATTACTTTAATAATTTGAGCATATAAAATACAATAATTTGAGGTTCTATGACCCTTTAAAGAATGAAAATTAAGTTTGTATTTCCATGGATTAACCGTGAGCTGGTAGATTTTTGGCAATTAATTTATTGTCTTACAGTCTAGTCATCCAGTTAAGAATCATGCATTTTTCTGGTAAATTTTCATTTATCTTGTGTAATGTGCAAAGCATTACTTGCCTGAAGACATACTACATTTACATGCGGTGTGGTGACCATATATCGTTACCAATTCAAAATTGACAGATGGAGCTAATAATCTTATATTGCTCTGTATAATCCAATAAAACACTCCAGAAGCTAATATGTATTTTGTGTTGTCGGCTTCTATAATAAATATTGTTGTTTGTGCAATAAAGCTATGACTATTTGAGATTATATTTAACAACAGAAGTCACTTCTCTCAGCTGGGTACAAATCAGGGAAATTTTTCAATACAATTTCTGGCAAGTATTTTTGACAAATTAATACAATGCCCATTTATTCCCTTTGCAAACAGCACTTTAGCAGATAAAGATTTGCAGTCCACATAAATAATGTTTACTACTCGGGACATAAATCATTTCCTAAACGAACCCCAGTGGCTTTTCAAACTAGACTGGGGATAATAAACTGCCTGTTTCCTCTCCACCCTTGCAAGCACATCCCCCTTAAAAAAGCTGGAACTCATTTAACTCTGAATTTTTTGCCATCTTTTCTCTGCTTTTACGGACAACTTTAACTTAGAGGATTACTGCTGAATTTATCAATGATTTAGGTGTTAAGTGGATTGGATCCGCACCCCCAATCATATTGGCAACTGCTTTCTGCAAATGACAAACACACAAATTACACTACAAACATTCTGTGTCTAATGACACAGTTTACAAGAAAAAAACAACCTGCTTTTTATTAAACAAAACAGAATAATATTCTGGCAGGTCACCAGATGTTGGTTTGGAGATGATCCAAAAAGAAACTATTGTTTAAGGCAATATGCAATGCAAAAACAAATGTATTAGCATTAGTCATTAGCACAACCTGTAATCTGCTAGCAAATTTGTTAGCGAAAGGAAATGACCAATCATAGTACAGTGAGTCACATTTAGAGGTTAATTGGTAGTCACCCCAACTGTGCAATCTGTTTTATTCTTTAATTAATTACAGAATATATTATTGTTCTTGAATGAATCACAGAAAGATGAGATCTAAAGTATGTACTAAATACAAAAGTGCTAGCCACTGAACAATAATCGCTTATTCCGGGAAAACTGTAAGACTTTCAGACATCTATGATATTTCATTCATTCAAGACTATCATTCAATACTGCAGTATGGTATTATCTTTATTCAATCCTGCATATGTTTATAATTACCCCTACCTCCCTCTAAAAAACAGAACATTTAAGTCTGTAGCAGACACTCAGATTACAATGGTTAAAATGCACTAGCTTTGAATAACTTTATTTTCATATTACAAATCCTTCTCTTGCTATTTACCATTAAAATCAATTGCATTACACTTGTTAGAATTATTTGTTTATTTTTAGTTTCACTCAAGACTGTCTTTGTTATAATCAATGTTAAAGTGACAGTCTACACCAAAACTGTGATTGTTTAAAAAGATAGATAACGCCCTTACTACTCATTCCACAGCTTTGCACAACCAATATGGTTATATTAATATACTTTATAACATTTACAGACAGCCTCTTATCACGTTTTTTTTTTAGCTTTTCACAACAGGAGACTGCTAATCCATGTGTGCCATATAGATAACATTGTGCTCACACCCATAGAGTTGTGGCTGCCACTGCACTAATTGGCTAAAATGCAAGTCAATGGATAATAAATAAAAAGTAATGTGATCAGGGGACTGTCAAAAGATGCTTAGAAGGTAATCACAGAAGTTAAAAGTATATTAATACAGGTGGCCCTCGGTTTACGCCGGTTCAATTTGCGCCGTTTCAGAATAACAACCTTTTTTTTCAGTCATGTGCAGTAATTAAAATAGCCAGTAGGTGGAGCTATCCGCTTGTTTTGCAGCAAAGTTATGCAACTTAACAGGTCTGAAATTGATTTGTGTACACAGAGCAGACATTAGCTATCGAGCAATAATATTTAGCAGCCACTTCCCTATTATCTTCCTGTCCAGCTGCTTAAGGTGAGGGTGCCTAACTGCTTATTAATCACTGCAGATTGAAATGCACAGAATAGGTGCAGACCCAATATTATCTAACATGCTAACAATGCAGAGAACTGATTGCAGAAAAATGCAAGTAAAAAAATGTTTTTGTTCATTAAACATAGTTTGATGATGATGCAGTCTGTTGTGTGATTATTTTATTAGCAAAAGTTTTTGTTCATTAAACTTAGTTTGATGATGATACAATCTATATTATTAGGTTTATAATGCTGTTAAGCATTTAAAGTCTTCATTTCAAAGCTTTAAAAATAATGTATTAGGTATTACTTATGTCAGTTTTGAGAGGGGCCTGGACCCTAACTCCCTCACTTCCCATTGACTTACATTATAAACTGGGTTTCAATTTACCACAGTTTCGATTTACAACCATTCCTCCTGGAACCTAACCCCAACGTAAACTGAGGGCTACCTGTTATAATCATGTTGGCTATGCAAAACTGGGGAATGGGTAATAAAGGGATTATATATCTTTTTAAACAAACATTTTGGAGTAGACTGTCCCTGTAAGGATCTGAGAAGAAAAATAAAAATATTACAAAAACAGATTTTTATTTTGTTTTTCATTATGATGAATGCTATTTTTTTTATAATAAACACAAAAAGAAACATAATATATATGCTCCTGCATACCTTGATAATGACTTAACATCTAATTTACAGATGAGCTATTTATGTCTATGTGAGAACTGTGTAACATACCCTGATCTCTTAGTAAATCTGAAATCAAACCAGCATTTTATCTTGCATTGGTAAAAGTTGTTCCAGATGTCAGCAATTTAAATTCTCCCAAAAATGAACTCTTTTTCTCCCTCCAGCATGTTATGAGTGGACCAAATTCCATTCTAAATTTATTTATCCTCCTAAAACACAATACTCTTCAATACCCTTCTACTCTTATAGAAACAAAGGTTATGTTATTGTGACTTTGTTTCTAAGTGTGAAGAAATTGAATTTAAAATAATATATCAAATAAAACCAGTCTTATTTTAACTAATGCTGCAAAATTATTTATGGTAATTTATGCTAATGATCATAAACTATTTCTTGCCAAGAAATGTGACTGATATGTTTTGCTCAGCCTTTCTATTGCTTTTTCTTTTCTTGTTTACATGAGGAACTCATAGCTGCTCAATAAATAATGCAATTCTAAGTATAGTCATCTATTCAACTAATAGGAATATGTTTATATCAGCACAAAAACACATTTGTTTTCAAACCTGACCTAGTAAATTAAAGGGAAAGTCTAGTCAAAATTAAACTATCATGATTTAGATAGGCCATACAATTTTAAACAACTTTCCAATTTACTTTCATCATTACATTTTCTTTGTTCTTTTGGTATTCTTTGTTGAAAGCTAAACCTAGGTAGGCTCATATGCTAGTTTCTAAGGCCGCCTCTTATCTGAATGCATTTGACAGTTTTTCACAGCTAGAGGGTGTTAGTTCAATTGTGCCATATAGATAACATTGTGCTCATGTCAGTGGAGTTACTTAATTTGTAAATCATTTTTAAACCCTTCGGTCTGGATAATTTTTCAGGGCATTTTTCTCCTATGGAAAGATTAATGAACTTAATAAAAGTGTGAAAGATCTGGACATGCCAAGTTCAACATTACAAATTACTTAAAGGGACAGTAAAGTAAAATTAAACATTCAATACTCAAATAGAGCATGCAATATTAATAACTTTCCAATTTAATTATATTATCAATTTCACATAGTTCTCCTGTTATCCTTTGTTAGAGAGTAATCATAGTTGAGCTTAGAAGCGAGCATGTGTTTTACCCATCTGAGAGCAGTGTTTTCAGCAATGTTTAAAACAATATCATACATAATTTCAAACTCTGAGCCATAGAGTGTCTGTAGCATTCTATGGCAGATGTTTTTGTGACTATGTATAACATAGCTATAAACATTGTTGCAAACACTGCTGCCAAATGGCTAAAGACACATGCACGCTCCTGAGCTTACCTAGGATTAATATTTTACAAAGGATACCAAGAAAACAAAGTAAAATTGATAACAGAAGTAAATTGGAAAGTTGTTTAAAATGTCATGTTCTATCCAATCTATTTAAGTTTAATTATTACTTTATGGTCCCTTTTAGTTTCTCAGAATCATGCTGGAACTTGTGAAAACTACAGACACCCGTGGTTTATTTTTCACTACTTTTGTTTTATTTTGTCCACTTTGAAAACAAAAACATAATTTATGTGAGAACTTACCTGATAAATTCATTTCTTTGATATTAGCAAGAGTCCATGAGCTAGTGACGTATGGGATATACAATCCTACCAGGAGGGGCAAAGTTTCCCAAACCTCAAAATGCCTATAAATACACCCCTCACCACACCCACAAATCAGTTTAATGAATAGCCAAGCAGTGGGGTGATAAGAAAAAAAGTGCGAAAGCATAAAAATAAGGAATTGGAATAATTGTGCTTTATACAAAAAAATCATAACCACCACAAAAAAGGGTGGGCCTCATGGACTCTTGCTAATATGAAAGAAATGAATTTATCAGGTAAGTTCTTACATAAATTATGTTTTCTTTCATGTAATTAGCAAGAGTCCATGAGCTAGTGACGTATGGGATAATTAATAACCAAGATGTGGAACTTCCACGCAAGAGTCACTAGAGAGGGAGGGATAAAATAAATACAGCCAATTCCGCTGAAAAAATAATCCACACCCCAAAATAAGTTTTAATCTTATAATGAAAAAAACTGAAATTATAAGCAGAAGAATCAAACTGAAACAGCTGCCTGAAGTACTTTTCTACCAAAAACTGCTTCAGAAGAAGAAAATACATCAAAATGGTAGAATTTAGTAAAAGTATGCAAAGAAGACCAAGTTGCTGCTTTGCAAATCTGATCAACCGAAGCTTCATTCCTAAACGCCCAGGAAGTAGAAACTAACCTAGTAGAATGAGCTGTAATCCTTTGAGGCAGAGTTTTACCCGACTCGACATAAGCATGATGAATCAAAGACTTTAACCAAGATGCCAAAGAAATGGCGGAGGCCTTCTGACCTTTTCTGGACCCAGAAAAGATAAATAGACTAGAAGTCTTTCTAAAATCTTTAGTAGCTTCAACATAATATTTCAAAGCTCTTACTACATCCAAAGAATGTAAAGATTTCTCCTTTGAATTCTTAGGATTAGGACACAATGAAGGAACAACAATTTCTCTACTAATGTTGTTAGAATTCACAACTTTAGGTAAAAATTTAAACGAAGTCCGCAACACCGCCTTATCCTGATGAAAAATCAGAAAAGGAGATTCACAAGAAAGAGCAGTTAACTCTGAAACTCTTCTAGCAGAAGAGATGGCCAAAAGGAACAACACTTTCCAAGAAAGTAATTTAATATCCAAAGAATGCATAGGTTCAAACGGAGGAGCTTGTAAAGCCCCCAGAACCAAATTCAAACTCCAAGGAGGAGAGATTGACTTAATGACAGGTTTTATACGAACCAAAGCCTGTACAAAACAATGAATATCAGGAAGATTAGCAATCTTTCTGTGAAACAGCACAGAAAGAGCAGAAATTTGTCCTTTCAAAGAACTTGCAGACAAACCTTTATCCAGACCATCCTGAAGAAATTGTAAAATTCTAGGAATTCTAAAAGAATGCCAGGAAAATTGATGAGAAGAGCACCAAGAAATGTAAGTCTTCCAGACTCGATAATATATCTTCCTAGACACAGATTTTCGAGCCTGTAACATAGTATTAATTACGGAGTCAGAGAAACCTCTATGACTGAGAATCATGCGTTCAATCTCCATACCTTCAAATTTAATGATTTGAGATCCTGATGGAAAAAAGGACCTTGCGATAGAAGGTCTGGTCTTAATGGAAGAGTCCAAGGTTGGCAAGTAGCCATCCGGACAAGATCCGCATACCAAAACCTGTGAGGCCATGCTGGAGCCTCCAGCAGAACAAACGAACGCTCTTTTAGAATCTTGGAGATCACTCTTGGAAGAAGAACTAGGGGCGGAAAGATATAGGCAGGATGATACTTCCAAGGAAGTGACAATGCATCCACTGCCTCCGCCTGAGGATCCCTGGATCTGGACAGATACCTGGGAAGTTTCTTGTTTAGATGAGAGGCCATCAGATCTATTTCTGAAAGTCCCCAGATTTGAACAATCTGAAGAAACACCTCTGGGTGAAGAGACCATTCGCCCGGATGTAACGTCTGGCGACTGAGATAATCTGCTTCCCAATTGTCTATACCTGGGATGTGAACCGCAGAAATTAGACGGGAGCTGGATTCCGCCCAAGCAAGTATCCAAGATACTTATTTCATAGCCAGGGGACTGTGAGTCCCCCCTTGATGATTGACATATGCCACGGTTGTGACATTGTCCGTCTGAAAACAAATGAACGATTCTCTCTTCAGAAGAGGCCACGACTGAAGAGCTCTGAAAATCGCACTGAGTTCCAAAATGTTGATTGGTAATCTCCCACCTCCACGGGAGGCAAAGTTTGTAAAACTGATTTGTGGGTGTGGTGAGGGGTGTATTTATAGGCATTTTGAGGTTTGGGAAACTTTGCCCCTCCTGGTAGGAATGTATATCCCATACGTCACTAGCTCATGGACTCTTGCTAATTACATGAAAGAAATAGATATCTCCCATCTGTCTTTTAGAGAGAATCCCTTTTTCAGGCTAAATCGCACGTTCCTCTTACATGACACTGCTATTGAAGGATTTTCACCTTTTTGTTAGGAAATCCCAGTCACACAAAGCCCTATTGAAAATTATTTTTTTTTATTGCAAGAAAGAAAAATAACTGAAGTGTTTGCACCGCAGTTCATTAGATTATGTGTACCTGAGCACGTTCATTAAGCAATCAATATATTCTAATAATCTGCTGCAGGGACATCTCTCCATATAGAACTACTGACATTAAACGGACATGAAACTTTGCTTTGTTCTCGTTATTCTTTGTTGAAGAGATACCTAGGTAGGTAGTGTGCACATGCCTGTAGCACTACATGACAGGAAATAGTGCTGCCATCTAGTGCTCTTTCTAATGTATAACATTGTTGCAAAACTGCTGACATATAGTACTGCAGACACGTGCACACACTCCTGAATTTACATTCCAGATTTTCAACAAATAACAATAAAACAAAGAAGATGTGATAATAGACGTAAATTGGAAAATTGTATGCTCTATCTGAATCATGAAAGAACATTTTGGGGGTTTTATGTCCCTTTAAGAATATATGTCAATGGTTTAAGTCACCAGAAATATTGTAAGGTATGAATTGTGTACTGTATCAAGCCTTTTTTTTTTTTTTTAACTGAGTTTTAACACTTTCAGTTCTTAGTGATATTTGGTTATCTGGTAATCCTATTATGCTTAGCAAGTATTATGATAGCAACTTTCAAGTACATTAAAGGGTTTAGTAAAACTGAGGCTGTGGGTATTTTACATAAAATGGAAAATTCAAGAACAAGGGGTCATGAGCTCAAGCTAAAGGGTAGTAGATTCAGAAGTAATTTGAGGAAGCACTTCTTTACAGAAAGAGTGATTGATTTATGGAATAAACTTCCTCAAGAGGTAGTAGCAACAAACACTGTGGGGGACTTTAAAAATGCATGGGACAAGCATAGGGCTATCCTACGAACTAGATAAGTTTATACTGTTAGGTAAGGTCGGGCAGACTTGCTGGGCCTATGGCTCTTATCTGCCGTCAATATCTATGTTTCTATGTTTCTATGTTTCTACATGCCCAGCCGACCCTTCAAAGTTGTTTTATATAAGAATTTAAAGGACCGGTCAACGCAGTAGATTTGCATAATCAACAAGTGCAAGATAACAAGACAATGCAATAGCACTTAGTCTGAACTTCAAATGAGAAGTAGATTTTTTTTCTGACAATTTTAAAAGTTATGTCATTCACAAATGCATACACACTTATTCTTGCACATGCTCAGTAGGAGTTAATGACTCAAAAAGTTTAAATATAAAAAGACTGTGCACATTTTGTAAATGGAAGTAAATTGGAAAGTTGTTTAAAATGTCATGCTCTATTTGAATCATGAAAGTTTAATTTTGACCGAGTGTCCCTTTAAACACTGAACCCAAATTTTTTTCTTTCGTGATTCAGATAGAGCATGCAATTTTAAGCAACTTTCTAATTTACTCCTATTATCAATTTTTCTTCGTTCTCTTGCTATCTATATTTGAAAAAGGAGGCATCTAAGCTAAGGAGCCAGACAATTTTTGGTTTAGAACCCTGGACAGCACTTGTTTATTGGTGGGTGAATGTATTCACTAATCAGCATGAACAACCCACCAAAAATGGGCCGGCATCTAAACTTACATTCTTGCTTTTCAAATAAAGATACAAAGATATAGGAGTAAATTAGAAAGTTGCTTAAGCTCTAACTGAATCACGAAAGAAAAAAATTGGGTTCAGTGCCCCTTTAAGACCAGGCTGATTGCTTTAATGGCCAATGCTCCTTTTATTCACGAGCAATTATCAATCAGCTTGTTTTACTAACAAGAAAGTAATTCACACAAACCAAAATAGTAAGTAATTCACACATGAACCAATGGACCAAGCACTAGATGGCAGTGTTGTATTATCTTTTGATTTTAAAAGCAGACCAGAGTAAACGAAAATAATTTATCCACTACATCACAGTCTATACAAGAAACGTGGCATTTTTTTTAATGTGATAAAGATAGCCTACAAATCATTTGCCAGAGAGGCTTTTGTGCAAAAGACCCAGCTCATTAAACCACTAAAGTATGTTGCAATATCTCACTCTCAAAATTAAAAATGGAACCTTTCATTACGATGGAGTTTACGATTTAAATAAAATAGTATAACTGTCCACTAATCCCAGATAGGATTGTCACCTAGCCTGTATTTTACCAACGCGGACAGTTGTTTCAAAGTTCAGGTTAATTTAAAAATTATAAAATAAATTGAGAAACAAATGACCTATTGTGGTGAGTAAGTAAAACTTCAGGTTTTGAGTTACGCTGCAGAAGTATTTATGCAAATGTATGCTAATTAGTAAGGTCGGTATTATTTCCCAAGAAATGTGTCAACCCTGGTCCCAGATGAGTTAGACATTGCAGCAGACTACTAAAAAAATCGGACTTTTTCCTAGTTTAAACACTTTGTGGACTAGTAAAAAGAAAAACAATATTTTTTTTCCTTGCTTTTTTATCAAGAGCGTATTTTAGCCTAGGTTTGTGCCTAGGGCAGCAGTAGTTCAGAAGGGCAGCAGTAGTTCGGGGGGGGGGCAGCAAATTTTGAACAGCTTGGCTTCACAATGCTTTTCGGTTTCTATGATCTCTAAGCAGATAGAAATGGTTTACAACTAGTCTAAAGTTGGCTTACAGAGTAGGTTAACATTTGCTTGCTTCACTGTGTGTCTGGCAGCAATACGTTCATAATTAACTGCTCAGTATGTTTGTGAGAAACAGATATGAGAAAAATATACATGAAAAGGGATGGGATGCAGGGAGTTTGGGGGAGTAAGTCGATTTCTCAGTGCCTAGGGCAGCGGTAACCTAATAGTGTCCCTTTTAAACCTATTGCACGATCATGATACAAAACATTTTTATTGGACAAACATTGCCTGTTAAAGGGACACTGAACCCAATTTTTTTCTTTTGTGATTCAGCTAGAGCATGCAATTTTAAGCAACTTTCTAATTTACTCCTACTATCATTTATCATTTATTTGAAAAGCAAGAATGTAAGTTTAGATGCCGGCCCATTTTTGGTGAACAACCTGGGTTGTCCTTGCTGATTGGACTGCACCAATAAACAAGTGCTGTCCAGGGTCTGAACCAAAAATTGGCTGGCTCCTTAGCTTAGATGCCTTCTTTTTCAAATAAAGATAGCAAGAGAACGAAGAAAAATAAGAAAGTTGCTTAAAATTGCATGCTCTATATGAATCACAAAAGAAAACATTTGGGTTCAGTGTCCCTTTAAGCATAATAAGAGACCCTTCACCTTGTAGTCTGTTGCAACACTCCTCATCTAGATTTTCGTCACCTTCATCACTTTAACAGTTACATCAGACTGCAAGAATCTGATAAATGACCTACTTTAGCTTGCTTTGATATAATTCACACATGTTCATACTTTGTTGATCTTACTGTCCTAAATCATCCAAGAATATTGTTAAACACACTATTATATTTCTTCACAATGATCCTTTGAAATTTCCTGAGTAGGGTTCTAAGCGTAAAGATTTATTTAGCTGGAATCTTATCTTGTTCACCAGATGAATTGAGTCTGGTATTCTTTGTTAGCCAGAGTGACTGTTTTATAAGTTATATCTATTTTCTATAATGTGTCTAAAATATATTTTTAAAAAATATAACAAAGAGAAAAGTGATCAGAAGGCAAATGCAGTTTTTAAGCGCATTAGCCCCTCCCTCTTACAAGCTCACATAATATTTATATAACGTGCAGCTTACAGCTCTAATATACATTGTCAGCCTTTCATTTTTAGAAACCACAAATGGTTAAAAAAATCAATCAATAAAACGGAAGATTAATGTTATTCCATCAGTTTAACTGCTCAGAAACTGACTTATGTTAAAGAAACATGAAACCCACATTTTTTTCTTTCATGATTTAGAAAGAGCATGCAATTTTAAACAACTTTCCAATTGTCTTCTGTTTTTACTTTGCTTCATTCTCTTCATATCCTTTGTTGAAAAGCATATCTAAATAGGCTCAGTACATAAAAGGCCTGTTTAAAGTTAATGATACATGAAACTCACTATTTTGCTTTCATGATTCAGATAGAAAGTACAACTTAAAAAAAAAAAAAAAGAAAAAAACTTTTCAATTTGTCTTCTATTAAAATTTACCTCATTCTCTTGGTATCCATTGTAGAAAAGCATACCTAGGTAGACTCATGAGCTTTCACAGGTCTAGAGCACTATATGGCAGCTGTTTTGCTTTTGATAATGTTATACAGTATATGCACAATGTATAACATTATTAAAAGCATTGTTGCAAAACTGATGCTCTAAAAACTCAAAACATTTCATAAGATGGGAAAAATGTAAATTATTAAAAAAAAACAGTTTCCTTTCAGCATTTAGAAATCACCAAATGCAGAACAGTTTTTATCTCTCTGCTCAAAAAGCACCCTACTGTGAAATTGTGAATCTGTCCAATATTACCTCTGAACCGGAGATTGTCAATAGCTAAATGAAACCACAGGGCAATGTATTGCCCAGTGCTGGCATAACTTTTTTAACTAAGAAAAAAACATAACTAATGTTCAATTATGTGGCACAGATAACTATTTAACTTAAAGGAACTGTATTTGTTTTCTAGAGCAGTGTTTTTCAACCAATGTGCCGTGGCACACTAGTGTGCCGTGAGAGATCCTCAGGTGTGCCGCGGCCGACTGACAACAGTGCGGGGGTGTTTGTGAATGAATGTCAATATGTCATGTATAGTTTGTAGGAGGCATGACATGACAGCACAGTACAGTGTGTATATATATATATATATATATATATATATCTCCTGTATTAGGCTACAATGTGTGATTTTGTAAAATTTTGGGATGGTGGTGTGCCACAGGATTTTTTTATGTAAAAAAGTGTGCCACGGCAAAAAAAAGGTTGCAAATCACTGTTCTAGAGGTTAAATATTTTGGGTTTATACAGACAACACATTTTACTAATGTTCAATCTGTTATCAAGCATACCAATACTTTAAATATCAAAACAAAGCAGTAGTACTTATTCTATATAACACATCACATTGTCACAGTGCAAACTATGTTATATATAACATATGTACGGCACACTGTGTACTGCAGAACCTTTCTTCTAAGGACAAAGGGAATGAACAACAGGCATAACATATGTGAGAGAAGTTTCTGCTGATTGGATGGATTGTCTAAATATTAGAAGATAGAGAACAGTGGGGTTTTCTCTTAAAAGATTGGCGGCACTATAGAAATGAGAGCTGTAAGTTAAAGGGACAGTCTACACCAGAATTTTTATTGTTTTAAAAGATAGATAATCCCTTTGTTACCCATTCCCCAGTTTTGCATAACCAACACAGTTATAATAATATACTTTTAACCTCTGTGATTATCTTGTATCTAAGCCTCTGTAAACTGCCCCTTTGTTTCAGCTCTTTTGACAGACTTGCAGTTTAGCCAATCAGTGCCTGCTCCCAGATAACTTCATGTGCATGAGCACAGTGTTATCTATATGAAAAACATGAACTAACACCCTCTAGTGGTGAAAAACTGTTAAAATGCATTCTGAAAAGAGGTGGCCTTCAAGGTCTAAGAAATTAGCATATGAACCTCCTAGGTTAAGCTTTCAACTAAGAATACCAAGAGAACAAAGCAAATTTGGTGATAAAAGAAAATTGGAAAATTGTTTAAAATTACATGCCCTATCTGAATCATGAAAGTTTATTTTGGACTAGACTGTCCCTTTAAGAATTATTTAGGATTTGTGTCAAATACTCTTTTTTTATGAAATGATTGGTTCTGAGACCATTTTTTTTAAACTAAATAAGTAAAAAAAAAAAAAAAGGGTTAAACAGGCAGAAAACTGTGCAACATTTTTTTAGTGAATAGATGATGTATCCACTATTAGTACATGTTCAATATAACTGTTGAACTTTTTAATAAGCCTTCTTGGGTTGCTGTTTTGCTTGAGTTGGAGTTATCATTGCACCCGACAGAGCAGATAACCCACGTGAAATATCATCTAACTTGAGCTCTAAACACTCAGACATATTTCTCTGTTGCTTTTTAAATTGACATATCCCCAATCTTTATGACATAACAACCTCACAGCAGTTCTAAAGCAGAAATTTATTTTTATTGTAATATTTGGCTTTTTTACTGTTACTTGGCACCTTCCTCTAACAACTGAACATCCACAATTTATTTGAGAACACATTCAAAGCCAACTGTCCCAAGGGAGAAGATATGAAGAACAGTGATGGAACGAGGGACACAGTCTATTAGCATAGTTAATTAGCAGCAAGAAAAAGAGCTGGTCAGATGGTAACATTTCAGGAGAAACATCAGAGGTTTAGTAATGGTTAAATTGTTTCAGTCAGGATGCAGATAAGACATGATAAATGGTGAGAATAAGTGGGAGTGATAACTACTAGAAAACAAGATAGGAGCAACAATATGTGCCAAGTAGAATGGGACTAATTAGAACAAGTAAGCAAGAAGGAGAGGGTTCATCATGAAATAAAGAGGTCTAAATCCTGCACCAAGTATCAATTAGGCTCCTCCTTCATCATAACACATGTTGCACATTTTAAAAAATACTACATAAGCCCCATGGGCATATCAAAAACTATACAGAAAAAAATACCTAGACCTTAACATAGTTTGAATTAAGAGAAAACAGTTTAGTATTAAATATGAGAGTTCAAATCTATAGACTAATAAAATAATCTAGTCTATAAAAGAGGAAATAACTAAGGTAAATCCAAGCAGAATAATGACTCTAATAAACTACACAAAAGTACAGTTTGCTTATAATGCTGACTGCACTTAAATAAATAAAAGACCTTGTGGTGTTCCACAATTATCTAAATCATATTCTGTCCTTTCTGCTGGGTCAAAGTGAGAGCAGACAAAGGATTTTGGGAGCAAAACATAGTATGGGATAATCACTGGGGAAGAGCTGGAAAGATAAAGCTCTAGCTCAGTGTTCCTGAGTTTATCCCCATGGAGTAATTATTACACTTTACTTACATGATGTCAGCATATTACTCTCAGATAATCTAACTTTTAGGCATCATTATTATATTATATTTTATAATGTTTTAGGGTAATTTCCCTAACATAGCGATACTTAAAGGGACAGTAAAGTCAAAACTAAACTGTCATGATTCAGATAGGGCATGCAATTTTAAACAACTTTCCAATTTACTTTTATCATCAAATTTGCTTTGTTCCCTTGGTGTTATTTTTGAAAAGCTAAACCTAGCTAGGCTCAAACTGATTTCTAAACAGTTGAAAACCGCCTCCTAGCTCAGAGCATTTTGAAAGTTTTTCACAGTTAGACTGTGCTAGTTCACATGTGTCATATAGATAACATTGTGCTCACTCCCGTGAAGTTATTTAGGAGTCTTCACTGATTGACTACACTGCATGTCTGTCAAAGGCACTTAGATAAGGAGGCTGTCTGCAAAGGCTTAGATACAAGGTAATCACAGAGGTAAAAAGCATATTAATATAACTGTGTTGGTTATGCAAAAACGGGGAATGGGTGATAAAGGGATTATCTATCTTTTTAAATAAGAAAATTTTTGGTGTAGACTGTCCCTTTAAAGTGATTGTAAATCCTAGCGTTCGTGAAACTCTAGGATTTACCATTGGAACAAGTATAAAATACTTAATGCTTAAAGTTCCTTTATTTGTTTGAAGCATTCGCCGCATTGAGTTCCTCAGGCAGCCCAAGGCAGAACGCTATTTTGTTGGGAGGTGACGTTCCCACCTCTTAGCCAATAGCCGCGGCGTCAGCTGGCTCGTAAAGCTATTTGCTAAGAGGTGGAAACATCACCTCACAGCAAAATAGCGTTCTGCCGTGGGCTGCCTGAACAGCTCAGTGTGGCAAACGCTTCAAACAAATAAAGGAACTTTATTGAAAGAAGTATTTTATACTTCATGTCTAAAATGTTCCTTTATTTGTTCCCCTGGTAAATCCTAGCGTTTCACAAACACCAGGATTTACCATCACTTTAAGGAGTTAAAGGTCTTGGATCCATGATAACCTACAAGTGATGAAGTTGAAAGGTGAGATAGATGTTTCTATGATGGTAGTCTGATTGTAGACAAGACTAAACTATGCATATCTTTATATATATATATATATATATATATATATATATATATATATATATATATATATATATATATATATATTTATATATATATATATCTTTTCACACTTGTTTGAGTAAGCAGGCTATATGAGAGTGTATAAAGATAAAAAGATTGGGGAGAGTCTGTGAGAATGAGGAATGAAAGAGTTCAGTGGATTCAAATTAGACTGGTGAAGTAGGCAAGAAAGGATCATGGTATTTTAGTAAATGGCTTGAAGGGTTTAATGGTTGAAGTGTGGCACAATTAGCTAAATTACAAAAACAAACAATATATTACAGAAAATAAAAAACAAATTACAAGATATTTAAACTAATTACACCTAATCTAAAAGCCCTATCAAAATAAAAAAGGCCCCCCGAAATAAAAAAAAAAAAACCCTAGCCTAAACTAAACTATTAATAGCCCTTAAAAGGGCCTTTTGCAGGGCATTGCCCCAAAGAAATCAGCTCTTTTACCTGTAAAAAAAATAAATACACACAACCCCCCCAACAGTAAAACCCACCACCCACATAACCAACCCCCCAAATAAAATTGCACTAAGAAAGATGAGTATAACAAACAGGCCAGGGACCTAGAAACTAGATTGAAGGAGAGAGGGTACAGTGCTCCAATGGTAATGGAAATAAAAGAGACCATAGGAGAAGTTGACAGGGACAGTTTGCTGAAAAATAAACAAAAGAGGAGTAGTATGAGATCACCTGATAAAGGTATATATTTTGTCACTGATTACAGTGACCAATATCATACAATTTGTGATATAATAAAAAATAACCTATCTATACTAAGTGCAGATGACCTCCTAATGAATGTAGCAAAGAAAGGATGTCAGTTCTCTTATAGGAAGGCAAAAACGATAGGCAATATCGTAGCTCCTACTAAACTACAAGAAAACAAAGTTAACACAAGCTCTTGGTTAAGCTGTGTAGGAGTATACCCGTGCAGCAACCGTACATGTACTGCATGTGAGTATCTGAATCCAGGGGATGAATTTAAAAGTGAGGCCACTGGACTTAACCACCATGAATGTTTAAATTGCAGATCTGTAAATTGCATTTACTTGTTAACATGCATCTCCTGCAACATACAGTACACAGGCCTTACAACAAGGGAGGTAAGAAGTAGGATACGGGAGCATGTCACAAATATCAAGACAGGAACTATGACTACTCCCCTTATAGAACATTTTACAAGGAAACATAATAAAAGTCCAAATACGTTGAGATGGACTATAATTCAGAAAGTTAGGGCACCTGCTAGAGGAGGAAACCTAGATTACATCTTAGGTAAACAAGAAGTTTACTGGATGATAAAACTGCAGACCAGATTTCCAAAGGGTCTAAATATGGAATCCGATGTAATAAACTTCTGGCAGTGAATAAACCCTTAAAAAGAAAAGATAAGCTAAGGAAAATAATGAGTTCAGAACGAAAATGGATGTTTAAACAGGAGTAACATATCACAATCCCTTTGACAATCTATTAAGATCAAAAGTTATAATCTCCTTGTTTCTCTATGAAAGGAATTAGATAAATAGATAAATAAATAAAATAAACAAATGAAACAAAAATAGATTAACTTGAGCAAAAATAATTTGACATATTATAAAACTCAATTAATAGGAAATAAAGAAACATTTACAAAGAGTTATGCATGCAAAAGAATGGGTAAAGAGTTTCAGCAGCAGCGGTTTAACAAAATACTAGGAAAATGTACTTAGTAACATATGCAAATAGATAAAATGTGTATAATAAATTTACAAATGTATACAGAAACTAATTTACTTTCACTGATTGCATTGAAATGTACCATCGATAGCAACTGAGTAGCGTCATGTTTTTATTTAACCAATGAGAAATAACCTTTTGTGTTTTAAAGCACGGAGAAGTGTGAGGGGGTCATACAGCTTTGACTACGGCTATTGGCCGAAATGCGTCAGCTGACCCTCTGACGCTACCTCAGTGGAAGCACCATGTGTGTTTGATTACAAGCACACGGATTGTTTGTTTGTTTGCTGACTTTGCTGCTGCAAGGAAAAAGTTTTAATGAATTTGAATAAATAAAGCACTTTGGATTTTAACCAGAGCTCCCCGGGTACTTTCTTCTTTATTGGATCACTACTTTGTACCTTAATCCGGGTAGAGCTCTCTTCACGGCGCAGATCTGGGACCGAATTGAATACAGCACTCAAGTGGTTGCAGGTGCTAGGTCGGTGTCTCTGAAGAGGAGAGGTGGTGAGTGTTTATGTTACATGATACTTATATGTCCGCTTGTGACTTTCTAAAAATACATTACACTCGAAATTAACCACTCTCCATGGACCGGAGCCGGTCAGTCACACTCACAACTGACAGAGGAAATGTGTGCATAGTAATCTGACCGTTACCGACTTGTTAACCTGTTAACCTGTGAAACTGTTTCATCACTGTTTACCATTGTTTATTACTACTGTCTTGGCTCTAAAAGACTGAGGACTGTTAAACAAAATACTTACGGTACCCATGAGACATTTATTTGTACACAGTACATATTTTGGTTCAGAAATTAAAATATTTACACAAGTCTGACTGCTAAAAGGGAGGGTTCATTTTCTATTTGACCCCCAAATAAAACCCTAACTAAAAAAATCTAAGCTCCCCATTGCCCTGAAAAGGGCATTTGGATGGGCATTGCCCTTAAAAGGGCATTTAGCTCTATTGCTGCCTAAAGCCCTAACCTAAAAATAAAACCCACCCAATACACCCTTAAAAAATCCTAACACTAACCCCCAAAGATCCACATATAGGGAGAAGTATTCATCCAAGCGGCAAGATGTCCTCAAGGAAGCCGGCAGAAGTGGTCCTCCAGACGGGCAGAAGTGGTCCTCCAGATGGGCAGAAGTCTTCACCCAGATGGCATCTTCTATCTTCATCCTTCCGACGCGGAGCGGCTCCATCTTCAAGACATCCGGCGTGGAGCATCCTCTTCAATCGACAGCTTCTTGCTAAATGAAAGTACATTTAAATGACGTCATCCAAGATGGCGTCCCTTAGAATTCTATCAGCCAATCGGAATTAAGGTTCAAAAAATCCTATTGGCTGATGCAATCAGCCAATAGGATTGAGCTCGCATTCTATTGGCTGATTGGAACAGCCCAATAGAATGCGAGCTCAATCCTATTGGCTGATTGGATCAATCCTATCAGCCAATCGGAATATAAGGGATGCCATCTTGGATGACGTCTTTTAAAGGTACCTTCATTCGTCGGTAGTCGTCGTTGGAAGAGGATGCTCCGCACCGGATGTCTTGATGGTGGACCCGCTCCGCGTCGGAAGGATGAATATAGAAGATGCCATCTGGGTGAAGACTTCTGCCCATCTGGAGGACCACTTCTGCCCGTCTGGAGGACCACTTCTGCCCGTCTGGCGGACTACTTCTGCCGGCTTCCTTGAGGACATCTTGCCACTTGGATGAAGACTTCTCCCGGTAAGTGGATCTTCGGGGGTTAGTGTTAGGATTTTTTAAGGGTGTATTGGGTGGGTTTTATTTTTAGGTTAGGGCTTTGGGCCACAATAGAGCTAAATGCCCTTTTAAGGGCAATGCCCATCCAAATGCCCTTTTCAGGGCAATGGGGAGCTTAGGTTTTTTTAGTTAGGGTTTTATTTGGGGGGTTGTTTGTGTGGGTGGTGGGTTTTACTGTTGGGGGGTTGTGTGTATTTTTTTACAGGTAAAAGAGCTGATTTCTTGGGGCAATGCCCCGCAAAAGGCCCTTTTAAGGGCGATTGATAGTTTAGGTTAGGCTAGGTTTTTTTTTTATTTTGAGTGGGCTTTTTTATTTTGATAGGGCTATTAGATTAGGTGTAATTAGTTTAAAGACCTTGTAATTTGTTTTTTATTTTCTGTAATTTAGTGTTTGTTTTTTTTGTAATTTAGCTAATTGTACTTAATTTAGGTAATTTATTTAATTGTAGTGTAGTGTAAGGTGTTAGTGTAACTTAGGTTAGATTTTATTTTACAGGTAAATTTGTATTTATTTTAGCTAGATAGTTATTAAATAGTTAATAACTATTTAGTAACTATTCTACATAGTTAAAATAAATACAAACTTGCCTGTTAAATAAAAATAAACCCTAAGCTAGATACAATGTAACTATTAGTTATATTGTAGCTAGTTTAGGGTTTATTTTATAGGTAAGTATTTAGTTTTAAATAGGAATAATTTAGTTAATGATAGTAATTTTATTTAGATGTATTTAAATTGTATTTAAGTTAGTGGGTGTTAGGGTTAGACTAAGGTTTAGGGGTTAATAAATGTAGAATAGTGGCAGCGACGTTGGGGGCGGCAGATTAGGGGTTAATAAATGTAGGTAGGTTGCGGCGACATTGGGGGAGGGAGATTAGGGGTTAATAAATGTATGTGTCGGCAATGTTGGGGGCAGCAGATTACGGGTTAATAAGTATAATGTAGGTCGTGGTGATGTCCGGAGCAGCAGATTAGGGGTTAATAAGTGTAAGATTAGGTGTGCTTAGACTCGGGGTTCATGTTAGGGTGTTAAGTGTAAACATAAAATGTGTTTCCCTATAGGAATCAATGGGGCTGCGTTACGGAGATTTACGCTGCTTTTTTGCAAGTGTTAGACTTTTTCTCAGCCGGCTCTCCCCATTGATGTCTATGGGGAAATCGTGCATGAGCACGTATAACCAGCTCACCGCTCACTTAAGCAGCGCTGGTATTGGAGTGCAGTGTGGAGCGCAATTTTGTTCTACGCTCACTTCTTGCCTGTTAACGCCGGGTTGATAAAAACCCGTAATACCAGCGCTGCAGGTAAGTGAGAGGTGACAATAAACTGCAAGTTAGCAATGCACCCCTGTTACCGCACAACTCGTATAGGCGTATGTATTTACTGTAAATATTTCACATTCTAATGTTCTGTACATAGCAGAATATGTTGTTTGTATTTTTTAAATAGATATTAATATATATATATAAATGTATATATTTTTTAAAAAAACATCAGATATCTGTAGAAATATTCATTTATGAATAAATAGAACATATTCTGTTACGTAAAGAACATTGGAATATGAAATATTCATATTTTCACGTTGGGCTAGTGCTAATGATAATATTTGATGGTGTTTGCATCAGAGTGCGGTGTTAGTTTTTTCCCCAACTTTTTTTCTCTCTATTGACTTCTATGGGGGAATACGTGAACATGCATGCAATATTCTAAGTTTGGATTTTTGCCCTAGTCGGGTTACCTCTAGAACAAAAACAGTTTACGAATAAATCTTAATTCTAGCAGAGTTATCACTCTAGAAAAAGTGCAAAATACCTCTCCAATCTAGCCCTAAATGTATTAAAAAAATTAAAAGAGATTATTTTGTAACACCTGCAAAAAAAGAATGTAAAGCCTGAAAATAGGACAGATTATTTACACTCGACTGGCAGAATATTTATACATCTGGGTAAAGAGCCATTTTCCATTGAAATAAAACAAGGAGAAAACATTTGAACTGCCAGCTAATGGCTAAACCCATATCAAAATGATCTTTGTGGGTCTCCAAGATCTGTGGAACACAATGTAAAGTGGAAATTCTTCCTTTCACATAATTTAGTAAATATGATGTTTTCTAGAGGAGACCCATGTTGAAGAACCTTAGAGCTATGCCAAGAACTAAGGAAAGAACGTTCCACATGGAACCTGAAGAAACTCAAATAATACAGATGGATTGACATATAAAGATAAGTATTCTTCAGATCTATGGTCTTATAAGCACAATCTAAGGTTTTCTAGCCCTTGTAGACCTCGATGAGACTTTCAGTTAAGTCACCTGACTGTATAGATTATGTATATCAAGGGGCCCAAGAGTGGTCACTTATTAACATAAATTCCTCCTGAATGTACTCATTTTATCTACTTGATGAGGTCCACAAGTGGCCTCATTCGGGGACAAGAGGATTGTATTGTAAGGAGGTATTTAATGATCGTATGTCATTGTGTACTGATAAACATTATACATGATGCTATAGTATTTTATAGCATAGAAAATGCATTGGCATAAATGTTTATTGATGCTGTTTACGTGGACTGTTCTTGTATGTTTCATTTTAAACATAAAAAAAATGAAAAAATCACGGGACTCAGTAAATCAGTATTACAGAACAGCTGCCATGTCAAACTCTAAAGAAACTTAATCACTAGAAGGGTATGGGGAACTGCTTAACCTGCAGACACAGCTTTCACCTGGATGTTGTCTAAATGAGTAGCCAAGGGAATCATTGTGCCTAGTTAGAGAAACTTCTAGAACCTTGGTGAAAATGTTTTATACCTTCGACAAAACATTATATTCTTAAATGAAACAAGGGGCAGTCAGCAGCTTCAAATGCCAGTAAGGTACTGCAGTGAACAGAGATTTTCCCTAGAGAAGCATAAGGTGTTCTTTACAGTCTTTAAAGTAAAAACAATGAGTATATGGAATTATCTGCCTAATGATATTGCTTTAGCAAATTCAGTAAATGATTAAAAAAAAGCCACAATGCTTTTTTTGGCAAAGCAGGATATACAGGGATATAACAGTTAGTATTCACAGAAGAGTAGCTTGGGAATCCAAGGAGGCACAATTGAAAAATCACTTTTTCCTCTTCTTTTGGTTCAGTGGCAGTAACAGGAATGTGTGAAAGGCTGCGCTTGATGGACTTCAGTCTTTTTTTAATTTATAATACAATGTAGAATTTTTTATTGCAAGCACAACTTTAGAAATACTTTAAAATCCAATGATAAATAAAATATATAAAAATACACATTTTACCATAAGAATAGCAATAAATAAAAATGTAACTTCCTTTCGTTCCCAGTTGCAATACCGTGGTGCATTTCATCTTGCACACGTTAACATTTCCAGAGCAGAGTGATAATGGAAGCAGCTAATAGCTTTATAAGTTCCGCAATCAAAAGTATGACCCCATTTTCTATCAATGGTAAATAAAAAGATGCCTATTACAAAAGAACTCAAGGATTAATAAAATCAGTTTTGCATGAAAATAATAAGAAAACCAGTATCAAATTATTTTGAATCATTTCAATGTAAGAACAGAGACAGATTTACTCTCTTTGGTAATAAGTGCTCGTTCTGAACCATCTTTTGTCCATCTACATCACCACTCAGCCAGTTTAAAAATTAAACCCAGGAAAAGCCATTTTAAGTAATAAAAGAAGGAAACTGAATATGAGATTGTACTGGAAACCTTCATGAAATGACCAACAAGGTTATTAGTTATCTATCTATATATCAGCTAATATTTCACAAACAGGTCAGGTCCCATTTTGGATTGTAGGGGAAATAGAACAAATAAACAAAAAACTGAGAGCTGCTAAAAAACAAATATTTAAAAACATGGCTCTCACTTTAAAACAAAAGACAAGCCGGGCAAATCTAATCCATTTTGGCCCAACATCCTTATTCATAGACTAAATGTCTTTTACATCTCCTAAAGTATATATCAGCTGCCAAACGAACTTCTGGAACCTGATAAGCAAGTGATCTCCCTGTTCCACTGTTCTCTGCCCCTTAATTGTTTGTTTAGGTGTTAGATTGAAAGATAAATACACAATTATGGAGCAGATACAAAAAGATATTACCAAGGATTTTAGAAAATATTGGCTATTAATTCTAAATTTTCCAGACTCTTTAGCATGTTTACAAAAGATGTTTTCTTCTGCTTCGGTTTGAGTGTGACTGAATCTGTGCGAGTGACCCTCTGTGTGTGTGAGCCGATGTCTGTCTGTGTGTGTGTGACTGTGTGTCTGTGTGAGAGTGTGTGTGTGTGTATGTGAGCCGATGTCTGTCTGTGTGTGTGTGACTGTGTGTCTGTGTGAGAGTGTGTGTGTGTGTATGTGAGCCGATGTCTGTCTGTGTGTGTGTGTGTGTGTGTGACTGTGTGTGTGTGAGAGAGTGTGTGTGTGTGTGTGTATGTGAGCCGATGTCTGTCTGTGTGTGTGTGACTGTGTGTCTGTTTGAGAGTGTGTGTGTGTGTATGTGAGCCGATGTCTGTCTGTGTGTGTGTGTGTGTGTGACTGTGTGTGTGTGAGAGAGTGTGTGTGTGTGAGCCGATGTCTGTCTGTGTGTGTGTGACTGTGTGTGTGTGTGAGAGTGTGTGTGTGTGTATGTGCCTGTGTGTGCTAGTGTATGGAGTGTTTCTGTGTGAGAGCATATCTGTGTGTGAGTGAGTTTGTGTGTATGAGAGTGTCTGTGTGCTTGAGAGTGTGTTTGTGAGTATGTGTGTGCTCGTGTGTATGTGAGAGCATTTGTGTTTGTATGAGAGTCTGTTCGTGTGTGAATCTCTGCGTCCATGCGTATGTACATATAATGGTGTCTGAATATAAATAAATAATTAAATTCTAAGCAACTAAAAAATCTGGCTCCTAGATTTTAAACATATTTGTCGAGCCCTGGCTTACCAAAATTAAACTTTCATGATTCAGAAAGAACATGCAATTTGCAACAATTTTCCAATTTACTTCTCTTATGTAATTTTGCAATGTTCTCTTGGTATCCATTGTTGAAAAGCATACATAGGTAGGCTCAGAAGCAATGCACTACTGTGTGCAAGCTCCTTGTCATTATCTCACACAATGTGTTTAGCAAGGCCCCAATAGAGCATTGTTCTCCTTCAACAAAGGATACCAAGAAAATTAAGAAAATTTGATAACAGAAGTATATCTGAAGATTGTATTCTCTATCTGTAACCCAAAAGTTTTCTTTCATGATTATGTCCCTTTAAGGTCTATTTCTCATCTGTATGTTTATTTTATAACATTTTTGCTGTGAAGAATGGGCATGTTGTTTTTGTACAAATACACAGATTTGAAAACTAGAAAACGAAGAATATGTGATAATTTCTTCAAGATAGAAACATTGCCCCCAAAATATTAAACATTACAGCCATGTATTAAAAACTAATCTATATTTTAGGATGAATGACATTTTGATTATAATATATCTTAAACAGAAGCTATACTTTAAAAAGCATTTTATTTAAAAAATAAATCCTATTGAAATAAAAACAATCTGATTTAAATAAAAAAAAAATCTGATTTAAATAATAAAAACAAAATATCAGATTTTTTTTTTTTTTTAAAACATTGATTTTTATCCACCCTGGGGTTAATACTGTAGATGGGTTAGGTTGCGTTGAGGTTAATAGTGTAGTCTTGTTAGGTTGCGTTTGGGGGGCGGGATATGGCGTTTAAAGGGGTGAATAGTGTGGAGTGGTTAGGTTGCATTGGGGGGGTATGGTGCATTATATGTATATAAAATAATTTATAAGTATTTTATTGCATAATGCAATAATATTTATTATAAGTTTTGTGGTTACTTTAATAAGGTTTTTTTTTTTAAAAGGAGTATTTTTTTGTATATGAATATGTCATACAAGACTGTATCCATTACTTTACAGTTTAACATAACTGCATTTCTTTACCTTTAAAATATTAAAGATAATGCAGTTATGAAAAATTATAAAGTTGCGGCTACTGTCTTCTGTAACATATTAGTATCACAAGAAATAAATATTATTCCTAAAAAAATAATAGAATACATAAGTATTGCATAATACAATAAGATACATATGAATGACAACACTGTATCTACATGTTTCCCCAACGCTCCTATAGGTTTAATAGGAAAGGTTTTTTTTGTTTGTTTTTTGTCTTTATTAGCAAGGTAGATCACAGACATGACATATATATATATATATATATATATATATATATATATATATATATATATATATATATATATATATATATATATATATATATATATATAGGGATTCTGTTATTGATGGGCCTTGTATGGGAGTAACCTGTATTTTCATGGGGAAACATTGCCGGAAGAATGTAATATTCAAAGCACTGCCCTCCATGTTAGCTGCACCTCTTCAGCCATATCAGTCTTACCAGCTTTTTAGTAGGGAGAATTCCCAGTGTGTGAAAAGTATTTAATATACAAAGACACTAAGTTTACATAGGCATTTTTTGAACGCACAGTCTATGTTGTGTAGGAACACTTCAAATATAGTCCAACCCCCACCCACTCATATCACAGATGAGTGGCGATGTGGACAGATTTTTGCTGAAGTAGCGATCCCTATTGTTTCCTATAGGAGACACATCGCCACTCGTAGACACAGAGAGGGTCAGCCCACTATATTTCAATATATAGCCAGACCCATGGAGTGTGAGACTGGAGTGGCTAAAGAGGCAATCTCTTGTGAGTATGACGATGTTTTGAATATCGGGCCTATATCTGAACATATTAAAAAACATTTGCTTATACTGATATACATACAATAAATAAAACCTCACAAAATCTCACTGTGTGTCATCTCTCTGATTAGCAGCAAATACAAAGTCTATAACATGTTTTTATTAAATACAAAGAAACCAATTTTCAAAAGAGCTACAACTCATATAAATATGTTGCGAGTGGCAGACCTACAGTGTAATGTTGCAAAGCTTAAAAAAGGCTTAAAATAAATATTGTGATATCTATATTAGCCCATAAACAAACTTTTAATGCTATGCCAGTTTTCAAATAACCCCCATATATGTATGCTACTGATTCTGCAACTATGCACTGTTGTCATTTCCGCTTACCCCTAACATACAAATTGAACACTATGAATCCAATATACTTTACTCATTGCCAAAAATGAATAATGTCCCTTTCAAAGTTCATGCCTAGTTGTCTCTGTGTTCGTAAAGATCCAAAAAAGCTTCTCTCTCTTAAAAAGTGCATGAAATCTATCGCCACCCCATGTTTTAGACTTAGCCAAATCAATCACCACCCATCTAAAGCACTGATTTCCAAACCTGTCCTCAAGCCTCCCAAACAGCCCAGGTTTTCTGGATTATCTTGGAGAAAAGCAAGAAAAAGACCCATGTTTCCTAATCAGCTGATTATTTCACCTGTGCTTCAATTCAGATATCTTCAAAATGTGGCCTGTTAGGGAGGTCTGAGGACAGGTTTGAAAACCAGTGATCTAAAGGAATTGACTATTTGAAGATGGTTATACATAAAGTGCTTTGGTTCTCCTGAAGAGGAATCCCCATTCTCAGCCTAATCCGGATGTGTTTCTCTAGTGGTACAACCAACATATTGAATATTGTAGTCTATGCAAGTAATGATATAAACAGCAAAGTCAGACCTGCAATTAATACAATATTACATTTGATAGACACTAACTGAAAAACTTTACTAACGTGCACATAGTCACATGCTGTGCAATTTCTGGTACCACACCTGTAAGTTCCCTTTACATAACAGCCAAATACTTTTCTATTGTGGTTGTTTAATGCACTATGGGAAACCAAATTTCCTATTGTGACATTCTGTCTGGAAACAAAATTACACCCATCTCTAATTATTTCCTTCAACTGATAATCTGCCCTTAATATGGGCAGCTTTTACTGATGATCTCACATACATCATAAAACTGATTACTGTAAGCTTTAACAAATTTGGGTTTAAAGGACCAATCCTTATGTTCCATATTTAGATTTCAATAATAACGTCTTATCCATATATCTCACTTCCTCAAATGCCTTGGCACTCAACCTTTCTGGGTACCCCTTTTCCACTTAGTTTCAACATTAATTTCTTATTCTCAGCCAGAAAGTTCTCAAACTTTGAATAGTTTCACCTGATCCTCATCTTTTAGCATGTAAAATAGAGTTTGCTGTTATTGTATTCTTATATAAAGATGTATTTACCCTACGCATAGTTCTGTCTACCCCCAACTTCCAAATAAGGTGTTTTAGTCTAATAAAATGTAGCAGTAAATTGTAATCCAACCTGATTACTGTTTAGATATCCCACACCTCTGCAGATAGAAAACTCCATAAAAACAAAATTTATGCTTACCTGATAAATTTATTTCTCTTGTGGTGTATCCAGTCCACGGATTCATCCATTAATTGTGGGATATTCTTCTTCCCAACAGGAAGCTGCAAGAGGATCACCCACAGCAGAGCTGTCTATATAGCTCCTCCCCTAACTGCCACCTCCCAGTCATTCGACCGAAGACAAGCAAGAGAAAGGAGAAACTATAGGGTGCAGTGGTGACTGTAGTTTAAAAATTAAAAAAAAAAACACCTGCCTTAATATGAAAGGGCGGGCCATGGACTGGATAAACCACAAGAGAAATAAATTTAGCAGGTAAGCATAAATTTTGTTTTCTCTTGTAAGGTGTATCCAGTCCACGGATTCATCCATTACTTGTGGGATACCAATACCAAAGCTATAGGACACGGATGAAGGGAGGGACAAGGCAGGTGCTTAAACGGAAGGCACCACTGCCTGTAAGACCTTTCTCCCAAAAATAGCCTCCGAAGAAGCAAAAGTATCAAATTTGTAGAATTTAGAAAAAGTATGTAGCGAAGACCAAGTCGCCGCCTTACAAATCTGTTCAACAGAAGCCTCATTTTTAAAAGCCCATGTGGAAGCCACTGCTCTAGTGGAATGAGCTGTAATTCTTACAGGAGGCTGCTGGCCAGCAGTCTCATAAGCTAAGCGGATTATACTTCTTAACCAAAAGGAAAGAGAAGTTGCAGAAGCCTTTTGGCCTTTCCTCTGTCCAGAGTAGACATCAAACAATGCAGATGTTTGACGAAAATCTTTAGTAGCTTGTAAATAAAACTTTAAAGCACGAACCACATCAAGATTGTGTAATAGACGTTCCTTCTTTGAAGAAGGATTAGGACACAATGACGGAACAACAATCTCCTGATTGATATTCTTATTAGATACCACCTTAGGAAGAAACCCAGGTTTGGTACGCAACACTACCTTATCTGCATGGAAGATCAGATAAGGGGAATCACACTGTAAGGCAGATAACTCTGAAACTCTACAAGCCGAAGAGATAGCTACCAAGAACAGAACTTTCCAAGATAAAAGCTTGATATCTATGGAATGCAGAGGTTCAAACGGAACCCCTTGAAGAACTTTAAGAATTAAATTTAAACTCCATGGCGGAGCAACAGGTTTAAACACAGGCTTGATTCTAACTAAAGCCTGACAAAACGCCTGAAAATCTGGAATATCCGCCAGACGCTTGTGCAAAAGAATAGACAGAGCAGAAATCTGTCCCTTTAAGGAACTAGCTGACAATCCTTTCTCCAATCCTTCTTGGAGAAAAGACAATATCCTGGGAATCCTGACTTTACTCCATGAGTAACCCTTGGATTCACACCAATGAAGATATTTACACCATATCTTATGATAGATTTTCCTGGTGACAGGCTTTCGAGCCTGAATTAAGGTATCAATGACCGACTCGGAAAAACCACACTTTGATAAGATCAAGTGTTCAATCTCCAAGCAGTCAGACGCAGAAAACTTAGATTTGGATGTTTGAAGGGACCTTGAAGTAGAAGGTCCTGCCTCAGCGGCAGAGTCCATGGTGGAAAGGATGACATGTCCACCAGATCTGTGTACCAAGTCCTGCGTGGCCACGCAGGAGCTATCAAAATCACCGAAGCTCTCTCCTGCTTGATCTTGGCAATCAGCCGAGGGAGCAAAGGAAATGGTGGAAACACATAAGCCAGGCTGAAGGACCAGGGCGCTGCTAGAGCATCTATCAGCGCTGCCTGGGGTTCCCTTGACCTGGACCCGTAACAAGGAAGTTTGGCGTTCTGACGAGATGCCATGAGATCCAGTTCTGGTTTGCCCCATAGTTGAATCAGCTGGGCAAATACCTCCGAATGGAGCTCCCACTCCCCCGGATGAAAAGTCTGCCGACTTAGAAAATCCACCTCCCAGTTCTCTACTCCTGGGATATGGATAGCTGAGAGATGGCAAGAGTGAACCTCTGCCCATAGAGGGGGTTCCACAATGGCTTCTAAACATAATGAACAATGAGTTTCCTCTATGTCAGACATGTTTAAACAGACTAGTAATGAGACCAGCAGGCTTGGAAAACACTTTAATAACTGTGAACAAGCAAAAAATAAAAACGGTACTGTGCCTTTAAGAGAAAAAAACAAACACAGAAACTGCAAAAACTAATGCGCAATTTAGGCGCAAAAATAGGCCCCTCCCAACCTGTACTCACAGTGAGAGGGCCTTAAAAAACTATCCCTAGGCAAAATCTAGACAGCCATGTGGAAAAAACTGGGCCCCAGAATAAAGTTTTATCACCAATATGTAATAAACGTTTATACACTTCAAGCAAACGTTATATCTATACAGTAATGTGAGTAAATAATAAAAATATTACCCTTTACAGCAAGCATGATACCAGTCGTTATTAAATCACTGTAATCAGGCTTACCTTAAATAAATCCGGTATTGTCAGCATTTTCTAGCATATTAATTTCTCTAGAAAAATTTAAAACTGCACATACCTCAGAGCAGGAGACCCTGCACGCTATTCCCCCAGCTGAAGTTACCCATCTCTTCAGTTATGTGTGAGAACAGCAATGGATCTTAGTTACAAACTGCTAAGATCATCAAAGACCACAGGCAGACTATTCTTCAACTTTCTGCCTGAGGCTAAAATAGTACAACTCCGGTACCATTTGAAAATAACAAACTTTTTATTGAAGATAAACTACATTAGTGCACCACATATCTCTAGCTACTTCCCTTGTCGAGAGCTGCAAGAGAATGACTGGGAGGTGGCAGTTAGGGGAGGAGCTATATAGACAGTTCTGCTGTGGGTGATCCTCTTGCAGCTTCCTGTTGGGAAGGAGAATATCCCACAAGTAATGGATGAATCCGTGGACTGGATACACCTTACAAGAGAAATTAAAAATAATTATATGTGAGTAAGAACCAGAATACCCTCAACATATACGTCATTAGCTGGACATCCTACTTACTAAAGATATCTGTCCTAAACGCACTTGTTCATCAGGTACCAGAAGTTCATTTGGCACCTGAGTATGCTGTGTGCAATGGTGAACGGAAGGAAAAGGCTGTTCCACGATTCAGGGATCCGAGAGTGTGGAATGTACACTAAAGTTGTAGGTGAGACTTCAAAAGTGACTGTTGCAGTACACACTATTACTATCAAGAGTCATTTATATAAAAGTGATATCACACACTGCTATGGCAAAATAGCAACTTATAAAGGCCTGTTGTGATCTGCAGCCTTGAGTCCTATCTGGGAATTTGGGAATTGTACTAGAAATAAGAACAAGCTTAATATAAAAAAAACATGCAAACACGTAGGATATAAGAGGAAGACATACAACATGATATAACAAGATACAGAGGATGTATATTAGAAGCCATGATTAAGATATTTAATAGAATACAAAAGTGCAAAATGGTATTTTGTTTTTTTATTATTTTTCTTTACCATTACTGTAACGTATTCTTTATGAACACTGACAAACATCTGGGCCCCAGGACTATGAGATATTCCTTTTTAAATGATTTTCCAATAAAAACGTGGAACTTATATTATTATGTTAAAGACTTGATTATCTTACACAATCTAATTATATGACTGTTGTGCTGACCCTCTATATCACATATTGGATTTCAACACTGAGTAATCATTTACAGCAAGAAGTCAAAACTCAAGCAATATTATACTAATCCCTATACATAAAGATAACACATAGCATGTTTATAGCCTAGTAGTGATTTTCATTTGTCTTCTGGGACTTCTTGTCTTTTGAGTAAAAGCAGAAATCAGACACTCAGTGTGGGCCTCATACCAAAGCTGCTCTTAATTAAAGCATTTTGTTTCTTCCTCAGAAGGTTTCAAAGTCTATCATCAAAACATTAGTAGTCTCCGATACATCTTAAAGATGTGCATCTTAGATTTTATTTATAGAGTTTTAGTTCTTTAGGGCAAGAAACAACTTATCCTATATAATAAAAGGCCAGGTATGTTTGTCAGATGCAGTCATGCGCAGTAGAGACTGCATGAGGACAAACAAACCTGGCCTTGAGCAGCAGAGTGTGCCCTGTGGAAGCTGCTTGGAGGGGGCGTTACTGGGCGTGCCGTGATGGGGGTGTGACTGGGAGTGCCGTGATGGGGCGTGGCCTGGCGTACCATGATGGGGCGTGACGAGGGGGTGTGGTTGAGCGGGAGCGTGGCCGAGCGGGAGCAGCCGTGGTGGCAGCTCCATGGTCAAGTTAGAGAGAAAAACAGAGGGGAGAGAGGAGGTGGAGCGAGAGAGACCAAAAGAGAGTGTGGCGAGACCAAAAGAGAGGAGGGAAAGAGCAAAAGACTGGGGGGGAAAGAGAGAAAGCGAGCAAAAGAGAGGAGGGGGAGCAAAAGAGAAGGAGACAGAGAGCAAAAGAGAGAAGGAGACAGAGAGCAAAAGAGAGGAGGGAGAGAGAGAGCAAAAGAGAGGAGGGAGAGAGAGAGCAAAAGAGGGGGAAGAGAGAGAGCAAAAGAGGGGGGAGAGCAAAAGAGGGGGGGCAGAGCAAAAGAGGGGGGGCAGAGCAAAAGAGGGGGGGAGAGCAAAAGAGGGGGGAGAGAGCAAAAAAGGAGAGGGGGGAGAGAGCAAGCGCAAAAGAGGGGGAGAGAGAGCACAAAAGAGGGGGAGAGAGAGCTCAAAAGAGAGGGGGAGAGAGAGAGCACAAAAGAGGGGGAGAGAGAGCTCAAAAGAGAGGGGGAGAGAGCAAAAGAGGGGGAAAGAGACAGAGCAAAATAGGGGGGAGAGAGAAAGAGCAAAAGAGGGGGAGAGAGAGAGCAAAAGAGGGGGGGAGAGAGCAAAAGAGGGGGGAGAGCAAAAGAGAAGGGGGGGAGAGCGCAAAAGAGGGGGAGAGAGAGAGCACAAAAGAGGGGGAGAGAGAGCTCAAAAGAGAGGGGGGATAGAGAGAGCAAAAGAGGGGGGAGAGAGCAAAAAAGGAGAGGGGAGAGAGAGCGCAAAAGAGGGGGACAGAGAGTGCAAAAGAGGGGGAGAGAGAGAGAGAGTGCAAAAAGGGGGAAAGAGAGAGCACAAAAGAGGGGGAGAGAGAGCACAAAAGAGGGGGAGAGAGAGCTCAAAAGAGAGGGGGGAGAGAGCAAAAGAGGGGGAAAGAGAAAGAGCAAAAGAGGGGAAAAGAGAGAGCAAAAGAGGGGGGAGAGAGAAAGCAAAAGAGGGGTGAAAAAGAGAGCAAAAGAGGGGGGGAGAGAGAGAGCGCAAAAAGGGGGAGAGAGAGAGCTCAAAAGAGAGGGGGGAGAGAGAGAGCAAAAGAGGGGGGAGAGAGACAAAGCAAAATAGGGAAGAGAGAGAAAGAGCAAAATAGGGGAAGAGAGCAAAAGAGGGGGGAGAGAGAGCAAAAGAGGGGGGAGAGAGAGCAAAAGAGGGGGGGAGAGCGAAAGCAAAAGAGGGGGGGAGAGAGCAAAAGAGGAGGAGAGAGAGAGCAAAAGAGGGGGAAGAGAGAGAGAGCAAAAGAGGGGGGAGAGCAAAAGAGGGTGGGAGAGAGAGCGCATAAGAGAGGGGGGAGAGAGAGGGAACAAGGGTTTTAGGACTAGTCCTATTATAAAAGACCAGGTATGTTTGTCCGATGCAGTCATGCGCAGTAGAGACTGCAGCGCGAGACAAACATACCTGGCTGTAAGGAAGGATCAGTCAGTGAGGATCAGACAGCAGAGAGGAGGGAGGCATGACCGAGGGGGGGGGGGGCAGGAGCAGGTGGGACTGCTGCACTACAGAAAGAAAAAAAAAGTTGAGAGCGGCAGGGAAGGAGGGAGGGAGAGGGGATCCAAGTGGATAGGGATTTTGGCTGGGCTTTAGTATATACATATTTGGCAGGAAAAATAAATAATAAAAACAGAATTTATGCTTACCTGATAAATTACTTTCTCCAACGGTGTGTCCGGTCCACGGCGTCATCCTTACTTGTGGGATATTCTCTTCCCGAACAGGAAATGGCAAAGAGTCCCAGCAAAGCTGGTCACATGATCCCTCCTAGGCTCCGCCCACCCCAGTCATTCGACCGACGGACAGGAGGAAATATATATAGGAGAAACCATATGATACCGTGGTGACTGTAGTTAGAGAAAATAATTCATCAGACCTGATTAAAAAACCAGGGCGGGCCGTGGACCGGACACACCGTTGGAGAAAGTAATTTATCAGGTAAGCATAAATTCTGTTTTCTCCAACATTGGTGTGTCCGGTCTCCGGCGTCATCCTTACTTGTGGGAACCAATACCAAAGCTTTAGGACACGGATGAAGGGAGGGAGCAAATCAGGTCACCTAAATGGAAGGCACCACGGCTTGCAAAACCTTTCTCCCAAAAATAGCCTCCGAAGAAGCAAAAGTATCAAATTTGTAAAATTTGGCAAAAGTGTGCAGTGAAGACCAAGTCGCTGCCTTACATATCTGGTCAACAGAAGCTTCGTTCTTGAAGGCCCATGTGGAAGCCACAGCCCTAGTGGAGTGAGCTGTGATTCTTTCAGGAGGCTGCCGTCCGGCAGTCTCATAAGCCAATCGGATAATGCATTTAAGCCAAAAGGAAAAAGAGGTAGAAGTCGCTTTTTGACCTCTCCTTTTACCAGAATAAACAACAAACAAGGAAGATGTTTGTCTGAAATCTTTAGTAGCCTCTAAATAGAATTTTAGAGCATGGACTACGTCCAAATTGTGTAACAAACGTTCCTTCTTTGAAACTGGATTCGGACACAAAGAAGGTACAACTATCTCCTGGTTAATATTTTTGTTGGAAACAACTTTCGGAAGAAAACCAGGCTTAGTACGCAAAACCACCTTATCTGCATGGAACACCAGATAGGGCGGAGAACACTGCAGAGCAGATAACTCTGAAACTCTTCTAGCAGAAGAAATTGCAACCAAAAACAAAACTTTCCAAGATAATAACTTAATACCTACGGAATGTAAGGGTTCAAACGGAACCCCTTGAAGAACTGAAAGAACTAGATTTAGACTCCAGGGAGGAGTCAAAGGTCTGTAAACAGGCTTGATCCTAACCAGAGCCTGAACAAATGCTTGAACATCTGGCACAGCTGCCAGTCTTTTGTGAAGTAAAACAGATAAAGCAGAGATCTGTCCCTTCAGAGAACTTGCAGATAATCCTTTCTCCAAACCTTCTTGTAGAAAGGATAGAATCTTAGGAATTTTTATCTTGTTCCATGGGAATCCTTTAGATTCCCACCAACAGATATATTTTTTCCATATTTTATGGTAAATTTTTCTAGTTACAGGCTTTCTAGCCTGAATCAGAGTATTTATTACAGAATCTGAAAACCCACGCTTTGATAAAATCAAGCGTTCAATCTCCAAGCCGTCAGTTGGAGGGAAACCAGATTCGGATGTTCGAATGGACCCTGAACAAGAAGGTCCTGTCTCAAAGGTAGCTTCCATGGTGGAGCCGATGACATATTCACCAGGTCTGCATACCAAGTCCTGCGTGGCCACGCAGGAGCTATCAAGATCACCGAGGCCCTCTCCTGATTGATCCTGGCTACCAGCCTGGGGATGAGAGGAAACGGTGGGAATACATAAGCTAGGTTGAAGGTCCAAGGTGCTACTAGTGCATCTATTAGGGTCGTCTTGGGATCCCTGGATCTGGACCCGTAGCAAGGAACCTTGAAGTTCTGACGAGACGCCATCAGATCCATGTCTGGAATGCCCCATAATTGAGTTATTTGGGCAAAGATTTCCGGATGGAGTTCCCACTCCCCCGGATGGAATGTCTGACGACTCAGAAAATCCGCTTCCCAATTTTCCACTCCTGGGATGTGGATCGCAGACAAGTGGCAGGAGTGATCCTCCGCCCATTGAATTATCTTGGTCACTTCTTTCATCGCCAGGGAAGTCCTTGTTCCCCCCTGATGATTGATATATGCAACGGTTGTCATGTTGTCTGACTGAAACCTTATGAATTTGGCCTTTGCTAGTTGAGGCCAAGCTCTGAAAGCATTGAATATCGCTCTCAGTTCCAGAATGTTTATCGGGAGAAGAGACTCTTCCCGAGACCATAGACCCTGAGCTTTCAGGGATTCCCAGACCGCGCCCCAGCCCACTAGGCTGGCGTCGGTCGTGACAATGACCCACTCTGGTCTGCGGAAGCTCATTCCCTGTGACAGATTGTCCAGGTGTAAATATAGAAATGGGCCCAGCACTCACCATCCAATTAAGGGTGCACGCTACAGGGGTTTCTGCACTAACCCCCAAAAGTAGACAATATTGTAGAAAAGAGCAGCAGCACCACACTTTATGAACTTTTAACTGCTTTTAATGATGAAACATACAGGAAAGCAACGACGTTTCGGTCATCAACTGACCTTAATCATGTTGTATACAGAAGTAGCTAAACACACTGCTTAAATAGCTATATGGGGAGGGGTCACAGATACCTGTGTGGGTGTACACCCATATAGTTAACACTTTCATATATCAAACATAGTATTGTTCTCAAACTCCCTCTAGTGGATAGAGATACTTCATTCTAAACTTCTATAGTGACCTATAAGACAAAACATAAATATGTATATATTATAAAAACATCAATTTACAATAATTAAACATTGCAAAAAGAAAATATTACAGCACCAATAAATGTACATAATTACCACATTTATACCAATATATCCAGATAGCATATCAATACAGTATATTCACAATGTTACTTGCCAGTCTATTTCCTTATTCATTCCTAGAGGGGCAAGAGCTTGTAATGTATAAATCCAGAATGTCTCTCTGCTTTTGAGTATGGATTGTCTATCACCACCTCTCCTAGGCCTCTTGATCTGTTCTATGACCTGGAACCTTAGTTGGGAGATGGTATGACCTGCCTGCAAGAAATGGTTAGAGACTGGAGCGTCCCTATTCCCACATCTTATATTGGATTTGTGTTCTACAATTCTGTCCCTTACCCTACGTGTAGACTCACCTATATAAATCTTTGAGCATGGACACTTAATTAAATAAATCACATACTCTGAGTTACATGTAAAGTAACCAGGGATTTTAAATTTCTTGCCGGTCAGGGGATGCAAGAAACAGTTACCTCTAATTACATTATTGCAATTGCAACACCCTAAGCATGGGAAGCAGCCTAATTTTGGTGTAGATATATATGTTTGTGTCTGTTTCTTACCTGGGCCTAAATCTGCTCTTACTAATTTGTCCCTTAGGTTTTGACCCCTTCTATAGGCTGGCATAGGTGGTAATTCAAAATCTTTAATTTGAGGATTAAGGTCTTTAATAACAGACCAGTGTTTCCTGATAATATTGTTAATATTCTTACTAAGGGGGTTGAATTGTGAGACAAAAACCATACGCTTATTGTCTTTTTTCTGCTTTACATTGCCTCTCAGGATAGAATGTCTAGGAATTTCACTGACTTCTTCTATCTGTTTCTGGACGAGTTGTTTGGGAAAACCTCTCTCAATAAACAGTTTACCCATTTCTAGTAATCTGGTATGGGCTGTGTTGTCATCTGAGACTATTTTCTTGACCCTCAGGAGTTGGTTCCTAGGAAGGCTATTGATCAAATGGGGGGGGGGATGGGCACTTTCATACCTTAGGAGACTATTTCTGTCACTCTCTTTCCTATATAGGTCAATTTTGAATGTCCTCCCATCTTTGATTACCTTAGTGTCTAGGAAAGCCACTGACTCCTCACTGAAGGTCAACTTAAACTTAATGGGTCTAGTAGATACATTTAAATCAGCCACAAATTTCTGCAAGGAGTCAATGTCGCCCCCCCATATGCCAAACACATCATCGATATATCTGAACCAACACAGTCCATATTGTTGAAATAACTGGTTAGTGTATACAAATCTCTCCTCATATACATTCATAAAGATGTTGGCATATGTGAGGGCGACATTTGACCCCATCGCAGTACCTTGACATTGTAGGTAAAATTGATCCTGAAAAAGGAAAAAATTGCAGTAGAGGATGAGTTGTAATAATCCTGAAATAAATTCACAATGAATGTTAGAAAATCTATCATTACTCTGGATAGCCTGTCCAACAGCCCCTAGGCCACTTGTATGTGTAATGGATGTGTAAAGGCTATTTACATCGAGGGTAAAGAGGATAAATTTCTCACTTGACATACTTAATTCTTCTAATTTCACAAGAAAATCACCTGTGTCCTTAATATAGGACATAGATTCCATAGCTAATGGTCTAAGTAGCTTGTCAATATATTTGGATACATTTGTCATGATTGAATTAGTGCTGGCAACAATCGGACGGCCAGGGGGAGCCTCTCTGTTCTTATGTATTTTGGGTAATGTATAAAATACAGGTGTAACAAACTCTTTAATCAACAGAAATTTTTGTTCTTTTTCAGTTATTACCCCATTACATATTGCTTTATTGATGTATTGAGTCAGCTCATGTTGTACTTCAAATGTTGGGTCCCTGTCTAGTAATCTATACACTGTATTATCTTGTAGTTGACCCCTAATCTCTTGAACATAATATTTCTTATCAAGAATAACGGTGGCCCCGCCCTTATTTGCTGGCTTGCAAATAATCTCCTTATTATTTTTCAAATTTAGTAGTGCCTCATTTTCAGATCTAGAGAAATTACTCTGTAGAGTTTTCCTGTCCCTATCCGTGACTAGCTGTTTATGTTTAAGTACATCTATGTCCCTCAAAACTAACTGTATAAAAGTTTCTATGCTGTTGTTATGCACCTGAGGATTAAAGTTACTTTTGCATCTAAGACCCAAATTTTTAAGAGACAAAGGTTTATCACCATACTCAAAGTCTGCATTAGTATTATCTCCTTGAACAGTCTGTAATTGTCCAAAATATGCCTTTAATTTAATATTGCGGAATAAAGTATGTAGTTCCCTTTGTAGCTGAAAAAAGTCACATCTCGGTATGGGACAAAATGACAGTCCTTTGTTGATTACCTGTTTCTCTAAGTCTGTAAGAGTATGTTTAGAGATATTCACCATCAGTTCCGCTTGGTCTTGTTCCGTGCCGTTCTCTGTGGCCTGGCTTCTTTCGTTTTGGTATCCATTGGTTTTCCGGCGGTGTTTCCGACCGCCCCTATGTCTCCTTCGGAGTCCCCCGACGTGTCGCTTGTGGATGACGTGGAGGATGCGCCCGTGTCGCGCATCCGACGTTGCCGTCTCCAATTGGTCGACCCTTGTCGCCTCCTATCGTCGTAATTGGGATCCGTCGCCCATCGATACACCATACCACTGCGATAATCATCTTCGTCCCTCTGGAACTTTTGGCGTTTTCGTGCCTCGATTTCTGCAATATTACTGTTCACAGATTGCAGTAATTTATCCATATCTTCAGCTGTCATCATCGCTCTCAATGCTGTTTCCAGGCGTGATAATTCCTCTTTCTGCGTGTCAAGGTCCCGCTGTAGATAATCCACTGTGAGTACCAGGAGATCAAAAGAACATTTATTCAGAATATAAGTGAACTTTTCACAATATTCCTTGTTGTCACGCATGAGTGTTGGTCTCACACTCATGCGGAGGCCCCTCGGTATACGTCTCACTCTGTGGTATTCCGCTAGAGTCGTGGCATGTAGCCCATATGCCAGATTCTTCTTTGATAATTTCTCAAATTCCTTAGTTGATACCTCTGTTGGAGGAGTTTGGAGAAAGTTACGTGAGCCTCGTACTAAGGTGGTAATTTGTGCCGCCTCAAGGTCACTATAGGTAAAAGTCTGTGGTTCTGTTCCATCATTCTTGTTCTCCATGTTTTGTTAAGAAGCAGGAAGTGCACGAAGCCCAGTGCAAACAGTCAATATGTAAATATAGAAATGGGCCCAGCACTCACCATCCAATTAAGGGTGCACGCTACAGGGGTTTCTGCACTAACCCCCAAAAGTAGACAATATTGTAGAAAAGAGCAGCAGCACCACACTTTATGAACTTTTAACTGCTTTTAACGATGAAACATACAGGAAAGCATCAAATGTCGCCCCCACATATGCCAACATCTTTATGAATGTATATGAGGAGAGATTTGTATACACTAACCAGTTATTTCAACAATATGGACTGTGTTGGTTCAGATATATCGATGATGTGTTTGGCATATGGGGGGGCGACATTGACTCCTTGCAGAAATTTGTGGCTGATTTAAATGTATCCACTAGACACATTAAGTTTAAGTTGACCTTCAGTGAGGAGTCAGTGGCTTTCCTAGACACTAAGGTAATCAAAGATGGGAGGACATTAAAAATTGACCTATATAGGAAAGAGAGTGACAGAAATAGTCTCCTAAGGTATGAAAGTGCCCATCCCCCCCATTTGATCAATAGCCTTCCTAGGAGCCAACTCCTGAGGGTCAAGAAAATAGTCTCAGATGACAACACAGCCCATACCAGATTACTAGAAATGGGTAAACTGTTTATTGAGAGACGTTTTCCCAAACAACTCGTCCAGAAACAGATAGAAGAAGTCAGTGAAATTCCTAGACATTCTATCCTGAGAGGCAATGTAAAGCAGAAAAAAGACAATAAGCGTATGGTTTTTGTCTCACAATTCAACCCCCTTAGTAAGAATATTAACAATATTATCAGGAAACACTGGTCTGTTATTAAAGACCTTAATCCTCAAATTAAAGATTTTGAATTACCACCTATGCCAGCCTATAGAAGGGGTCAAAACCTAAGGGACAAATTAGTAAGAGCAAATTTAGGCCCAGGTAAGAAACAGACACAAACATATATATCTACACCAAAATTAGGCTGCTTCCCATGCTTAGGGTGTTGCAATTGCAATAATGTAATTAGAGGTAACTGTTTCTTGCATCCCCTGACCGGCAAGAAATTTAAAATCCCTGGTTACTTTACATGTAACTCAGAGTATGTGATTTATTTAATTAAGTGTCCATGCTCAAAGATTTATATAGGTGAGTCTACACGTAGGGTAAGGGACAGAATTGTAGAACACAAATCCAATATAAGATGTGGGAATAGGGACGCTCCAGTCTCTAACCATTTCTTGCAGGCAGGTCATACCATCTCCCAACTAAGGTTCCAGGTCATAGAACAGATCAAGAGGCCTAGGAGAGGTGGTGATAGACAATCCATACTCAAAAGCAGAGAGACATTCTGGATTTATACATTACAAGCTCTTGCCCCTCTAGGAATGAATAAGGAAATAGACTGGCAAGTAACATTGTGAATATACTGTATTGATATGCTATCTGGATATATTGGTATAAATGTGGTAATTATGTACATTTATTGGTGCTGTAATATTTTCTTTTTGCAATGTTTAATTATTGTAAATTGATGTTTTTATAATATATACATATTTATGTTTTGTCTTATAGGTCACTATAGAAGTTTAGAATGAAGTATCTCTATCCACTAGAGGGAGTTTGAGAACAATACTATGTTTGATATATGAAAGTGTTAACTATATGGGTGTACACCCACACAGGTATCTGTGACCCCTCCCCATATAGCTATTTAAGCAGTGTGTTTAGCTACTTCTGTATACAACATGATTAAGGTCAGTTGATGACCGAAACGTCGTTGCTTTCCTGTATGTTTCATCATTAAAAGCAGTTAAAAGTTCATAAAGTGTGGTGCTGCTGCTCTTTTCTACAATATTGTCTACAGATTGTCCAGGGTCAGCCACCAACGGAGTGAATCTCTGGTCTTTTGATCTACTTGAATCGTCGGAGACAAGTCTGTATAATCCCCATTCCACTGTCTGAGCATGCACAGTTGTAATGGTCTTAGATGAATTTGTGCAAAAGGAACTATGTCCATTGTTGCAACCATCAATCCTATTACTTCCATGCACTGTGCTATGGAAGGACGAGGAACAGAATGAAGTACTTGACAAGAGCTTAGAAGTTTTGATTTTCTGACCTCTGTCAGAAAAATCCTAATTTCTAAGGAATCTATTATTGTTCCCAAGAAGGGAACTCTTGTTGACGGGGACAGAGAACTTTTTTCTTTGTTCACCTTCCATCCGTGAGATCTGAGAAAGGCTAGGACGATGTCCGTATGAGCCTTTGCTTTTGACAGGGACGACGCTTGAATCAGGATGTCGTCCAAGTAAGGTACTACTGCAATGCCCCTTGGTCTTAGAACCGCTAGAAGGGAGCCTAGTACCTTTGTGAAAATCCTTGGAGCAGTGGCTAATCCAAATGGAAGTGCCATAAACTGGTAATGCTTGTCCAGAAAAGCGAACCTTAGGAACTGATGATGTTCCTTGTGGATAGGAATATGTAGGTACGCATCCTTTAAATCCACGGTAGTCATAAATTGATTTTCCTGGATAGTAGGTAGGATCGTTCGAATAGTTTCCATTTTGAAAGATGGTACCCTGAGAAATTTGTTTAGGATCTTTAGATCCAAAATTGGTCTGAATGTTCCCTCTTTTTTGGGAACTATGAACAGATTGGAATAAAATCCCATTCCTTGTTCTCTTATTGGAACTGGATGTATCACTCCCATCTTTAACAGGTCTTCTACACAATGTAAGAATGTCTGTCTCTTTATTTGGTTTGAAGATAATTGAGACCTGTGGAACCTTCCCCTTGGGGGTAGTTCCTTGAATTCCAGGAGATAACCTTGAGAAACTATTTCTAGCGCCCAAGGATCCTGAACATCTCTTGCCCAAGCCTGAGCAAAGAGAGAAAGTCTGCCCCCCACTAGATCCGGTCCCGGATCGGGGGCTATCCCTTCATGCTGTTTTGGTAGCAGTGGTAGGCTTCTTGGCCTGCTTACCCTTGTTCCAGCCTTGCATTGGTTTCCAGGCTGGTTTGGGTTGTGAAGTATTACCCTCTTGCTTAGAGGATACAGAATTAGAGACTGGTCCGTTTCTGCGAAAGGGACGAAAATTAGGCTTATTATTAGCCTTAAAAGACCTATCCTGTGGGAGGGCGTGGCCCTTTCCCCCAGTGATGTCTGAAATAATCTCTTTCAAATCAGGTCCAAATAATGTTTTACCTTTGAAAGGAATGTTAAGCAATTTTGTCTTGGAAGACACATCCGCTGACCAAGACTTTAGCCAAAGCACTCTGCGCGCCACGACAGCAAACCCTGAATTTTTCGCCGCTAATCTAGCTAATTGCAAAGCGGCATCTAAAACAAAAGAGTTAGCCAATTTAAGTGCTTGAACTCTGTCCATAACCTCCTCATACGAAGATTCTTTACTGAGTGATTTTTCTAGTTCCTCGAACCAGAAACACGCTGCCGTAGTGACAGGAACAATGCATGAAATTGGTTGTAGAAGGTAACCTTGCTGTACAAAAATCTTTTTAAGCAAACCCTCTAATTTCTTATCCATAGGATCTTTGAAAGCACAACTATCTTCGATAGGAATAGTAGTGCGTTTGTTTAGAGTAGAAACCGCCCCCTCGACCTTGGGGACTGTCTGCCATAAGTCCTTTCTGGGGTCGACTATAGGAAATAATTTCTTAAATATAGGGGGGGGAACAAAAGGTATGCCGGGCCTTTCCCACTCTTTATTTACTATGTCCGCCACCCGCTTGGGTATAGGAAAAGCGTCGGGGGGCACCGGAACCTCTAGGAACTTGTCCATCTTACATAATTTCTCTGGAATGACCAAATTGTCACAATCATCCAGAGTAGATAACACCTCCTTAAGCAGTGCGCGGAGATGTTCTAATTTAAATTTAAATGTCACAACATCAGGTTCAGCTTGATGAGAAATTTTTCCTGAATCTGAAATTTCTCCATCAGACAAAACCTCCCTCATGGCCCCTTGAGATTGGTGTGAGGGTATGTCAGAACAGTTATCATCAGCGTCCTCTTGCTCTTCAGTGTTTAAAACAGAGCAATCGCGCTTTCTCTGATAAGTAGGCATTTTGGATAAAAGATTTGCTATGGAGTTATCCATTACAGCCGTTAATTGTTGCATGGTAATAAGTATTGGCGCACTAGATGTACTAGGGGTCTCCTGTGTGGGCATAACTGGTGTAGACACAGTAGGGGATGATGTAGTATCATGTTTACTCCCCTCATTTGAGGAATCATCTTGGGCAATATCATTATCTGTGGCATTACTGTCCTTACTTTGTTTGGACACTCTGGCACAATTATCACATAAATTTAAATGGGGAGACACATTGGCTTTCATACATATAGAACATAGCTTATCTGATGGTACAGACATGTTAAACAGGCTTAAACTTGTCAACAAAGCACAAAAAACGTTTTAAAATAAAACCGTTACTGTCACTTTAAATTTCAAACTGAAAACACTTTATTACTGAATATGTGAAAAAGTATGAAGGAATTGTTCAAAATTCACCAAAATTTCACCACAGTGTCTTAAAGCATTAAAAGTATTGCACACCAAATTTCAGAGCTTTAACCCTTAAATTAACGGAACCGGAGCCGTTTTTACATTTAACCCCTATACAGTCCCAGAATGAGGCTCTGTCTATAACTAGAAAGGCCCCCATCTGAAAAAGGTGTCCAACACAGTGCCTGCCGTTTTTCTAAACGTTCCCCAAGATTATAATACCAATAATTAGTTAGAATCTGCATAATATGCCTAGTAAAGCAACTGTTTTAGCCCAGAAAAATGTCTACCAGTTTTTAAGCCCTTTTTGAAGCCCTTTATTCTTTTATGTTTAACTAAGAAAATGGCTTACCGGTCCCCATGAGGGGAAATGACAGCCTTCCAGCATTACATGGTCTTGTTAGAAATATGGCTAGTCATACCTTAAGCAGAAAAGACTGCTAACTGTTTCCCCCAACTGAAGTTACTTCATCTCAACAGTCCTATGTGGAAACAGCAATCGATTTTAGTTACTGTCTGCTAAAAATCATCTTCCTCTTACAAACAGAAATCTTCATCCTTTTCTGTTTCAGAGTAAATAGTACATACCAGCACTATTTTAAAATAACAAACACTTGATAGAAGAATAAAACTACAAAAAACTCTTAACCATCTCCGTGGAGATGTTGCCTGTGCAACGGCAAAGAGAATGACTGGGGTGGGCGGAGCCTAGGAGGGATCATGTGACCAGCTTTGCTGGGACTCTTTGCCATTTCCTGTTGGGGAAGAGAATATCCCACAAGTAAGGATGACGCCGTGGACCGGACACACCAATGTTGGAGAAATTAATTACACTTAAGTCACTTAACATTTTCAGTTGAAAGTCTATTGTGAAGAATTTGAATATATATATATATATATATATATATATATAAAAAATAAAAGGATCTTGCCTTGTAAGAGCCTTCACGTATGTACTCACTGGGGCAGGGGTAGTAAACCTTTTTGAGAGGATGGTGATTGCCTTTTTGACAAACCCTTGCAGGATGTAAGTTGCTAGTTGCGGGCAGTATGGTGGTAGTCCTGTGTATGCCAACTAAACCTTTATATGTGCCACCTTCAGTAAGTGTTTCAAGGTCCCTTCACTGTTGTTCTATGATATGTGAGTTGTCTAAAAAAAATTACATGTTATTTTGGAAAAATTTAGCAAATCACAAGCATTCTATATCCTCAGAGGTGATTAGGAAGAGGTTTTTGAAAATGAATGTTCCAGGACTGCAAACAATATGACAGTTTAAATGCATTTAAAACATTATTCTGAATACAGACCTTTTGTAATGTAGGGTTTAATTGGCGATTTATGCAATGCATGTATTAGAAGAAAAACGTTTAATGCCCATTAAAAGGGACAGTCAAGTCCAAAAAAAAACTTTCATATTTTAAATAGGGCATGTAATTTTTAACAAATATCCAATTTACTTTTATCACCAATTTTGCTTTGTTCTCTTGGTATTCTTAGTTGAAAGCTAAACCTAGGTAGGCTCATATGCTAATTTCTTAGACCTTGAAGGCCGCCTCTTATGTGAAAGCATTTTGACAGTTTTTCACCACTAGAGGGCGTTAGTTCATGTGTGTCATATAGATAACATTGAGCTCACGGACGTGACATTATCGAGGAGTAAGCACAAATTGGTTAAATGCAAGTCGGTTAAAATAACTGAAATAAGGGGGCAGTTTGAAGAGACTTATATAGAAGGTAATCACAGATGTAAAAAGTGTATTAATATAACTGTGTTGGTTATGCAAAACTGGGGAATGGGTAATAAATGGATTATCTATCTTTATAAACAACAACAATTCTGGTGTTGACTGTCCCTTTAAGTCCTCAATGAAATTACAGAGCAGAGATTATACCAGACCTTAAGCATTAGGGGATGCTAACAAAGGTTGCCATAAAGCTTTGTATCAAGGCTGAAGCGTGGTAAGAGTGGGGTTAGTTTCTACTAGTGTTTGCTGATTTCCTTATTTAGATAACCTCATAGTCCCCATTTACCTGCCTCCTTGTCTTGTTACAGCAAAAGGGTCTCACAAACATATGATTGCTATACATATTTTAGATCTGGGGATGCTACAATAACTCCCAGCACCTAAAATTGCCAAAGGTACAAAGGGGGAAAGAGGATACGTACATAACAACGCAAAAGATCTCTGGAAGTTTGGTTCAACTAATTGAAAAAAAAAAATGTAAGCGTACACTTTGGTGAAATTCTATTCGTTAAACAAAGGAATATATAACTCCAGAAACCAAGGACTGATGATAATAGTTAAGGGTTTCACAGCTTGTGCACACATCAGTATTATATTCAATCACTTTTCAGAAATCCTTAAAGGGATACTAAACCCAATTTTTTTTCTTTCATGATTCAGATAGAGCATGATATTTTAAGAACCTTTCTAATTTACACCTATTATCAATTTTACTTTGTTCTCATGCTATCTTGATTTGAAAAAGCAGTACTGTAAGCTTTAGAGCTGGCCCATTTTTTGTTCAGCACCTGGGTAGCACTTGCTGATTTGTGGCTAAATGTAGCAAACCAATCAGTAAGTGCTACCCAGGTTCTGAACTAAAAATGGGCCGGCTCCTAACCATTCATTACTGCTTTTTCAAATCAAGATAACATGAGAACAAAGAAAAAATGATAATAGGAGTAAATTAGAAAGTTTCTTAAAATTGCATGCTCTATCTGAATCATGAAAGAAAACATTTGGGGTTAGTATCCCTTTAACTTCTGGCTTGGCACTCAAGCATTAGAAAATGGACACAGAAGATTTTAATACTTTTGCACCTCCTACATCTCTTTAGTTTGTTTAAACTAATTTTAGATCATTTTTATCTAACGTTTAAGATGGCAGACAATGCTGTATGTGTTTTTATAATTATTATTATTATTATTATAATTTATTTATAAACATTTTACACAGCGCTATACAAAGGTAAATTATCATAAGGGCACAATACAATAAAAAACTTACAATGAGACATTATTTGAAGGGATACTAAACCCAAATCGTTTCTTTCACGATTCAGATAGAGCATGCAATTATCAACTTTTCTTTGTTCTCTTACTATCTTTACTTGAAAAAAAGCAGGAATCTAAGGTTAGGAGCACCCTGGTTAACACCTGCTGATTGGTGGTTACATTTAGACACCAATCAGAAAGTGCTACCTAGGTTCTGAACCAAAAATGGGCCGGCTTTAAGGCTTTACATTCCTGCTTTTTCAAATAAAGATGCCAAGAGAATGAAGAAAAATTGATAATAGGAGTAAATTAGAAAGTAGCTTAAAATTGCATGCTCTATCTGAATCATGAAAGTTTAATATTGACTAGACTATCCCTTTAAGATTATACAATGTACATTACTACGGTTACATTGACAAATATTAACAAATATAAATAAAAGGAGAGCTCAGATGTAGATGCAATTTTATACAAAGTGAGCTACAGATAGAGAGGCTCATAAGCTTACAATCTAACAGAGAGAAAAAATATATGACACAGCAGGAGATGTGTGATAGCTCCAGGAAGTCAAAGCAGTTATGTGTTATTATGGTGTATGTTACCATGCAGTCAGGTGAAGTGACACTTGCACCTGATCTCATTTTAAAGGAGACATTATATAAATGGTAACCAGTAGGGTGGGGAGTGGGTGGAAAGTGCAGTGAAGTTGCAGGAAAGGTGGGTGTCTGTATGGCTTTCAGTGAAGTTTAATGTCTGTCTGAGTTTGCTTGCAGGTAAGGTGGGTGTCTGTATGGCTTTCAGTGAAGTTTAATGTCTGTCTGAGTTTGCTTGCAGGTAAGGTGGGTGTCTGTATGGCTTTCAGTGAAGTTTAATGTCTGTCTGAGTTTGCTTGCAGGTAAGGTGGGTGTCTGTATGGCTTTCAGTGAAGTTTAATGTCTGTCTGAGTTTGCTTGCAGGTAAGGTGAGTGTCTGTATGGTTTTCAGTGAAGTTTAATGTCTGAGTTTGCTTGCAGAAAATGTGGGTGGGTGTATTGCTTGCAGTGAACTTGAATGTCTGAGTTTGCTTGCAGTAAAGTTTAATGTTTGTCTGAGTTTGCTTGCAGAAAAGATAGGTGTCTATTGCTTGCAGTAAAGTTTAATGTCTGAGTTTGCTTGTAGGAAAGGTGAGTGTCTTTATTGCTTGCAGTAAAGTTTAATGTCTGTCTGAGTTTGCTTGTAGGAAAGGTGAATGTCTTTACTGCTTGCAGTAAAGTTTAATGTCTGAGTTTGCTTGTAGGAAAGGTGAGTGTCTTTATTGCTTGCAGTGAAGTTTAATGTCTGTCTGAGTTTGCTTGCAGGAAAGGTGGGTGTCTTTACTGCTTGCAGTAAAGTTTAATGTCTGAGTTTGCTTGTAGGAAAGGTGAGTGTCTTTATTGCTTGCAGTGAAGTTTAATGTCTGTCTGAGTTTGCTTGCAGGAAAGGTGGGTGTCTGTATTGCTTGCAGTGAAGTTTAATGTCTGAGTTTGCTTGCAGAAAAGATAGGTGTCTATATTGCTTGCAGTGAAGTATAATGTTTGTCTGGGTTTGTTTGCAGGAAAGGTGGGTGTCTGCATTGCTTGCAGTGTAGTTTAACATCTGTCAGTTTGCTTGCAGAAAAGATAGGTGTCTGTATTGCTTGCAGTGAAGAATCATTAAGACGACTGCAGCTTAAAGTGATGGTAAATCCACAGGACTTTCAGTGATCGGTTTGTGAAAAAGGGTACTAATTTACCCTTTCTGTGCCGATGCCTCCTCTCTAAACTCAGCTGCCCCGGCCTCCAGCAGCACGACCCTCTTTTCCCAATGAGGCGACGTTTCCACCTCTAAATTTCAAATATTTGATAACCGGTGGCACTACTTGTAATATTCAAATATTGTCTAAAACATTGCTTAAAATGGTGATTTAATTACGCTATCAAACCGGTTTCATTTATTTTGTTTAAAAGTGACAACTACGGCAGTGAGGCAACTGCTCTGGGGGCCTAATCTATAAATATAAAAATAAGAATCGACTTGCTTTCTTGCTCTAGTCATGGCATTATTGTACAGTTATTGTAAGAGTAAGGCAGGCAATTTATAATTATATTGATCTAAGGCCAATATTATATAACAGGGAAAATACATCCATGAGTAGTAACATTTGTAACACTCATTTCTGGGCTATGGTCCAACCAAATGATGCTAATAAAATACAGTAAGATTGCTACAGATGCTTATTTATAGTTAAGCATATTTAGAGAACTTCAAGGTATTCAACTTCAAGGATCTCTCAATCAATATATTTAATCATTTTCTATTAAAACAAGCTTACTTTTCTAAAAAACAGAATTTATGTTTACCTGATAAATTTCTTTCTCCAACGGTGTGTCCGGTCCACGGCGTCATCCTTACTTGTGGGATATTCTCTTCCCCAACAGGAAATGGCAAAGAGCCCAGCAAAGCTGGTCACATGATCCCTCCTAGGCTCCGCCTACCCCAGTCATTCGACCGACGTTAAGGAGGAATTTTAGCATAGGAGAAACCATATGGTACCGTGGTGACTGTAGTTAAAGAAAATAAATTATCAGACCTGATTAAAAAAAAACCAGGGCGGGCCGTGGACCGGACACACCGTTGGAGAAAGAAATTTATCAGGTAAACATAAATTCTTTTTTCTCCAACATTGGTGTGTCCGGTCCACGGCGTCATCCTTACTTGTGGGAACCAATACCAAAGCTTTAGGACACGGATGAAGGGAGGGAGCAAATCAGGTCACCTAAATGGAAGGCACCACGGCTTGCAAAACCTTTCTCCCAAAAATAGCCTCAGAAGAAGCAAAAGTATCAAACTTGTAAAATTTGGTAAAAGTGTGCAGTGAAGACCAAGTCGCTGCCCTACATATCTGATCAACAGAAGCCTCGTTCTTGAAGGCCCATGTGGAAGCCACAGCCCTAGTGGAATGAGCTGTGATTCTTTCGGGAGGCTGCCGTCCGGCAGTCTCGTAAGCCAATCTGATGATGCTTTTAATCCAAAAAGAGAGAGAGGTAGAAGTTGCTTTTTGACCTCTCCTTTTACCTGAATAAACAACAAACAAGGAAGATGTTTGTCTAAAATCCTTTGTAGCATCTAAATAGAATTTTAGAGCGCGAACAACATCCAAATTGTGCAACAAACGTTCCTTCTTTGAAACTGGTTTCGGACACAGAGAAGGCACGATAATCTCCTGGTTAATGTTTTTGTTAGAAACAACTTTTGGAAGAAAACCAGGTTTAGTACGTAAAACCACCTTATCTGCATGGAACACCAGATAAGGAGGGGAACACTGCAGAGCAGATAATTCTGAAACTCTTCTAGCAGAAGAAATTGCAACTAAAAACAAAACTTTCCAAGATAATAACTTAATATCAATGGAATGTAAGGGTTCAAACGGAACCCCCTGAAGAACTGAAAGAACTAAATTGAGACTCCAAGGAGGAGTCAAAGGTTTGTAAACAGGCTTAATTCTAACCAAAGCCTGAACAAAGGCTTGAACATCTGGCACAGCTGCCAGCTTTTTGTGAAGTAACACCGACAAGGCAGAAATCTGTCCCTTCAGGGAACTTGCCGATAATCCTTTTTCCAATCCTTCTTGAAGGAAGGATAGAATCCTAGGAATCTTAACCTTGTCCCAAGGGAATCCTTTAGATTCACACCAACAGATATATTTTTTCCAAATTTTGTGGTAAATCTTTCTAGTTACAGGCTTTCTGGCCTGAACAAGAGTATTGATAACAGAATCTGAGAAACCTCGCTTCGATAAAATCAAGCGTTCAATCTCCAGGCAGTCAGCTGGAGTGAAACCAGATTCGGATGTTCGAACGGACCCTGAACAAGAAGGTCTCGTCTCAAAGGTAGCTTCCAAGGTGGAGCCGATGACATATTCACCAGATCTGCATACCAAGTCCTGCGTGGCCACGCAGGAGCTATCAAGATCACCGACGCCCTCTCCTGATTGATCCTGGCTACCAGCCTGGGAATGAGAGGAAACGGCGGGAACACATAAGCTAGTTTGAAGGTCCAAGGTGCTACTAGTGCATCCACTAGAGCCGCCTTGGGATCCCTGGATCTGGACCCGTAACAGGGAACTTTGAAGTTCTGACGAGAGGCCATTAGATCCATGCCTGGAATGCCCCACAGCTGAGTGACTAGGGCAAAGATTTCCGGATGGAGTTCCCACTCCCCCGGATGCAATGTCTGACGACTCAGAAAATCCGCTTCCCAATTTTCCACTCCCGGGATGTGGATAGCAGACAGGTGGCAGGAGTGAGACTCCGCCCATAGAATAATCTTGGTCACTTCCTCCATCGCTAGGGAACTCCTTGTTCCCCCCTGATGGTTGATGTACGCAACAGTCGTCATGTTGTCTGATTGAAACCGTATGAACTTGGTCCTTGCTAGCTGAGGCCAAGCCTTGAGAGCATTGAATATCGCTCTCAGTTCCAGAATATTTATCGGTAGAAGAGATTCTTCCCGAGACCAAAGACCCTGAGCTTTCAGGGATCCCCAGACCGCGCCCCAGCCCGTCAGACTGGCGTCGGTCGTGACAATGACCCACTCTGGTCTGCGGAATGTCATCCCTTGTGACAGGTTGTCCAGGGACAGCCACCAACGGAGTGAGTCTCTGGTCCTCTGATTTACTTGTATCTTTGGAGACAAGTCTGTATAGTCCCCATTCCACTGACTGAGCATGCACAGTTGTAATGGTCTTAGATGAATGCGCGCAAAAGGAACTATGTCCATTGCCGCTACCATCAACCCGATCACTTCCATGCACTGAGCTACGGAAGGAAGAGGAACGGAATGAAGTATCCGACAAGAGTCCAGAAGCTTTGTTATTCTGGCCTCTGTTAGAAAAATCCTCATTTCTGAGGAGTCTATAATTGTTCCCAAGAAGGGAACCCTTGTTGACGGTGATAGAGAACTCTTTTCCACGTTCACTTTCCAGCCGTGAGATCTGAGAAAGGCCAGGACGATGTCCGTGTGAGCCTTTGCTCGAGGGAGGGACGACGCTTGAATCAGAATGTCGTCCAGGTAGGGTACTACTGCAATGCCCCTTGGTCTTAGCACCGCTAGAAGGGACCCTAGTACCTTTGTGAAAATCCTTGGAGCAGTGGCTAATCCGAAGGGAAGCGCCACAAACTGGTAATGTTTGTCCAGGAATGCAAACCTTAGGAACCGATGATGTTCCTTGTGGATAGGAATATGTAGATACGCATCCTTTAAATCCACCGTGGTCATGAATTGACCTTCCTGGATGGAAGGAAGGATAGTTCGAATGGTTTCCATCTTGAACGATGGGACCTTGAGAAATTTGTTTAAGATCTTGAGATCTAGGATTGGTCTGAACGTTCCCTCTTTTTTGGGAACTATGAACAGATTGGAGTAGAACCCCATCCCTTGTTCTCTTAATGGAACAGGATGAATCACTCCCATTTTTAACAGGTCTTCTACACAATGTAAGAACGCCTGTCTTTTTATGTGGTCTGAAGACAACTGAGACCTGTGGAACCTCCCCCTTGGGGGAAGTCCCTTGAATTCCAGAAGATAGCCCTGGGAGACTATTTCTAGCGCCCAAGGATCCAGAACATCTCTTGCCCAAGCCTGAGCGAAGAGAGAAAGTCTGCCCCCCACCAGATCCGGTCCCGGATCGGGGGCCAATATTTCATGCTGTCTTGGTAGCAGTGGCAGGTTTCTTGGCCTGCTTTCCCTTATTCCAGCCTTGCATTGGTCTCCAAGCTGGCTTGGCCTGAGAAGTATTACCCTCTTGCTTAGAGGACGTAGCACTTTGGGCTGGTCCGTTTTTACGAAAGGGACGAAAATTAGGTCTATTTTTTGCCTTGAAAGGCCGATCCTGAGGAAGGGCGTGGCCCTTACCCCCAGTGATATCAGAGATAATCTCTTTCAAGTCAGGACCAAACAGCGTTTTCCCCTTGAAAGGAATGTTTAGTAGCTTGTTCTTGGAAGACGCATCAGCCGACCAAGATTTCAACCAAAGCGCTCTGCGCGCCACAATAGCAAACCCAGAATTCTTAGCCGCTAACTTAGCCAATTGCAAAGAGGCGTCTAGAGTGAAAGAATTAGCCAATTTGAGAGCATTGATTCTGTCCATAATCTCCTCATAAGGAGGAGAGTCACTATCGAGCACCTTGATCAGTTCATCAAACCAGAAATATGCGGCTGTAGTGACAGGGACAATGCATGAAATGGGTTGTAGAAGGTAACCCTGCTGAACAAACATCTTTTTAAGCAAACCTTCTAATTTTTTATCCATAGGATCTTTGAAAGCACAACTATCCTCTATGGGAATAGTGGTGCGTTTGTTTAAAGTAGAAACCGCTCCCTCGACCTTAGGGACTGACTGCCATAAGTCCTTTCTGGGGTCGACCATAGGAAACAATTTTTTAAATATGGGGGACGAAAGGAATACCGGGCCTTTCCCATTCTTTATTAACAATGTCCGCCACCCGCTTGGGTATAGGAAAAGCTTCTGGGAGCCCCGGCACCTCTAGGAACTTGTCCATTTTACATAGTTTCTCTGGGATGACCAAATTTTCACAATCATCCAGAGTGGATAATACCTCCTTAAGCAAAATGCGGAGATGTTCCAACTTAAATTTAAATGTAATCACATCAGATTCAGCCTGCTGAGAAATGTTCCCTAAATCAGTAATTTCTCCCTCAGACAAAACCTCCCTGGCCCCCTCAGATTGGGTTAGGGGCCCTTCAGAGATATTAATATCAGCGTCGTCATGCTCTTCAGTAACTAAAACAGAGCAGCCACGCTTACGCTGACAAGGGTTCATTTTGGCTAAAATGTTTTTGACAGAATTATCCATTACAGCCGTTAATTGTTGCATAGTAAGGAGTATTGGCGCGCTAGATGTACTAGGGGCCTCCTGAGTGGGCAAGACTCGTGTAGACGAAGGAGGGAATGATGCAGTACCATGCTTACTCCCCTCACTTGAGGAATCATCTTGGGCATCATTGTCATTATCACATAAATCACATTTATTTAAATGAATAGGAATTCTGGCTTCCCCACATTCAGAACACAGTCTATCTGGTAGTTCAGACATGTTAAACAGGCATAAACTTGATAAGAAAGTACAAAAAACGTTTTAAAATAAAACCGTTACTGTCACCTTAAATTTTAAACTGAACACACTTTATTACTGCAATTGCGAAAAAACATGAAGGAATTGTTCAAAATTCACCAAATTTTCACCACAGTGTCTTAAAGCCTTAAAAATATTGCACACCAATTTTGGAAGCTTTAACCCTTAAAATAACGGAACCGGAGCCGTTTTAAGCTTTAACCCCTTTACAGTCCCTGGTATCTGCTTTGCTGAGACCCAACCAAACCCAAAGGGGAATACGATACCAAATGACGCCTTCAGAAGTCTTTTATAAGTATCAGAGCTCCTCTCACATGCGACTGCATGCCATGCCTCTCAAAAACAAGTGCGCAACACCGGCGCGAAAATGAGACTCTGCCTATGCTTTGGGAAAGCCCCTAAAGAATAAGGTGTCTAAAACAGTGCCTGCCGATATTATTATATCAAAATACCCAGAATAAATGATTCCTCAAGGCTAAATATGAGTTAATAATCAATCGATTTAGCCCAGAAAAAGTCTACAGTCTAAATAAGCCCTTGTGAAGCCCTTATTTACAATCGTAATAAACATGGCTTACCGGATCCCATAGGGAAAATGACAGCTTCCAGCATTACATCGTCTTGTTAGAATGTGTCATACCTCAAGCAGCAAGGGACTGCACACTGTTCCCCCAACTGAAGTTAATTGCTCTCAACAGTCCTGTGTGGAACAGCCATGGATTTTAGTTACGGTTGCTAAAATCATTTTCCTCATACAAACAGAATTCTTCATCTCTTTTCTGTTTCTGAGTAAATAGTACGTACCAGCACTATTTGAAAATAACAAACTCTTGATTGAATAATGAAAAACTACAGTTAAACACTAAAAAACTCTAAGCCATCTCCGTGGAGATGTTGCCTGTACAACGGCAAAGAGAATGACTGGGGTAGGCGGAGCCTAGGAGGGATCATGTGACCAGCTTTGCTGGGCTCTTTGCCATTTCCTGTTGGGGAAGAGAATATCCCACAAGTAAGGATGACGCCGTGGACCGGACACACCTATGTTGGAGAAAACAACAACACCTACATATACCTTAAGAGATTTCCTAAGGAAACATTCACCTGCAGATTTAGAAGTGTGGTCTTTACAGAAAGTCTCCATTTAAACTATACTATTGGATGTGGTTAGTTTATACAACGTGATTTATATGCTATACTATCACAAATGAAATAAGCGGGGATTATCAACAGGATACATAATAAATCCTTAGCGATTAAGATCAGAGTATACCATCTTTATTTGTAACTCAGTAATACAACGGCTTCCATATTAATATGAACAGTTCAAATAATCACAAGTAAACTATTGAATTAAATTAGGTTCAAAGAGATAGTGACAATTACTCAATTGCATTATAAGCCACATATTGGTGAATTAAAGTTTTTAATCACTCACCCACTTTTAATATGGAGATATAATAAAGTGTTATGTTTTAATACACCAAACTACGCCTTATATTAAGGGATCAATTAAGTACTTAAAGTGAAAGTAAATCCTAGCGTTTTACAAACGCTAGGATTTACTATTGAAACAAATAAAGGGCACTTTCATTCATGAAGTATAAGAGACTTCATGTAGAAAGCTCCTTTATTTGATTCAATCGATCACTGTTTTTAGCTGCTACAGCAGTCCACGGCTAAAAAAATTTTTGGCTAAGAGGTGACGTTTTCACCTCTTAGCCAATAGTTGTGCGGTAAATCCGGCTTGGCGCCCATGGGAGTCGGATTTACCACACTGCTATTGGCCAAAGTTTTTTTTAGCCGTGCTCTGCTGTAGGAGCTAAGAGCGGCAATAAGTTAAAACAAAAAAAGATTTAAGAATATGAATATTTCTTACTTAAAGGCACACTAAACCCAATTTTTATTCTTTCATGATTCAGATAGAGCATGCAATTTTAAGCAACTTTCTAATTTACTCCTACTATCAATTTTTCTTTGTTCTCTTGCTATCTTTATTTAAAAAGCAGGAATTTAAAGCTTAGGAGCCAGCCCATTTTAGGTTCAGCACCCTGGATAGCACTTGCTTATTGGTGGCTACATTTAGCAAACCAATAAGCAAGGATAACCCAATTTCTTAACCAAAAATGGACCAGCTCCTAAGCTTTTATTCCTGCTTTTTAAATAAAGATACCAAGTGAATGAAGAAAAATTGATAATAGGAGTAAATTAGAAAGTTGCTGAAAATTGCTTCTCTATCTGAATCTTTAATGAAAAAATGTGGGTTTAGTGTCCCTTTAATCAATGGGTGGCTTTTCTACCAACACCTTTGGATTAAAACAAATGCTGGGGCACCATAGTACCTAAAAAATCCTGACAACTGACAAAATACCCAGTACCCTCTGGCACGGTCAGGTACAAATGTGACAGCATAGCTACTGCTAGGCACCTGCACAACCCATTGACCTTTCTAATAGCTGCCAGGCGCAGTGTTCTCTCCCCCTGCCTTTCCATCAATTTTCAACTCGCTATAAGAAGCAGTGAGAAGGGTAAAGAAGTTAAATAACTGCTCAATTTGTGTTCTGGGTAATTAAGATGTTAAATTACTGTTGTTGGTGTCACTGGCATCCAATAGGTTAAATCAGCATGTTGTGTGTTATAGTGGTAACCAGGGGGTTGTATCTGTGGACAACACAAAGAAAACAAAGAAAGTTCTAATTCCTAAATGTTTGCATTGGCTCCTAGGATTCCGAGATTTTAAAAAGAAAATTGCATTTTGTGGCATTACACCATTTAATTTACATATTTGTTTGAACTACTATTAAAAACTACATACACAATGTTAAAGCCAGTTTATATCATTCTTAACATATTTAAATGGTCTTCTAGTTTGTTTATGTGATGAACAACAATGTTCTGCCCATGCATTTTTATACTGATTGCATACAGAGCCTATATGAATGAGGTTATAAGTATGGACCTGCTAAATGTGCCTTGAATGCATATCCAAAAATGCATTTTATCATAATTGTAAAGGATCAATAGACAACAAAAATAGCAGAATGGGATCTGTTTTATTTTCCAGCTGGTTGCATGACGTGCTTCGTGTGCTGGATTAATCTTAAGTCTTCTATTATAATCACATGTAAGAATTCCATCAATAGTTCCTTAACAGTATCATCTGGATTCCATCTGGGTTACTTTCACAACCTTCTTGAGGTCTCTCACACAGTTTTTTATTGTTCTGAGTATGTGCCACAGATTAACTGGTTGTTCCTACAAGATAGTGCACTATCAAATCCACATGAGGTTGCTTGAATGAATAGATATTAGTATCTAAACTCCTGACAAATTATCACTGTTAACCTTGATGATTTATTGCACTGCAACAATCACAATGTATATTCAGCTGTTATGAGGTATTCATTATAATTTACATTATATTCTTTGTTACTTAAACAACACGCAATGCGGGAAGAAGGGCAAAAGCATAACTCAGTGTACTAGTTGTACTATAGTCAATGTGTGCCCATAGTCTGCAATTGTTTAACTTGATTGTGGGGGTGGGGGGGGGGGCACATGTTGAGCTTAGAAAAAGTAATGCCACCTTGAAAAGAGCATGAGTTTGGAGAAGGTAATGCTACCTTAAAGGGACACTGTATTCTAAAATGTTATGTTTTCCCAATGGTCCATTTTACTTGCTGGAGTGTATTTAATTGTTTGCAAACAGCTACTTTAGCTTTATTTGTTTTTTGAAATAGCTACTTCTGCCTGCTGTACCCCTAGCTACACTAACAATACGAGTAATTTACATTTTATCTGTAGAAAAGCTATGTAAAGAGAAGATAATAGCACTGATTAATCTCCTAGTGGGGAGTATGAGGGAGAGCGAGATTTAGTATGTGAAATAGCTGCTTGCGTTTATTGAACCACCCAGATATAATTAGCATTTCAATACCTAACAAATACTTGCAGGCTCCGCCGATTGTTGTTTAATAATAAAAACTGCTATTTCAAATACATAAATAAACATGAAGGATACATTTCCATACATTTACTACTTTGCAGTAGGTATAACAAGTCATAAAGAACACATTAAGGGGAAACAAATGTTATAGTACAGTGTCTCTTTAAAAAAATGCATCTTTGGCAGCTACTTAAACGCCTAATTTCTACCATGAGAACCCCACTTAAGATATTTTTAGAAAATCAATTCCACAGCACCACTTAAATTCTTGATAAAAAAAACTTCTTATTTATGTACACATTTAAAAGACATCATGCCTCTGAATGATTAAGGCCGGTTAGGCTCAAATGTTGCATGATGTCTCTTAAAGGGACACTAAAGTCAAAATAAACTTTTATGATTCAGATAGAGCAGCAGTTTTAAGACACTTTAAAATTTACTTTCATTATCAAATTTTGCACAGTATTTTTATATTCACACTTTCTGGGGAACAAGATCCTACTGAGCATGTGCACAAGCTCACAGGGTATACGTATGCTAGATTGTGATTGGCTGATGACTGTCACATGATACAAATGTGTCAGGATATTTTCTTTATGTTTGCTAGTCTAGTTCATACTAAATGGATACAGAGACTATACATTTCAAAACATTTTATCATGCTCATTTTACACATACATCATACAATGTCACCAAAATGTATGACTACATTTCTAATTTAGTTGAACCAAACTTCCAAGCATCTTTACCAGTGGATTTGTTTGGTTAAAACCACAGAAAACAAATTAAGGTCATTAAACCTTTGTTTAGTGCCTAGTGATTCATATCATGGTTGATTTGCCAGTCCTGAAGCATGCCTTTTTGGGTGTCAGGGGGTTTAGAAAGCTCAGTCATCTGTAGGCAAAAATAAGTGGGTGTAAAAAGCTGAGTGGTATAGATAGGGCAACACAAAAGGACTTACAGTATATCAGGAGATTGTTTCTTCTTGAATAGTATCTAGCGTATTGTGATAAAGCAGTAATCTTCACAGGTCAAACACGATCAAAACCTTCTGTGTGCATGACCCACATGCACACATCACGACACAACCCATCAGAACCTCCAAAGCCCAGAGGAGGTCCTAATACCACCAATCTTGGTCTACTATCAGGGCCTAGAGAGATAATGTCCCTTCAGGAAGGACCCTCTAGTTAGGAAGTGAAATGAGAACACAGCGTCCCAGCACAAAGGGTTTGACCCAGAACGTGACCAGAATAAATAGGCCAAGCAAAGTCATAAAGGCAAAGTTGGCAATAAACTGGCAGAGTAAGTACCAAATTACAGTCCAGAAGGAATGGTCAGTTCAAGCAAAATGATTAAAAACCAGACAGATGACAAATCGACAAAATTACAAGACAGGAGAATAGTCAAAGGAGAGCCAAGGGTCAAAGAATCAAAGCAGCAGTCCCAAACACAATCCAGAACAGTAGTAGGAGACCAGGCAAGAAATCGGTACACAGAAGGAGTAATCGCACCCAGGAAAAATCCAATACACGGGCATAGACTGGAAGCTGCTTAACTAGGCTGCTAATTAGGTAACTGCAGCTGGCAGGCAGGTGGAGCTAGAGAGCCAGCAAGAGCAAACAGTAGGATTCAACCATCCATATACAGAACCAGAGCTCTCCCATGGCTCAGGAGTATAGGCAAACAGCCAGGGACTGGAGGGTTCCAGGATCAACTCCAGGTGCACTCTGGCAAAAGGTGAGAAGCCGCCCATGACACCTGCATTCAAATTCATTAGCGAGTAATTATCTAGGGTAATCAGAGATAATTTAATGTGGCCCCTAAGGTTGAACCCCACAGTAAAACAATTGTACAGAAGTAAAAAAAATATGAAAATCAAGGTGCCCTTTACTAGAATGGAAGTTTATTGATATAGAACTATTACACAGATATCTGGGCTGCTCCCTTGAAAACTGTAAAGAATCATGAAACTAGAGAATATAATTTTAGCATTCATATTCCTGCGAGTGGCAACATTTTTGATAATAAAGTATTTTAAAGTTTTAGGTTCTGTTATTCTAAAGTTTAAAACAAGATCTACTAATCAGGCCACCTCAATATGGAAAGTGATAAATAAAAAATTATGTTTGTTCAGAGCAGAGTTTGTTTAAATATGTAAAATAAATATTTTTTAGATTGTATTGTGATTGTTCTTTGGTCAGTAGAAGCCTGCATGAAGCCCTCTTGGTGAAACATAAATATACAAAGGGGAACGGGTTACCCTCTACCACCTACCATTTAACACTAATGCAAGTGAGTTTTACAAATTGTACCAGATGTGAAGGATTTGTGCAAATTGCACTGGAACTGGTGAACTTTTGCACTGATGATCTTAATTTAAAGGTGCATGAAACCCAACATTTTTCTTTCATGAATCAGAACATACAGACTTAAACAACTTTCTAATTTGCTTTGTTCTCTTGGTATTTTTGTTGAAAAGCATACCTAGACAAGAGGAATGTGCAGCCATAACTCAGCAGCTAGCTTCCAGCAGTACATTACTGCCCTGAGCCTATCTTTTAACAAAAAAAACACAAAGAGAACAAAGAAAATTAGATAAGAGGTAAATTGGAAAGTAGACTTGTGCACTCTGCATTTTCCTTCAATGCCGAATGCGGAAGTAGACTGACTTTCGTTATGTTCGGATGTTTTCGTAGCCAAATTTCTTTTTGTGAAAGTGAAGCACACTAAAATCTTGATTTGCACAGATTGTATGCTATGTGGGATATACACAAAGCTTAATACATTTACATTTGGTATAAGACAACAGTGCTGTTTGGGAGTCTTTGTCTTTCCTTTTTTAGTTTATTAATATTTTTACTACATTAAAGGGACAGTCAAGTCCAAAAAAAACTTTCATGATTTAAATAGGGCGTGCAATTTTAAACAACTTCCCAATTTACTTTTATCACCAATTTTGCTTTGTTCTCTTGGTATTCTTAGTTGAAAGCTAAACCTAGGAGGTTCATATGCTAATTTCTTAGACCTTGAAGACTGCCTCTAATCTGAATACATTTTGACCACTAGAGGGCATTAGTTCACATGTTTCATATAAATAACATTGAGCTCATGCACGTAAAGTGACCTAGGAGTGAGCACTGATTGGCTAAACTGCATGTCTGTCAAAAGAACTGAAATAAGGGGGCAGTCAGCAGAGGCTTAGATACAAGATAATTACAGAGGTAAAACTTGTATTATTATAACTGTGTTGGATATGTAAAACTGGGGAATGGGTAATAAAGGGATTATCTTTATTTTTAAACAGCAAAAATTCTGGTGTTGACTGTCCCTTTAACAGAACCATCATGGTTAATTAATATTTTACTTTGACTGAACAGACTCTAAGAGCAGATATTTTAGATGGTGCCTGAGACATATTAGTAATGTGATTCCATAGACCAAAAAGAGCAGAGGGTCACAATATTAATTCATATTTATTTAGCTTACTTTGCTTAAAGTATTTTTATACAGGTCTACCTATGTGCTGAAACATATCAGTTTTATGTCATCTTTTTAAAAAAAACACCATGCCAGAGCTACTAAAAAAGGTCAAATGAGATGGCTGCTAAACCAAAACCGTTTATAGTCAGTGTCACCTATACCCACTAAATGATGCCAGATGCTGAAGTCAGAACATTAAAAGGAATAACAAATCTAAGGAATGATTTTGGGAATTTACTTCTTTTTGGAGGTAAGAGGCAGAAAACACCGATATTTGAAAATGCCACAATATAAAAATAATTAATGAAATTCCTAATTAAATGTGCAAGCGCAACCTAGATGCTGAACCAAAAATGGGCCGGATCCTATGATTATATTATTGCTTTTCAAATGAAGATAGCAAGAGAACAAAGGACATTTGATAATATGAGTAAATTAGAAGTTGCTTAAAATGGCATGCTCTATCTGAATCATGAAAGAAAAAAATTGGGTTTAATTTCCCTTTAAATCCATAGTAATGCTTCTATTTGTACTACAAAATTGTATTAGACTTAAAGGGACAGTCAACACCAGCATTTTTGTTGTTTAAAAAGATAGATACTGTAATCCCTTTATTACCCATTCCCCAGTTCTGCATAACCAACACTGTTATATTAATACACTTTTTATCTTTGTGATTACCTTGTATCTAAGCATCTACTGACAGTCCCCTGATCACATGACATTTAATTTATTATCTATTGACTTTGATTTAAGCCAATTAGTGCAGTGTCTGCCACGGGCGTGATCACAATGTTATCTATATGGCTCACATGAACTAGCTCTCCCCTGTTGTGAAAAGCAAATAAAAAAATCATGTGGTAAGAGGCGGCCTTCAAGAGCTAAGTAATTATCATATGAGCCTTCCTAGGTTTAGCTTTCAACTAAGAATACCAAGAGAACAAAGCAAAATTGGTGATAAAAGTAAATTGGAAAGTTATTTAAAATTACATGCCCATTTGGACTTGACTGTCCCTTTAAATGGCCAAAAAAAAGTAAAAAAAGAAAGAAATAGCTAGCTTTGAATATTCTGTTAATACCTCTAGAACTTGTAAAACAAATTCTCTTATGTGAATTTTCATTTGAACTTGCTCTAATACGGTTCCTTAGAGCAGTGATTTGCAACCTTTTTTTTGCCGTGGCACACTTTTTTTTACATTAAAAAATCCTGCGGCACACCACCATCTAAAAATTTTATAAAATGACACATCATAGCCTAATGCAGGAGATATATATATATATATATATATATATATATATATATATACACATACTGTATATACACACACACTGTACTGTGCTGTCATGCCATGCCTCCTACAAACTATACATGACATATTGACATTCATTCACAAACAATCATAATCATTGTCTGTGAATGAATGTCAATGTCATGGTTGTAAATGATGCCTGATGAGCCTGTCACATACCTCCCAATATTTCAAAATTTGAAAGAGGGACACCCCCGCACTGTTGTCAGTCTGCCGCGGCACACATGAGGATCTCTCACGGCACACTGGTTGAAAAACACTGCCCTAGAGAGGAACATGTGTAGATACAGATGGTGATCTGCGATATTGTGAACTATTATTTCTCATGTGCAGCACAAATAGCAACATCTCTAGAGGACCACGTACCGAATTCATGGCTTCCAAAAATTCATCTACTTTTTTCAGTAATATCTGGAGTCAATGGTAAACATGAATATGTAGCCTATATATATGCACAGGACACATACGGGACACCAGTAGCCATTTCATTTACATAGATACTTTGTACAGAGTGCATGTGACATGTTTGTGTGGTGATTATACATCTGTGTGTATGGGGAATAAGCATCCCTTTCATGCTAAACTAAAATTAACTTCAATGTAGACCAGGCAACAATGTTTTTGGTAAGATGGTGACCCTGTATGCATTAAATTAAAGGTAAAGTATTCTTAATTGTTTTAAAACATATCATGGCGTGAAATGCCGGCTAACCTATAGAGCTTTAAGACATAGTCCATGCTAGATCCATTAAAATACCACACCTCTGGTAGCACAAAACAACTGGTGGTGGGCACTTTTTTATGACATCTTGTAAGCATTTCAACAAACATCTTCACAAGATACAAGGCACAGGGTTATGGATGTGTAGCAAGCATCCTGTGAGAGGCAAAGAATAGAGGGCAATGCTTCAGTAGGGTATACAGGAAATTATGGTTGTAAAGGCACAAACCGATACTGTTACACTATTGTGAACCTTCAACCACACACAATAAAAATATAAAAGCTTTTTTTCTATTCAAAACATAATGCGTTGACTATATAGTTTTTTTTAATATTTGTGCATTTAACCCCTTAATGCCAGACTACCCTGTATGTTGCATGTTCTTAAGGTTTTTTTAGGACTAAATACAGTGAGTTCGCACTAGTACTACATGCCTCCCTCCAGGAGACATTTAGCAACAGGGAAGGCCACGCTATTTAACCCCTTACAGTGAAAACGACAGCCGACATACAGGGTACATAGGCTGTCATTAAGGGGTTAAAGCGATAAAGTAAAAATTAAACTTGCATGATTCAGGCAGATAATATAATTTTAAATTTACTTATATTTTCTAATGAACATTTTATGTAGGTATCTTTTGCTAAAGGGACACTAAACCCATTTTTTTTAATGATTCGGATAGAGCATTCAATTTTATTCAACTTTCTAATATAATCCTATTATCAATTTGTCTTTGGTCTCTTGTTATCTTTATTTGAAAAAGCAGGAATGAAAGCTAAGAAGCCGGCCCATTTTAGGTTCAGCACCTGGGTAACGCTTGTTGATTGGTGGCCAAATGTAGCCACCAATTAGCAAGCGCTATCCAGGGTGAGAAGACATGGCTGAAAATAGTCCTTCCACATAACAAGAACAGACAGTACCATATATATCTAAACAATAATGTTATTAGAGGAAAAAAAACAACTTATGTACAACATTGAAGATAATATTAATGTGTATATAAACTTGTCAATTGAAAACTTCAAATATACTTGATACATAAATATATGATATACTAACATTTCTTATTTAAAATGATTAAGAATGTTGCTAAGAAATATTATTTACTTACTTGAGAGTAATGAGTGCTAAAGTGATGGTAAACTCACTACATGAAGTCTGCAATATATTAAAGCTCTAAGTTAAAATAATACATTGAGGCTCTTACTTTTAGGCTAAATAATGCAGGAGACCGAATAACTAAAATTTTTTAATCCCACCGTTGCCATGTTCCTGGCCGCCTCCGTGTTAAAGATTTTTTTTTCTATTTTGACTGGCATATGATACAGCCAATAGGGAATGCACCATACGCACTATGTATTTTCTCATAGCCACGCTCCTGTGCCGCGGAGTTGAGGGTTCTTAATTAAGATTCCAAACTGCGCAGGTGCAGTTCACAGACAATCAGACAGCAACCTGAGAACTGCGCCTGCACAGTTTGGAATCCAAACTGAGAACCCTCAACGCCGCGGCACTGGGGCGCAGTGATGAGAAAATACATAGGGCGTATGGTACATTTCCTATTGGCTGTACCATATGCCAGTCAAAATAGGAAAAAAAAATTCAACACGGAGGCGGCCAGGAACAGGGTAACGGTGCGATTAAAAATTGCTGGTTATTCGGTCTCCTTCATTATTTAGCCTAAAAATGCGAGCCTCAGTGTATTATTTTAACTTAGAGCTTTAATATATTGCGGACTTAATGTAGTGAGTTTACCATCACTTTAAACTTTTTTGTTTTTTTAATTAAAATTACTGTAGCCTCAAACATTTCACAATACCATATTTAATAGTTATGAAAGCATTCTCAATTTCCACATTAAGTTTTGAGAAACTTTGACCACACTACAAGCTATGTCAATTTAATTATTGCATATGGCATCTGGTTAGTCTGGTATTCAAAAGTTCATGTGAACTTGTGAACTAAACTTACTCACTGTTTACAATTATTAAAGAGACATGAAACCCAAAATATTTATTTCATGGTTCAGATAAAAAATACAAATTTAAACAACTTTCCAATCTACTTTTATTATTTCATTTGCTTCCTTCTCTAGTTATACTTTGCTGAAAGGTTTATTTAGGAGAGCTCAGGAGCAGCAAAGAACCCAGGTTCTAGCTGCTACTGCTAATTGGTGGCTGCATATATATATATATATATATATATATATATATATATATATACCGATTGTCATTGGCTCACCCATGTGTTCAGTTAGAAAACAGTAGTGCATTGCTGCTCCTTCAACAAAGCATACCAAGAGAACAAAGAAAAAAATTATAATAGGAGTAAATTAGAAAGTTGCTTAAAATGTTATGTTCTATCTGAATCATGAAAGAAAACATTTGGGTTTCATATCCCTTTAATGTTCTCCTGCACCAAAATAGTTTATTTATATTCATATAAATTGGAGAATCTCACTACAGAAAAAGAAAATTTATGCTTACCTGATAAATTTGTTTCTTTTTGGATACGATGAGTCCACGGATTTCATCCTTACTTGTGGGATTACGCCTCCTGATCAGTAGGAGGAGGCAAAGAGCACCACAGCAGAGCTGTATATATAGCTCCTCCCTTTCCTTCCCTCCCACTCCAGTCATTCTACCGAAGTTAGGAAGAGAAAGGAAAAGCCAAAGTGCAGAGGTGTCTGAAGTTTAACAAAAAAATTAATAACCTGTCTTATTAGAAAAGGGCGGGCCGTGGACTCATCGTATCCAAAAAGAAACAAATTTATCAGGTAAGCATAAATTGTCTTTTCTTTTTTAAGATACGATGAGTCCACGGATTTCATCCTTACTTGTGGGATACAATACCAAAGCTATAGTACATGGATGAAAAGGGAGGGACAAGACAGGGAACCTAAACGGAAGGCACCACTGCTTGAAGAACCTTTCTCCCAAAAGCAGCCTCAGCTGAGGCAAAAGTATCACATTTGTAAAATTTAGAAAAAGTGTGAAGAGAAGACCAAGTTGCAGCCTTGCAAATCTGTTCAACAGAAGCAACATTTTTGAATGCCCGTGAGGAAGCAACAGCCCTAGTGGAATGAGCCGTAATTCGTTCAGGAGGCTGCTGTCCAGCAGTCTCAAATGCAAAACGGATGATACTCTTCAGCCAAAAAGAAAGAGAGGTAGCCGTAGCTTTCTGACCCCTACGTTTCCCTGAAAAAACTACAAACAAAGAAGATGATTTGTCGAAAATCCTTAGTCGCTTGTAAGTAGAACTTTAAAGCACGGACTACGTCTAAATTATGTAACAGACGTTCCTTCTCAGAAGAAGGATTAGGACACAAGGAAGGAACAAAAATCTCCTGATTAATATTCTTGTTTGAAACAACTTTAGGAAGAAAACCAAGCTTTGTACGTAACACCACCTTATCCGAATAAAAAATAAGATAAGGAGAATTATACTGTAATGCCGAAAGCTCAGATACTCGTCGAGCAGAAGAAATAACAACTAAAAATAAAACTTGTATTGAAGTCTGAGATGAGTACTCCGTGGCTCTTGGTATCCTGCTGCTAACGGCAGGAAAATAGAGACGTCTCACCTTCTCCTGCTCTGCCCGCTCTCTCGGTCTTACCCCAGTCGCTACAGACTTCTCGGCCGTTCGGGATCACAATCACCCCACTCTTCTGTGGCTCAGTGATCTTCCGATGGCGTCTGTCATCACGAAGCACGTGATTATCTGCGACCAATCAGAGGGTAGACTTCACGGACTGGCGTTGATCCGTCTGTCCTATATGATACACCGATCCTGGCAGCTGTGTAAGTGCAGTCCTTCCCGGAGCCCTGACGGGCGGGCTGTAATGCCCTTAATGCAGTAAACACCAGCCCTCTCCTAGACCGGATATGATCAATAGACTGGCCTGTAAATTTTGTGACATTTATGTTTTATCAACTTTTTTACTGCACATGAGCTAAAACAATTTTAAATGTGTCTAAATAAAGGAACTTTTATTTTTAAGCAGTATTCTTTCATTTTTAAAAATAAAACTTTCCAAGACAATAACTTAATATCTATGGAATGCATAGGTTCAAAAAGAACCACTTGAAGAACTCTAAAAACTAAATTTAAACTCCAAGGAGAAGCAATTGGTCTAAATACAGGCCTGATACTAGTCAGAGCCTGACAAAAAGATTGTACATCTGAAACATCTGCCAGACGCTTGTGTAACAAAATAGTTAAAGCAGAAATCTGTCCCTTAAAGGAACTAGCTGACAACCCCTTCTCCAATCTTTCTTGGAAAAAAGACAAAATCCTAGGAATCCTAACCCTACCCCATGAGTAGTCCTTGGATTCACCCCAATAAGGATATTTACGCCATATCTTATGGTAAATTCCCCTAGTAATAGGCTTACATGCCTGAATTAAAGTATCTATGACCGAATCAGGAAAACCTTTCTTAGATAAAATTAAGCGATCAATCTCCAAGCAGTCAACTGCAGAGAAACTAGATTCGGATGATGGAAGAGACCCTATATTAGAAGGTCTTTCCTCAATGGTAGCTTCCACGGTGGCTGAGATGACATGTCCACCAGATCGGCCTACCAAAGCCTGCGAGGCCACGCAGGAGCGATGAGGATCACTGATGCCCTCTCCTGTTTGACTCGAGCAATCACCAGGGGAAGGAGAGAAAACGGGGGAAATACATATGCTAGGCTGAAGGACCAAGGAACTGCCAAGGCATTTATCAGCTCGGCCTGAGGATCCCTGGACCTGGACCCGTAGCTCGGGAACCTAGCATTTATGACGATATGCCGCAAAATCCAACTCCGGCCACCCCCATTTAAGAATCAGTTTGGAGAAAATTTCTGGAAGGAATTTCCCAGTTGACCCCACCTAGGACAAGTACCTCTGACAGATGGCAAGAATGAGTCTCTACCCACTGGCTCGTCTTGGCAACTCTGATCATCGCTGAGGGACTCCTGTTCTTCCCTGATGAATGATGTAATCCACTGCCATTAAGTTGTCCTACTGGAATCTGATGATTTGGACCGAAGGCAACTGAGGCCAGGCCTGAAGGGCATTGAAGATCGCCTTCAGCTCAAGGATATTGATGGTAAGGAGAGACTCTGCCTGAATCCATACTTCCTGGGTCTTTAAAGAGTCCCAGACATCTCCCCATCTCAAAAGACTGGCGTCCCCAATCACAGTCACCCAGTAAGGTCTGTGAAAGCAAATCCACTGGGATAGATGATCTTAAGACAATCATCATTGAAGAAGTCCCTTGTCTCATATTCTAGAGTTATTTGAGAAGACAAGTCCATAGAATTTTCATTCTGCTACCTGAGCATGCATCGTTGCAGAGGTCTGAGGTGAAACCGAACAAATGGTATGATAACCATAGCCGCCACTAACAATTCGATCACCTCCATGCCCTGAGCCACTAACTGTGAAGAGTGGATTAAAGGGCTCGACAAGTATTCCAGAATCTTTGATTTTCTGACTTCTGACAGAAAAACTCTCATGGATATAGATTCGATTAGAGTCCCCAAGAAGGGTACCTTTGACTTCGGAGCTAAAAAACTCCTTTAAAAATTGGGCATCCAGCGCCTGGATATGAACCAACAACCTTTAAGTTGCAAAGCCACAAAGCTAACCACTAGGTTACATTAACTCCTTGGTTCCATATTTACTTTCACCCGTGAATACACAGGAAAGATAAAACAATGTCAGAATGGGACCTTGTTTACTGACAATATGACTCCTAGATTAGAATATCGTCCAGATAAGGCGCCACCGCAATGCTCCGCGGTCTCAGAACCGCCAGCAGATTACCCCGGAACCTTCGGAAATTCTGGGTGCCGTGGCCAGCCCAAAAAGGAAGGTCACAACCAGAAAGTGTTTGCCCAGAAAGTCACAAAGTCGGGAACTTGTGATGATCTCTGTGAAATAGGAACATAAAGATATGTATCCTGTAGATCCACCTTCATCATAAATTGACCCTCCAAGATCAATGGAAAGATGGTACGAATAGTTTCCATCCTGAAAGATAGAACTCTGGGAAAACTTGCTCAGACTCTCGAAGTCAAAGATAGGTCTGAGGGTTCCCTCCCTCTTGGGGAATTCCAAAAGGAATTGAATAAGAATTCTGCCCCTGTTCCTGTATCGGAACAGACTAAGTACTCCCATGGAGGAGAGGCCTCTTACACAATGTAAGAACGCCTCTCTCTTTAACTGGTCTGCAGAAATCCGAAAGCAGAACCAGACCACTGCGAATCCCTGAAACATAATCTTCCATTGTCCAGAGATTCTGAGCATCTCGAATCCAAGCCTGAACGAAAAACTGAAAATTCTGTCCCCTATAAAATCCGATCCCAGACCGGGGACATGTCCTTCATACTGTCCTTGCTTTAACAGCAGACTAATTGGATCCTAATAGCTGCAGCTGGTTTCAAACTGCAAACCTTCCGCTTGCTAGACAGCTAAGCTAACCATCAGGCTACTACAGCTGGCTTTTTCTTATTATTTTCTTTTTAAAATTCAGAAGATAATATCTCTATCAAGCCAGGTTCTGACAGGGCCCCTTGTAAAGAATCATTACAAAATTCTTGACTTGAAACATACATCAGTATCGAAAGGCTTTAGCCATAAGGCTCAGAAACAGAAAAATCTGAAACCTACGCTCTTCAGTTTAAGAATTTCAAGGAAAGAAACTTAGTCAATTGACAGCCGTTATGCTATCCTTATACAGAAGAGAGTCTGACTTAAAAAGACCAGACAATGCATTAAACCAAAATGCCGCCCGCTAAGGACGGTAGAAAGTACACAGTTGTAAGTCATTATAAACCTTGGTGTACATCCCTTTCCCAATCATTGTGATAACCCTTGAGAATCTAACTAGTCTCAGACAAAGAAAGTAGTTCTCCTAGCTAAGTTGGGAACTACTCCTTTCACCCTAGGTAATGTCTGCTTCTTAGCTAAGACAGATATGGGAAACATTTAATTAAGTATAGGGAATACGGACTTTTCCATTCCGTATGACTTACAGGACGTACTAGGATAGATTACACCTGCTAAGGTGAAAAATAATTCCTCTAGTAAGGTTAGTGTCCACATGGGAAAACTCTAGAATGCCTGATATGCAAAGAAAAGACTCTGTACGGAGTATGCGCGGCAGCACAGGGCATTGCATGTGTGCCCAAACATTTTGTGAACACTATAGGTTTGCGGCATAAAGTGATCAATGTCAACCTACTCCCAAACTGCAAAATGCCATAAAAGGAGAAATTCAGAAAAAGAGTGTAATGTTTTGTTAAAAATTAACACAAAAACGTTACTGTCACTTTAAATCCTCTTATTTCTGTGTCAGAAATTACCCAAGTATCATGTTAACCTTGCTGGTAATAGACATTGCTATGTACATTAAAACAACTCTGTTTTGTACACACAATCCCTATGAAAATTGAAAGGAACCGCAGAGCACTGCATGTGGGCCAGAAAAAAATCTTTATTTTATGTGTACACTTGTTCCATTTTAAGTACAAAGCTGCATTATACAGTAAACAGCTTACATGTATCAAACAAAAGGAACCCCACAAAAAAACGGTACTGTCTCTTTAAACACAAAAAGAATGTTATTTTTGTGTGCCTTCTTTCCATTCAAAATGGATGAATTAACAGCCAGACATCTGAATAAACTAAACAAATGTATCAAATAAAAACACTACTGTCCTCTTTAAATGTGTAGAGATACCTCAAATTTGTACTATTAACAGAATATAGGTAAACAAGTGGTGTAGGACCTCTTACATCATAAGATGTTTAACTAGAAACCGGGTGGTACTGTGCCTTTAAAAAAAACCCAGTGCTTTAACTTAACAATACGAATAGCAACCGTCGTCCCTTTTGTCAGCTAACAGAAGACTGACCAACAAACAGTAGGCAATGCACCACTCCATTCTTTTATGCCACCATAATTGTTCTGTGACTGTCATAGCAACATCATAACTAGACTTATGCTCAGATTGACTGAATTCTCAACGTGTACCGGGACTGCAAAAAAAAGCGCGCAAACTGTCTGTTGAGTGACGTAGCGAAGCCTAGCTCCGGCCATCGTGGGCGTACCAGGCTGGAAATCCCGGGCGGCAAATTGGTAAAAATGGAGCCGTCGGAACAGAATAACACTATAGCCCCGCCCATCGTGGGCGTATCAAGCAGTAACTCCCGGGCGGCTAACTAAGTAAAGATGGAGCCGTAATAACCCACACCAAAGTCTTCAAAAACATATCTCCTGATTGGCTAGAAGTAAAATACCGATATCGGGAGTGGAGAGTTACGCTACCCCTTCTAATTTAATTTTCTTTGTATTCTTTGCTGAAGGGGCAGCATTTATCTACTGGTAGCTAGCTGAACACATCAGATCAGCCAATGACAAGAAGCATATATGTTCAACCACCAATCAGCAGATGGCTGCCTGTAGTTCTCCTGATCCTACCAAGGTATGATTTTCAACCAAGGAGACCAAGAGAACTAAACAAATGTGATAATATAAGTAATTTGGAAAATTGGTTAACATTGCATGCCCGATCTGAATTATGAAAGAAAATGTTTGGGTTTCATGTCCCTTTAATCAATATCTTCACACTCTAAAGGTTGACAAAACATTCAGGTACTTGTGGGGTATACAGTCTTGTGCCTTAAGTAGGTAGACAGAAACTCTACCTAAAGTATTTACTGTGTCTCCTATACCTATGTTTACCCAGATCCTGCCAGCTTCAACTCACATATAGCAAAGATGATCTATCTAGAGATCCCTCTGAAACATGTGACATACGACAGTAGCATATTCTACTCTGCACTCCTATGTAGCCATAAAAGACACAACTATTTGTAAACACCCTTGTTAGAGTGCTGTTCACAAGAGGTTAAGTTCATAGAAACAGCAAATGCTTTATGATCCTTACTTCACACAATGGCAGATAGAATCTGATTCAGATGAGGGAAAATGCTCACCTGTACAATAAGAATACTGCTGTATGAATGAAGGGGTATAACAGATCTACAAGCAGTAGAGATCAATGTCCTATAGCATTGTATCCAAAGCAAAAGGCATAAAGCAGATAATCAAGATGATATAGCAGGCAGTAAAGTTTCATGAATGATTAAAAAGTATAGTGAGACAGCAAAGATTCAGAAGACTGAAGCATCTAAGGCTAATTGGTAAATACAGCACATTGCTTTAATAAGAAAGTGAGTGCCCAATATGCTTCTTCCTATGTCAGATTCTGTACAAAAATGTTAAAAGTATAATTGAACACTGTCCATTTAAATACAAGGTTAAAGGGATATCAAACCCCCCAAAAATATTTTGTGATTCAGAGCATTTAATTTAAAAAAAATGTTTCCAATTTACTTCTATTATCAAATTTACTTTGTTCCCATTGTATTCTTTGTTGAAGAGATACCTAGGTAGGTGTCTGGAGCACTAAATAGCAGGAAATAGTGCTATCATCTTGTGCTCTTGCATATGGATAACATTCTTGCAAAGCTGCTGCCATATAGTGTTCCATAAACGAGCAGGCTCCTAAACTTACCTTCCTGTCTTTCAACTAAAGATACCAAAGAACAAAGAAAGGTTGGTAATAGAAGTAAATTAGAAAGTCGTTTAAAATTTGATACATAAAAGAAAAATGTTGAGTTTCATATCCCTTTAATGTCAGCTCAGAAGCAGCAATTCTGAGCAAAACATGGCCAATAATTGGCAGCTATGCAGATAAACCATTTCTGACTGTGGTCATGTAAATCAGTGCTCCGTCTGGAGCTATTAACTATGTGTTTAACCCTGTTGCTGTTGATCATAATCCTGTTGAATGGCTGATCAAATTATTTATCTGCAAAAATCCAAGTAGACTGTAATGGTGATTTTCTGCTGAACCTTTGGATTGTCATTGATCCTATGGTTAGAGGAATATAAAAGCAAGTGACTGATCCTTTATGTTCTTTTAATAAAAATAAATAAACGAAAGGGGAAAAAAGGAAACAAAAAAAGAGCTGACTTCTCAGAAGTCAGTCAGCAACAGACATAAGAAAGGGTCAGGAAGCTAGAACTATCAGTTTGTGCTTATGTGAGTGGACAGTAAACACTATGGGGGATATTTATCAAAGGTCTGGCAGACCTGATCCGACAGTGCGGATCAGGTCCGCCAGACCTCACTGAATGCGGAGAGCAATACGCTCTCCATATTCAGCATTGCACCAGCAGCTCTTGTTAGCTGCTGGTGCAACGCCGCCCCCTGCAGATTCGCAGCCAATTGGCCGCCAGCATGGCGGTGTCAATCAACCCAATCGTACTCGATTGGGTTAAATTGCATCGATGTCTGTCCGCCGGCTCAGAGCACGCAGACAGGTTATGGAGCAGCGTTCTTTAGACCGCTGCTTCATAACTGCTGTTTCTGGCGTGCCTGCAGGCTCGCCAGAAACACAGTCCCTCAAGCTCCAACCAGAGCTTGATAAATGGGCCCCTTGTAATTACCAGACATCTCTGTTGTGTTGCTATAGAATAACACACCAGCCAAGTCTTAACGTTTTTAAAACACATTCACATCCGTTTTACTGCAGTTATTTTTCAATAGCCAAACTCCACCCACAATGTGCCTTATTTGGAGGAGCCAATTTGGGCTTTAGTCTGCAGACAACAAGGTTAGTCACCATCACAAAGTTAGTATAAAATGCATTGTTTTGCAGTTGTTATCCGATAAAGCCACTTAGGAACATATATGTTGCAGTTAGCTATGAGAAATCAGCAGGGTGAGTTCTGCAAATTAAAAAAATTGCTACATTTTCAGAGCTAAATTACATGAAAAAGGTGAAAAATAAATAATGAAAATATATTGCAAAGTAGTTTCATTATGCATAACTAAACATTTTATTTACAAATCTCAGTGTTTACTGTCCCTTTAAGAAGGACTAGTCATTAAACGTATGATACAACATCAAATTAAATGAAATGCATAATATATTATTAGTGAGATCCATTCTAAAAACAGGATTGTTCAATTAAATAAATTTATTATAAAATACAAAATATATCTAATTAATAAACGGTACCATATTCTTCTCTTAAAAAAATAAAAATAAAATATTAAAATATAAAAAATGGGCCGAATCTTCTGGTTCATTGCAGACAGCTATAAAAAACAAACTCTTATTTAAAGCCTCTGAATTTTTTTACGGTTACTGCAGCTTGCTCTGGCAGAACAGGAATAGAAAGAATGAGTAAAATGGAAGATATGAATTTGTTGCTGTCTTTCTGGGAATCTCTGTGTCTTCTTCCATATGTCCAAGGAAACATTTGATAGATGTGTGTATAAAACCACAACGGCCACATTATTTAGGTTTCCAGCTAGACGACTTTCTGGATTATAGAGTCAAACACTTTGCAAAGACATAAAAACATGTGTGGATACATAAATTAGACTTTGCCATCTTCTAGTTATACATTTATGTACTGCCTTGCCCTATATTTTAAGTATTATAACATGGTAAACACACTAAATGGCTATGTCATGCAGCCAGCTTCCTTAAGGTCTCTTCTTCCTTAAAACCCCAACAAACATGTAGATTTGTTTGTGAGAGTTCTGCTTCATTTGTAAGTTAGAAATAAAGATAGCTTTACTTGTTAATTTACAGAAGAATCAGTGTTCTTTTGCAGTATTTATGTGCACAACGGTTTGCCTGTTTCTTTTCTTGTAGAAGAACCACACCCAGCTGTGTATCTCCCATATGAGGTCATTATTCCCTGTTCTTGGTTTATTTAATGCTTGGAATGAAACCTAGATATGCTGCAGGCTTCACAAGAGCTAGTTACTTACTTTAACCAAAATGAGTTACTACAACTTTCAGTGCAGATACTGTTGGTAGTGAAAGTGGTTTTGGGCAACTGGTAACTGTAATTCTCTAATGTATTGCACAGTAGTAGGATTGTACTTCAGCCTACTGGTAGGGACTCTACTAATATAGGATGTTCACATGTACCTTTATATAGCAGTTTTATTTAAACTGAAACACTTACTGACTTTTATGTCAGGACTTGAAACTATAGAGCAGTTTGCAGCATTATAATTGGTTGGTTGGTTGGTCTGTTCCACTGTCCCTCCTGCCACTTATAAGCCTTATTTCTGTCTCAGCATGCCCACACACTGCATCACCCCTTGACCACCTAGACAACACCCTCCAAACAAGCATCTATGAATAAGGCGCACAGCCGAAACGCGTAGGATCCGTGTTTTTAATCTGCACTTTTGATTATGTCCTGCTAATAAATCTTTGGATTTTATTTGGGAGTGCTGGACCTTTTTCTTCTTCTTTAAAACTGATTTTCAGGCAAGTACTGTAACATACAAGATTAAGGTTGCACTATAACTATCTACAACTTACTGGTGTGTCCATTTGTTAAACAAATATATAATTTAATCTTTTGTTGCTTTTTTCCTTATTTATTTAATTTTCACTGCTTCCTTACTCTCCCCATCTGTTCCAAACTGCTACTATTGTCCTCCCATATTATTTTTCTATTGTTCCCTTTCATTTTCTTTCTTCTCTCTTGAATTTTCTTTCTTGCTTACATTTATCTCCTTTCTATTCTTTAGACCCCACACTTTACTTTCTGAAAAACTGTTCCCCCCTTGCTAGCACTCAGTGGCGTGCACTCATAGGAGGCAGGTGAGGCAGTGCCGCACCTGCCATTTAGGGCAAAAGAAAAACAAATATAGAATTTTATTTAAAAAAAAAAAGTTACATTTTTTTTTTTTTACATTTCAAAACTCTATAATATTGCGCAATATAGAGGCACTGGGTTCTGGTTTCTCTCTATTGCGCAATATTTTACATGTATCTTTATAACTTGCTGCTCTGCAGCATCACCCGGTGGTGATTTGCAGGAGCAGTGCGGCTGAAAAAAGTGTTATAGAGGCATCTGTAATGCGGCCTTGTATGTTCCCTGGGAGACCGGCTCAGCCAATCAACACCGGTGTTGACTCCCTGGCTCTGGCTGTACTGTCTATGCCGGTGCTACTGCGCATGCGCAAGGAAGGAGCAGTCTGGCGGCGCGGGAACAACAGTCAGTGCCACTCATTCCTGACTGTTTGGGACTGAGTCTGACTTACTGTCACGTCACTGTGTGAGCCAAGTAGCGAGTGGAGGAGCCTGCCTGAGCTAACCTAGTAACCGCATATTGCAGCTGCTGCCCCCGCCCTGGTCCTGCCTGACCTGTCACCTGACCTGACTAAGAAAGGAGCCGTCGTCGCAGAGTCACCAAGTCCAATAACACAGTCTGTCACACTGTCACACAAGTAAGTTGTCAGAATGACAAGCCATGCCATCGTGTGATGATCGTGCTGTGTTAATTTATTGTGAGGTTTGTTTTGAGCTGTAAATATTATACGTGGTAGTGGCCGCCACCCCCTCTGCTCTGATGTATAATTTTAAGTGCCTGTGTGTGACCGTGACCGTCATTGTTGTGACTCAGTCTGACTGTCTGACATCATATTCTCTGCTTATTTGCTTAATAAATGTATTTTAGAGAATGAGCAGCCGGCATCTTGTGATTTTGTTCACACTGTAATATATTAAATAAGGCATTTTACAGAATAAGCTGCCATCTTCTGATTTAGTGCACAATAATATATTATAGGGAGAGTAGTGGCCGCCCCCTCTGTTAAACTTTGTGTATGACCCGGTCAGTGTTGTAACTTGCAAGTTGCTATGCTATGTTCTCTGGCTGCTTACTAAATACATTTTACAGAATGAGCAGCCATCTTGTGAATTAGTGCACATTAATATATTATAGGTAGAGTAGTGGCCCCCCCCTCTGTTAAACTTTGTGTCTGACCTCCTGGTCAGTGTTGTACGTTGCTATGCTACCTTCTCTGCTTACTAAATACATTTTACAGAATGTTTAGCCATCTTGTGATTTTGTGCACATTAATATATTATAAGGCAGAGAAGTGGCTCCCCCCTCTGATGTTAAACTTTAAGTATCTGACCGTGACGGTTAGGAACCGTTACTGTTAGGAATTTACGATTAATATGTGATTAGCAGCTAAATATCTATAGGTTGAAATTTGAATAGAGCTCCCCCTGTGGCAATCATTGTATAAATTGGCCAAATCAAGTCACATTTCTTATTAAAGGGACAGTCTACACCAGAATTTTTATTGTTTTAGAAGATAGATAATCCCTTTATTACCCATTCCCCAGTTTTGCACAACTAACACAGTTATATTAATATATTTTTAACCTCTGTGATTATCTTGTATCTAAGCCTCTGCAAACTGCCCCTTTGTTTCAGTTCTTTTGATAGACTTGCAGTTTAGCCAATCAGTGCCTGCTCCCAGATAACTTCACATGCATGAGCACAGTGTTATCTATATGAAATACGTGAACTAACACCCTCTAGTGGTGAAAAACTGTTAAAATGCATTGTGAAAAGAGGTGGCCTTCAAGGTCTAAGAAATTAGCATAGCAACCTCCTAGGTTAAGCTTTCAACTAAGAATACCAAGAGAACAAAGAGAACAATGTACTCTTTCATTTGTCTTCAATGAGTATAATCAGTGGCACTGCATTTGCCTATATAATCATTATTTAATTTGTTTCTTACGTGTATGCGTGTGTTGTAAATAATGCTAATTGCCCTTATGCAACCTGCTAATTTAATCGTCAATTTAAGCTACCACTATGGTTCATATATTGGCTTCTTCTCAGGCATATCATAGCCAGTGCCTCACTTGCCTCTGACCTCACCGCACGTCACTGCTAGCACTTCATTCCCACCCCACCTCCCTTTCTTATATCTTCTTGTCTCTAATGTTTTCTAAGCTCCACCTATCCACTTTCTAAATCCCTTTCTAAAATGAGTTGTCATGTGGGAACAAACTTGCATCTGATTACCCAGTTTGGATACAAACACAACTTATTATATGAATGTCTCTGCACCAATTATGGAAAGGTCACGTCCAGTGGTTGCTCTCAGAAAAATCCTAGAAAATCTAACTCCACTGAGCCTTCAAGCTTTGTCTTCTTGCTTAGTGGAATTAGATTCTCTAGGATTTATTTGGCTTTGATTGCATGGGCAGACTTTAAAATCCTTTCTTCTGAAAGCAAACCTGTGACATACTAGCATCCAGAATAATTCCAGAAAAATAACAGTTTTATAGAATGATAAAGCTCTTGAACATATTAATCTGGACCAAAGCTTGGAAGCTTTATATGTCTGTTAAATTATGCAATATCATAATTCTCTTTTACAAACATATATAAATAAATATAAAATTATGCAACAAAATATGTCCTTGTTTTCCATTACTAGCTCACAGTAGTGTAGGATATGTACATATTTTTTTAACAAAGATACCAATAGAACAAACTAAATTGATAACAGAAGTGAATTTAAAAGTGTCTCAAAATTGCATGCTCTGTCTGAATCATAAAAGATTAATTCTGACTTTCTGATCATTTTAACCAGTTATTTAATCATGGACTTTGCTCTGCTCCTAGTGTTTCCTCCGGATATGCTGGATATATACTTTCGTTATTACCCTGACAACTAACAATTTCAAAGGCTACAAGTATATATAAAAAACGTATATGGAAGAAATAGTTTATTAATGTTATCATAAATGTTTCTACATGCTGAATAATTACAAGAGGCAGCAATTTTTTCCTACTGATATTTTTCATGTGATTGAACAACAATATTTTATTCCATATATCCCTTTATTCTGATAATAATAATTGTGTGAATACATATTCATAGTGGTCCAGAAACAAATTATACTAACAAAGAAGATAAATTCCTTTCCTTCCGGATAGGGAAAGTTCACAGCTTCATTCCTTACTGTTGGGAAATACAACACCTGGCCACCAGGAGGAGGCAAAGACACTCCAGCCAAAGGCTTAAATATCCCTCCCACTTCCTCATTACCCCAGTCATTCTGCCGAGGGAACAAGAAAAAGTAGGAGAAAAATTAGGGTATAAATGGTGCCAGAAGAATAAAATAAATAATAGGGGATCGCCCATAGACAAGAAAAAACAGGCGGGAGCGGGGCCGTGGACTCTTCCTATCCAGAAGGAAAGGAATTTATCTGGTAAGCATAAATTATGTTTTCCTTCCTAAGATAGGGAGAGTCCACGGCTTTATTCCTTACTGTTGGGAAAACTATACCCAAGCTCCAGAGGACACTGAATCAATAACGGGAGGGAACAAAAAGGAAGAGGCGGACCCTATTCTGAGGGCACCACAGCCTGCAAAACTTTTCTCCCGAAAGATGCTTTAGCCGAAGCAAAAACATCAAACTTGTAAAATGTTGAAAAAGTATGTAAGGAGGACCAGATAGCCGCCTTACAAATCTGATCCATAGAGGTCTCGTTCTTAAAGGCCCAAGAGGAAGCCACTGTTCTAGTGGAATGAGCCGTTATCCTCTCAGGAGAATGATGTCCCGCTGTATCGTAAGCTAAGTGGATGACACTTCTTAACCAAAAAGATAAGAAATTCAAAGGGGCCTTCTGCCCCTTACGCTTCCCCCAATAGACAACAAACAAAGAGGAAGATTGTCTAAACTCCTTAGAAGCCTGAAGATAGAACTTCAAGGCGCGAATCACATCCAAATTGTGAAGTAAGCGCAACTTCGATGAAGGAGGATTAGGACACAAGAAAGGAACCACAATCTCCTGATTTATGTTGCGATCTGACACAACCTTAGGACGAAAACCTAATTTTGTACGTAAAACTGCCTTATCTGCATGAAAAATAAGATAAAGGGGTTCACATTGCAGCGCAGAGGCAATAGCCAATAAAAAGAGAACCTTCCAAGATAACAATTTAATGTCAACGGAATGCAGAGGCTCAAATGGAACCTGTTGCAAAACCCGAAGAACAAGATTTAGGCTCCAAGGAAGAGCCCCAGATCTAAACACGGGTCTAATCCTAATCAGAGCCTTAACAAAGGACTGCACTTCTGGAAGCTAAGCCAGTCTCTTGTGCAATACAACCGACTGGGCCGAAATCTGTCCCCTCAGGGAACTAGCAGAAAGGCCCTTCTCTAGCCCATCCTGGAGAAAAGATAAGATCCTGGCAACCTTAACTCTGTGCCTGGAAAAACCACACTCTTAACACCAGAATAAGTAGGTCCTCCACACCTTGTGGTAGATCCGCTGAGTAACTGGTTTACAAGCTTGAATAAGAGTATCAATGATACTCTCAGTGAAACCTCTTTTGGCTAAAACTAAGAGTTCAATCTCTACGCAGTCAGCCTCAGAGAATTTAGATTTTGATGAACAAATGGACCTTGTATCAGCAGGTCTCTGCGACAAGGTAACTTCCACGGAGGAGATGAGGACATCCCCACTAGATCCGCAAACCACGTCCTTCCACGATGGAACAATCCGGATTACTGATAACCGCTCCTGCTTGATGCGGGCCACCACTCGAGGAAGAAGTGGTATTGGAAGAAAAAGATATACGAGTTTGAACCTCCCGGGCACTGCTAGTGCATCTATTAGATCCTCTTGGGGATCCCTCAACCAGGACCTGGGTAGCTTGGTATTAAGACAGGATGACATGAGATCTATCTCCGGCGTCCCCCACTAGCTGCATATCTCTGCAAACACCTTGGGATGGAGAGACCATTCCTCTGGATGGAAGAATTGCCTGCTGAGAAAATCCGACTTCCAGTTGTCCACACGGAATTTGTATTGCTGACAGCGAACAGCCGCAGGCCTCTACCAACTCCAGAATCTGAGATACTTCCTTTATCGCCAAGAAACTTCTCGTTCCCCCCTGATGGTTGATGTAAGTCACCGAGGTTATATTGTTTGATTGGAATCTGATAAACTGGGACTAACCCAGAAGTGGCCGAGCCTTCAAGGACTTGAAGATTGCCCATAGTTCCAAAATATTGAACAGGAAGGAGGACTCCTCCTGAGCCCACAACCCCTGTGCCTTTCTAGCACCCCAAACAGCTCCCCATCCGGATAGGCTTGCGTCCGTAGTCACAATCTCCCAGGATGGTCTTAAGAAGCATGTCCCTCAGGACAGATGATCTGGACAGAGCCACCAAGAGAGCGATTCTCTCGACCGGCTATCTAATACAATCTGTTGAGACAGATCTGAATGATCACCATTCCGCTGCCTCAGCATGCACAGTTGTCTGAGATGGAACCTGGCAAAATGAATGATGTCCATGCTGGACACCATGAGACCAATCACCTCCATACACTGAGCCACAAAGGGACTCAAGGAGGTTCGGAGGGCAAGACATGCTGAAGTTAACTTGCAATGTCTATGGTCTGTTAGAAATATCCTCATGGATATGGAGTCTATTATAGTACCCAGGAATTTCACCCTGGTAGCTGGGATACGAGAACTCTTTTCCAAGTTTATCTTCCATCCATGTGATGAAAGAAGACTGAGAAGGGGCTCACAGAATTCTTCCGCAAGATGAAAGGATGGTGCTTGCACAAGAATATCGTCCAATTATGGGGCTACTGCAATACCCTGAGTTCTGACAACGGCTAAAAATAGCCCCCAGATCCTTCGTAAAGATTCTTGGAGCAGTAGCTAGGCAAAACGGAAGGGCAATGAACGGTAAATGCTGGTTCAGGAATGCAAACCTCCGGAACTAAAAATGTTCCCTGTGGATTGGAACATGAAGGTAAGCATCCTTCAGATCTATAGTGGTCATAAACTGGCCTTCCTGAATTAAAGGAAGGATGAACCTTATCGTCTCCATCTTGAAGGAAGTGACACTGAGAATTTTGTTTAAGCACTTTAGGTCCAGAATTGGGCGGAAAGTTCCCTCCTTCTTTGGGACCACAAAAAGCTTTGAATAAAACCCCAAACCTCTTTCTTCGATAGGCACCGGGACAACTCCTAAGGAGGATAGATCCCGAACGCACCCTAGAAAAGCATCCCTCTTTTCTGGTCTGGTAGACAGATTCGAGAGAAGGAATCTGCCCCTTGGCAGATGAGATTTGAAGCATATCTTGTATACCTGAGATACCAACTCCAGGACCCACAGATCCTGTACGTCCTTGAAAAAGAGACAGTCTGCTCCCTACATGATCCAATCCCGGATCGGGGGCCGCCCCATCATGTCGATTTGTTTTCGGCAGGCTTCTTATTCTGCCTGGATTTATTACAGGAATGAATCGGCTTCCAAGTACTCTTGGGTTGCTCGGGCTTGGAGGAGGATTGTTGTCGTTGGGATTTGTCTGAACGAAATGAACAAAAATTAGAATAATGTCGTCCCTTAGACTTGTTCTTCTTATCTTGCGGTTGGAAGGCACCCTTGCCTCCGGTAACCGTAGAAATAATGGAGTCCAAGCCTGGACCAAATAAAATCTTTCCCTTGGAGGGAAGAGAAAGGAGTCTGGACTTAGAAGTCATATCTGCAGACCAAGACTTCAACCAGAGCGCCGGCAGGTTAGGACCGTAAAGCCAGAGGCCTTTGCATTTAGACAAATAGCTTGCATGTTCGCATCGCAGATAAAAGAATTAGCAATTCTCAGAGCCTTATTCTGTCTAGAATATCCTTGAGGGGAGACTACACCTCAATGAGTTCCGACAAAGAGTCACACCAGTAGGTAGCCACTCCAGCAAACAAAGCAACTGCAGCAGCCGGTTGAAACAAAAATCCTGTATGTTGAAACATCTTTCTCAGAAAGGTTTCCATTTTCTTATCCATCAGCTCTCTGAATGAAGAACTATTCTCAAGAGATATATTACTATGTTTGTAACTGCGCGGCAAAGTCCACAGGAAGAAGGCCCCCTCTGGATGGAGGATTAGATGTGCTACGGGGAACTGCATGTGGAGTGGATAATGTAGCAAGGGTAGTAATCTCAGAGGACACAGAGTCCTGAGAGGTAGACGGCTCAGAGGGACTAAGAGCCTTAGCAGGCTTGTCTCCCTTCTTAGACTTTATAACGGTGTTAAGGCATGTGGAACATAATTGAGTGGGCAGGAAAACCACAGCCTCCTTACAATATAAACAAGTATGATTTAGTACAGAAGGAGTACCTTCTAACATGTCAGAGTCCTCCATAGGTTGTACAAACAGAAGGACACAAATAAAAACTTTTTTTATTATAGAAAACTGCACCTTTATACTCCAAATGGCTGGGGCACTCACTACCTCCTAGATCCAGACAGTTAACAGAGCAAGCGCTCTCCTCAGGTTCAAGTCTCAGCCAGAATGAAGGAAATGAACATAGACCACACCCGGTCACATGGAGTGCAAGACAGTACTGTCCCTGTTATTACAAGTACAGCAAGTAATAGGAGCTGTGCAACACTTTCAAAAACCAAAGTGAAACTTAAAAGTGAAACCTGTTTGTTCCAGCCAAAAACACACAGTCTATCAGCCCAGGAAAAAAATCACGCAGCATGTAAATGATTAATACACAGATTAATTAACCCAAACTGTTTAATAAACCCCCTTCAGAGGATATTAACCCTGGATCCTATCGAGGTATAAAGGAGCCACACTGTGACCCTGTTGTAGCGTTTTATATGTAAAAATGAAAACAATCTTACCTCCAGGATCCATGCTGTGGAACAGAACACAGCCTCTCAAGTGTGACAGTCTTATAGCAGCACTCCTGACATGGACTTGAGTGAGAGAAAGCAGGCAGTGAAACTCATCAACACTGATTACTTAGGAGCTGTTAGCAGTAGTCTGAATGGTTTCGCAGAAAAACTTTCCCTGCATCTCCAGACTAACTTTCATCAATACTCTCACTGAGAGTTTGATATGACTACATAAAACTCCCGTCCTATCTCGAAGAGCAGATACCCTTTTTCAGGACTCTCCGAATCTTCTGACACTTCTCTGCCACCTCCTAACGTGACGAAAGGGAAAGAATGACTGGGGTAATGAGGAAGTGGGAGGGATATTCAAGCCTTTGGCTGGGGTGTCTTTGCCTCCTCCTGGTGGCCAGGTGTTGTATTTCCCAACAGTAAGGAATGAAGCCGTGGACTCTCCCTATCTTAGGAAGAAAATATCCATAGTTTTATACAACACTGTTAACAATAAGATTTTATGAATTAATAGTATTAGAAATAGAAGCACAATTAGATTTCCCCCCAAGCTTTCCAGGGCTCTAATTAACGATAGACACCACCTGGACATTTGCTTAGTTGAGTGCAGTCCTGAAAATATGTACAGCTTTTGTTACTTAAATAATAAATTTATCTATGTCAGCAATAACACAAAAGATAATAAAGAGAATTAATGAGTTGCATGTTATAGTTATTGTTTCATGATTTCTGGGACTGCGTCCAACTACATGAAACACATCTGTGTGTTAAATCCCTATACTTTTTTGTCATTAAAAAAATATATGATCTCTGTAAAAGTGATATGTCCCATACCACAGAGCTAGTCACTTGTCTCCTTAAATGAACAATAGAAAAAAATGACAAAATGTGTAGGTTAAAGGGACAATGACATATAAAACTAACTAAAGCATATGTGAAATAAAAATGGCAGGAAAGTGGGATACACTATATGGACAAAAGTATGTGGACACATGACCATCACACCTATATGGGCTTGTTGGACATCCAGTTCCAAAACCATGAGTATGAATATAGATTTGCCCCCACTTTTGCGGCTATAACAGCTGCAACTCTGCAGGGGAAGCATACCATTACATTTTGGAGTGTGCCTTTGGGAATTTGAGCCCACTCAGCCATAGGAGCGCATTTGTGATGCCAGGCACTAATGTTGGATGAAAAGGTCGGGCTTGCAATCAGCAATCCAATTCATTCCAAAGGTGTTTAATGGGGTTGAAATCAGGGCTCTGTGCAGGCCTTTTGAGTTCCTCCATAAGAACGTTAAACAATGTCTTCATAGACCTCTCTTTGTGAACAGTGGTTTAGTCATGCTGAAATAGGAAATGGTCTTACCCAAACTGTAGTTACAAAGTTGGAAGCACCCTAAAATGTCTTTGTATGCAGTAGAATTAAGATGACCCTTCACTGGAACTAAGGGGTCTAGCCAAAACCCTGAAAACAGTGCCTCCACCAGGTATTTTATTTTGTGTACCTTGCAACAGAAAGTATTCGGATGATTCTCCTGTCTAACAACAGTGTTGCATCTAAAACAATTGAAGACATGTAAAAGGTTATTAGTAGGGTCTCCTGTAAAAACTAAATTATGGGTGGGACTATTAAGACACCTTGAAATGATATGTTACATAGATAAGCAGCACAATTTAAAAGATGTACACCATGAGTGTACTTGTATTTTGCAACAAAACACGTCCATATGAGTCAACCCATAAGTGTATGTTCATACTTATTTAATAAGAAATAATTCCTACATATGGACATATATTGTACACAAATACGCAATGTGATAAGTGTATGTTCATACTTATTTAATAAGAAATAATTCCTACATATGGACATATATTGTACACAAATACGCAATGTGACAATGTAAAGGCATGTATCTTTGTATGAAAACTGAGTAGAGAAGTAGACTTACAAAAAAGAAATGTAACTTTGTGAGAGCTTTGTTCTGACGTAAGGAAATTGTGTTTCATATAATGTTTGTGCACAATGTTTCATAAAGCTCGTTTTAAAAAAAGAGAAATTGCTCCCTTTATAGGCTTCAGATGTATATTATAGCTGTTTCAGGGTGATCTGATTGGTGTATGTGTATATTATTCTGTGTGTGATGCTTCTTGGATCTATATGCCCCAGATAAAGAACTGGCAGATACAATTCTACATGTATTTTTAATACAAATTCTGGACCCTATGCCCGTCTGGTGTGTAAAATAGTCTGTATTGATGTTTGCAAAAAATGAATATGTCAGGGTAACTGTCTTGTAGTGACAACATGTATGTTATTGCTGCTGAAGGAAGAGGCTCCCATGTGGAGTGGCTTCAGTGCTGCACTGCAGATGTCACCTGGGATGAAGAGGGTCCTGCAGGTGTGCATAAGGACTTTGGAGGAAGGGGCTTCATGTGGCACAAAGAGCAGGTATCCTAAACTGCAGACTGCAGCTGAAAAAGTAAATTTATGCTTACCTGATAAATTCATTTCTTCTATGATATGACGAGTCCACGGATTTCATCCTTACTTGTGGGATTTATTCTCCTGCTAACAGGAAGTGGCAAAGAGCACCACAGCAGAGCTGTATATATAGTTCCTCCCTCCTCTCCACCCCCAGTCATTCGACCGAAGTTAGAAAGAGAAAGGAAAAGCTAAAGGTGCAGAGGTGACTGAAGTTTACAATAAAATATATATAACCTAAATCTGTCTTAAAAAAACAGGGTGGGCCGTGGACTCGTCATATCGTAGAAGACATTAATTTATCAGGTAAGCATAAATTTACTTTTCTTCTACTAGATATGACAAGTCCACGGATTTCATCCTTACTTGTGGGATACAATACCAAAGCTACAGGACACGGATGAAAGGGAGGGAACCTAAACGGAAGGCACCACTGCTTGAAGAACCTTTCTCCCAAAACCAGTCTCAGAAGAAGCAAAAGTATCAAATTTGTAAAAAGTGTGAAGAGACGACCAAGTCGCAGCCTTGCAAATCTGTTCATCAGAAGCATAGTTTTTAAATGCCCATGAGGAAGCCACAGCCCTAGTAGAATGAGCCGTAATTCTTTCAGGAGGCTGCTGTCCAGCAGTCTCATATGCCAGGTGGATGATACTCTTCAGCCAAAAAGAAAGAGAGGTAGCCATAGATTTCTGACACTTACACTTTCCAGAAAAGACAATAAATAATGAAGATGATTGACAGAAATCCTTAGTTGCCTGCAAGTAAAACTTCAGGGCACGGACCACGTCCAAGTTATGCAACAGACGCTCCTTCTTAGAAGAAGGATTAGGACATAAAGAAGGAACAACAATTTCCTGATTAATATTCTTATTTGAAACAACCTTAGGGAGGAACCCAGGTTTGGTACGTAAAACCACCTTATCAGAATGGAACATAAGATAAGGCGAGTCACATTGTAATGCTGAAAGCTCAGAAACTCTACGAGCAGAAGAAATAGCAACCAAAAATAAAACGTTCCAAAATAGCAACTTAATATCTATGGAATGCATGGCTTCAAACGGAACCCCTTGAAGAACACTAAGAACTAAATTCAAACTCGAAGGTGGAGCAATTGGTCTAAATACAGGCTTAATTCTGGTTAGACCCTGACAAAAAGACTGAACGTCTGGAACATCAGCCAAACGTTTGTGAAGCAAAATTGACAAGGAAGAAATCTGTCCCTTTAAGGAACTTGCTGATAACCCTTTCTCCAATCCTTCTTGGAGAAAAGACAGAATCTTAGGAATCCTAACCTTACTCCATGAGTAACCTTTGGATTCACACCAAAAAATATATTTACGCCATATCTTATGATAGATCTTTCTAGTGACAGGCTTACGTGCCTGAATAAACATATCAATGACTGCATCAGAGAATCCCCGCTTAGATAAAATCAAGCGTTCAATCTCCAAGCAATCAGCTGCAGAGAAATTAGATTTGGATGATGGAAAGGACCTTGAATGAGAAGGTCCTGTCTCACTGGGAGTTTTCACGGAGGAAGAGAGGACATGTCCACTAGATCTGCATACCAAGTCCTGTGTGGCCATGCAGGCGCGATTAGAATTACTGAAGCTCTCTCCTGTTTGATCCAAGCAATCACCCGGGAAAGGAGAGGGAACGGTGGAAACACATAAGCCAGGTTGAACGTCCAAGGCATCTATTAGTTCGGCCTGAGGATCTCTCGACCTGGAGCCGTACCTTGGGAGCTTGGCATTCTGTCGAGACGCCATCAGATCCAAATCTGGTTTGCCCCATCGAAGAATCAGAGAGGCAAATACCTCTGAATGGAGTTCCCACTCCCCCGGATGAAAAGCCTGTCGGCTTAAATAATCCGTTTCCCAGTTGTCCACTCCTGGGATATAGATTGCTGACAGATAACAAGAGTGGGTCTCCGCCCATTTAATTATCTTGGATACTTCTGACATCGCTAAGGAACTCCTTGTTCCTCCCTGATGATTGATGTAAGCCACAGTCGTGATGTTGTCCGACTGGAACCTGATGAATTTGGCCGAAGCCAACTGAGGCCACGCCTGAAGCTCATTGAATATTGCTCTCAATTCCAGAATATTGATTGGAAGTAGAGCCTCCAACTGAGTCCATACACCCTGAGCTCTCAGGGAATATTCCAGACTGCACCCCAGCCTAGAAGACTGGTGTCCGTTTTCACTATCACCCATGAGGGTCTGCGGAAACACGTCCCCTGGGACAGATGATCTGGCGACAACCACCAAAGAAGAGAGTTTCTGGTCTCTTGATCCAGATTTATTAGAGGAGACACATTTGTATAGTCCCCATTCCACTGACCGAGCATGCACAGTTGCAGTGGTCTGAGATAAAACCTGGCAAATGGAATGATGTCCATTGCTGCCACCATCAATCCAATTACCTCCATACACTGAGCCAGTGATGGCCGAGGATTGGACTGAAGGGTTCGACAAGTATTTAGAATTTTTGACTTTCTGACCTCTGTCAGAAAAATCTTCATTGCTACAGAATCTATCAGAGTTCCCAGAAAGGGAACCCTTGTCTGAGGGATTAGTGAACTCTTTTCTAGATTCACTTTCCAACCGTAAGTTCTTAGAAAGGATAACACTGTGTCTGTATGAGACTTTGTTAGATGATAAGTCGATGCCTGAATCAAGATATCGTCCAGATAAGGCGTCACTGCTATACCCCGCGGCCTGAGAACCGCCAGAAGGGACCCTAGAACCTTTGTGAAGATCCTGGGTGCTGTGGCCAACCCGAAGGGAAGAGCCACGAACTGAAAATGTTTGTCCAGGAAGGCAAACCTTAGGTATTGATGATGATCCTTGTGAATAGGAATATGAAGGTATGTGTCCTTCAAATCCACGGTAGTCATATATTGACCCTCCTGGATCATTGGTAAAATTGTTCGGATAGTTTCCATCTTGAACGATGGAACTCTGAGAAACTTGTTTAGACTCTTGAGATCTAAAATGGGTCTGAAAGTTCCCTCTTTTTTGGGAACCACGAAGAGATTTGAGTAAAACCCCTGCCCCTGTTCCAGTATTGGAACAGGACAAATTACTCCCATAGTAGAGTGGTCTTTTATACAATGTAAGAATGCCTCTCTTTTTATCTGGTCTACAGACAATCTTGAAAGAATAAATCTCCCCCTTGGGAGAAATCCCTTGAATTCCAGTTGATACCCGTGGATCATAATTTCCAGTGCCCAGGGGTCCTGAAATCTCTTGCCCAAGCCAATACAAAGAGAGACAGTCTGCCCCCTACTAGATCCAGACCCGGATCGGGGGCCGCCCCTTCATGCTGTCTTGGTAGCAGCAGCGGGCTTTTTGGGTTGTTTACCCTTGTTCCAAGCCTGGTTGGGTCTCCAGACGGACTTGGCCTGAGCAAAATTCCCTTCCTGCTTTGTGGAGAAAGAGGAAGAAGAGGGTACTCCTTTAAAGTTCCGAAAGGAACGAAAATTATTTTGTTTACCCCTATTCTTAACAGACTTATCCTGAGGTAGAGCATGACCTTTACCTCCAGTAATGTCATAAATAATTTCCTTCAACTCAGGCCCGAATAGGGTCTTACCCTTGAAAGGAATAGTCAAGAGCTTTGATTTAGATGACACATCAGCAGACCACGATTTTAACCATAACGCTCTTTGCGCTAAAATGGCAAATCCTGCATTTTTAGCCGCCAATTTAGCAATTTGAAAGGCGGCATCTGTGATAAAAGAATTAGCTAGCTTGAGAGCCTTAATTCTATCTAAAATATCCTCTAAGGGGGTCTCAATTTTAAGAGACTCTTCCAAGGCATCAAACCAGAAAGCCGCTGCACTAGTCACTGGAACAATGCAGGCTGTTAGTTGTAAAAGGAAACCCTGATGAATAAACAACTTCTTTAGAAGACCCTCTAATTTTTTATAGGGTCTTTGAAAGCACAACTGTCCTCAATAGGAATAGTTATACGTTTAGCCAGGGTAGCTATAGCTCCCTCCACTTTAGGGACAGTCTGCCAAGAGTCCCGAACGGCGTCTGAAATGGGATACATTTTCTTAAAATTAGGAGGGGGAGAAAACAGTATACCCGGTCTGTCCAACTCCTTCTTAATAATCTCCAAAATTCTCTTAGGAACCGGAAAAACATCAGTGTAAGTGGGTACTTCTAGATATTTGTCCATTTTACACAATTTCTCTGGTGGTACCATAATAGGGTCACAGTCATCCAGAGTCGCTAATACCTCCCGAAGTAACAGGCGGAGGTGTTCTAGCTTAAATTTAAAGGACATGATGTCCGAATCTGAGGTAACTTAGATAATACCTCTGTAAAGGTAGTTGACATAACTGCAGCCATATCCTGCAGAGTAAAAGAATTAGACGCATTTGAGGAACTCTGCATCGCTTGTGTGGGCGTTAATGGTTGTGACACTTGGGGAGAATTAGATGGCACATCCTTATTCTCTTCAGACTGAGAATCATCCTTAGGCACACTTTCTTAACATAAAATATGCTTTTTACATTGTAAGGCCCTTTCAGTACAAGAGGTACACAAAGTAAGCGGGGGTTCCACAATGGCTTCTAAACACATAGAGCAAGGAGTTTCTTCAAGTTCAGACATGTTAAACAGACTAGCAATAGCCACCATAGTCGTAAATCACCTCATATAATGATTCAAAAACTTTTAGAAAAAAATGTACTGCGCCTTTAAGAAATAAAAGCGCAACAATTTTTCCCAAACTGCACTAAAGACGTTTAAAAAAGGTTAACAATTATATAGAACACTTTAATTTGTCCAAAAATGATTGCACCCTATAAGCCCAGGATAAATTACCCTTTAAGAGACATTTTAATGCAAAAATATATTCTTTAACAATGAAAATGACCCATGCACCTCCTACCTGCCCTCAGGGTACTGAAAACTGACTCGACAACGATCCGGTGACTGTAAAACAACTTTAGGCCTCACCAGAGCTAATGCCTGCTGCCTTCTTAGCGAGAGAAAACTGTGCGTCTGAGCGCGCGAAATAGGCCCCGTTTATCAAGGACGTTGCATCAACAATCAGCCTAACCGCATGGGAAGCGGTTTGAAAAGGAAAAGCCATGTGGTCCCCTGTATATATAATACTCTAATAAATAACGGCAGCCCTACTGACCTTAATATAAAACATATACATGTCAAGCTGCCTCTCCCAGTGTCAAGCCCAATATAGATATGCAAACCGTAGTAGCAATATGTATAAACACAGGAATTTCAGTAACACCCTCAGTCAAATAGGTCTACTGCTTACCCTTTCCCTTGCAGGGAAAAAATGTCAGCCAGTTCTGATATAACAAGTCTCCTCAGAAATAAAAGACTGAACATACCTCAATGCTGCTGGTAGCATGACACTGTTCTCCACACTGAAGATTTCTCTTGCACTACCTTCAGAAGCTCTGTGGGAACCATAATGGATCTTAGTAAAGTCTGCTAAGATCATCAACCTCAGGGCAGAAAAATTTCTTCATTCCTTAACCATTTCTCCCTGAGGAAAATAGTACACACCGGTACCATTTTAAAATAAAAAACTTCTTGATTGAAGAGTTTAAAACTACCCCCTCACTTCACCTCTTCCTATTACTAACACAGGCAAAGAGAATGACTGGGGGTGGAGAGGAGGGAGGAGCTATATATACAGCTCTGCTGTGGTGCTCTTTGCCACTTCCTGTTAGCAGGAGGATAAATCCCACAAGTAAGGATGAAATCCGTGGACTTGTCATATCCTGTAGAAGAAAACCTCTTTCCAACACCTGATCCAGGTAGGCATCTTATTTTTATTTATTTTACTTAAAAAAAAATATATATATATGTTTCAGATGAATCATAGTCACATTACATCTCTTGTATCCAAAAGTGACCATTTATGTTTTCCTTGTCCTGGTATTATACCCCTTACGCTATAGGTGTCTCACTGTAGAACTTGATATTTTCAGGCGAGCATTTAGTGTAAATTAATTTGAAAATCTATGCTTAAGTTAAATTGTGTATTGCAGGCACTTTTGTATTACAGTAATAATATAGGCATATTTAAATGTAAACCTGTATTTTTTTCTACATACTGTTGATCTGTTACTCTTAGCTAAGATATGTGTAGGCGCATCATATTTGAGGACAAACGTCTACATTTTGCCTGCTTTGTTTTGTATTGTTTATTTTCCTAAAAAATAAATAAAAGAAAATATACTGTTGTGTCTGGGTATGCGTGTCTGTGTCTTTGTGTGTGAGTGTTCATGTGGGTGTGTCGTGTGTGAGTGTATCTGTGTCAATGTGTGTGTTTCTGTGTGTATGTGTCAATGTGTGTAAGTCTTTGTATGGGTGTTTGTATGTGTTCGTATTTCTGTAAATGTACGTGTAAATGTGTTTGTTTTTTAATTATTTTTTTTTCAAGACATTGTAAAACATAGTATCAGAATGAAATATACAGTACAAAGTCAAGGGAAAGGACATATTAAGTTTTCAGTCCGTCAACGTTTCCTTGTGTAAACTGTATCCTATAAAGTCCCGAATATCCTTTGTTGAATAAAAACTGTATTAATGATACTCGAATGTGTCTCTTTTTTTCCATTTCTTTGTCTGATTCAAACTATATTCAACCATATTAAACTAACAAATATATGAACACAAGTAATTGAACAACACTTTAATAATAGTATAAAAACATAAATTATGCTTACCTGATAATTTCATTTCCATCGAGGGGAGGAGAGTCCACGGCTTCATTCATTACTATTGGGAATGAAGAACCTGGCCACCAGGAGGAGGCAAAGACACCCCAGCCAAAGGCTTAAATACCTCCCCCACTCCCCTCACCCCCCAGTCATTCTGTCGAGGGAACAAGGAACAGAAGGAGAAATATCAGGGTAAAAAGGGTGCCAGAAGAATGAAAATAAATTTAGGTCCGCCCATCGGAGATACGGCCGGGAGCCGTGGACTCTCCTCCCCTCAATGGAAATTAAATTATCAGGTAAGCATAATTTATGTTTGCCATCTAAAGGGGAGGAGAGTCCACAACTTCATTCATTACTATTGGGAACATATACCCAAGCTTTAGAGGACACTGAATGAAACCGGGACAGTAAAAAGCGGAGCCTAATCTGAGGGCACCACAGCCTGTAGAACCTTTCTTCCAAAAAGAGCTTCCGCAGAAGCAAAAACGTCAAATTTGTAAAAATTTGTAAAAGTATGTAAGGAAGACCAAGTAGCCGCCTTACAAATCTGCTCCATAGAGGCCTCATTTTTGAAAGCCCAAGACAAATCCACCACTCTAGTGGAATGAGCCGTGATCCTCTGAGGAGGCTTATGTCCCGCTGTCTCATAAGCCAAACATATAAAGCTCCTCAGCCAAAAAGACAAGGAAGTAGCCGAAGCCCTCTGACCCCTGCGCTTCCCTGAATACACGACAAAAAGAGATGTCCTTTGTAGCCTGAAGATAGAATTTCAGGGCACGGACCACATCTAGATTATGAAGTAACTGCTCCTTCAGAGAAGAAGGGTTAGGACACAAAGTAACAACTATTTCCTGATTGATGTTATGATTGGACACTACCTTGGGGAGGAACCCCAAGCCAATGCGAAGAACAGCCTTATCCGCATGAAACACCAGATAAGGAGGATCACATTGCAAGGCAGCTAGCTCAGATACTCTGTGTGCCGATGCAATAGCCAACAGGAAAAAAACTTTCCAGGACAGAACCTTAATGTCAAGAGAATGCATAGGCTCAAACGGAACCTGCTGCAAAACCTTAAGGACCAAAAATAAGCTTCATGGGGGAGCAGACTGCCTAAAGACAGGCCTGATTCGAGACAGAGTCTGAACTAAGAATTGAATGTCTGGGAGCTCAGCGAGTCTCCTATGCAACAAAACAGATAACGCCGAAATCTGTCCCCTTAATGAACTAGCGGCAAGACCCTTCTCTAAACCCTCTTTGAGAAAAGACAGAATTCTGGAAACCCTCACTTTGTGCCAAGGGTATCCATATCTCTCACACCAGGACAGGTAAGCCCTCTACACCTTATGGTAGATGCACCGAGTGACTGTTTTTTTTGTATCGGGGAAGTTTGCAATTGAGTCTGGATGCCATGAGATCTATCTCCGGTGTCCCCAATCTGAGACAGATCTCCGCAAACACCTCAGGGTGAAGAGACCATTCCCCGGATGGAATGTTTGCCTACTGAGGAAGTCCGCTTCCCAGTTGTTCACACCCGGAATGTGGATCGCCGAAAGTGAACAATTGAGGGACTCTGCCCATTCCACGATCCAAGACACCTCCCTAATCGCGAGGGAGCTCCTCCTACCCCGCTGATGGTTGATGTAAGCCACCGAGGTAATGTTGTCCATCTGAAACCTTATGAAGTTGAACGCCCTCAGGTGGGGCCATGCCTTTAGAGTATTGTAGATCACTCGAAGTTCCAGGATATTTATTGGTAAAAGAGACTCCAGCCAAGACCATTTTCCCTGTGCCACCCTGGCACCCCAAACAGCCCCTCATCCCACCAGACTCGTGTCCGTGGTCACAATCTCCCAGGATGGTCTCAAGAAGGATGTCCCCATGGACAGTTGTTCCGGGCGGATCCACCAAGACAGGGAAGTCCGAGCCCGCACATCCATGGATATCAGCTGTGACAGATCTGAATGATAATTGAAGAGGCCTGAGATGAAACCTGGCAAATGGAATGACGTCTATGCTGGAGACCATGAGCCCGATCACCTCCATACATTGAGCCACTGAGGGCCTCACTGAGGATCGAAGGGCCAGGCAGGTGGACGCAAGTTTCCTCCGTCTTTGATCTGTGAATTTTTTTTTCTATGAACACAGAGTCTATGATCGTGCCTAGAAACTGCACTCTGGTGCTGTGTACCAGGGAGCTCTTTCTGGAGTTTACCCTCCAACCGTGAGATTGAAGCAATAGAAGCAGAATCCTTGAATGGTCCTCTGCTAGACTGAAGGACGGTGTCTGGACAAGGATGTCATCCAGATAAGGCGCCACCGCAATGTCCCTAGATCTGGCTACTGCAAGCAGGGACCCCAGAACCTTTGTGAAGACTCTCGGGGCCATCGCCAGACCAAAAGGAAGGGCCACAATCTGGAAGTGCGTAACCAGAAATGCAAATCTTAGGAACTTGAAGTGCTCCCTGTGAATTGGAACATGAAGGTAGGCATCCTCAAGTCTATTGTGGTGATGAACTGCCCCTCTTGAACTAGGGGCAAGATGGACCTGATCGTTTCCATTTTGAACGGTGGAACGGACAAGAACTTGTTTAAGTATTTCAGATCCAAAATCAGGCGGAACGTGCCCTCCTTTTTTGGAACCACTAACTGATTTGAATAATACCCTAGACCCCTTTCTGCATGGGGTACTGGTACAATAACACCTAGAGAGAAAAGATCCCTCACACAACTTAGAAAGGCCTCTTTCTTTTCCGGCCTCGATGACAGGTTTGATATGAAAAATCTGCCCCTGGGTGGAAAGGACTTGAACACTATCCTGTACCCCTGGGAGACAACCTCCAGAACCCAGGGGACCTGAACATCCTGCAACCAGGCTTCGGAGAATAGAGATAACCTGCCCCCTACTTGGTATGTAGACCTGTCGGGGCCACCCCTTCATGCCGACTTGGTTTCAGAAGGCTTCTTGTTCTGTTTGGACTTGTTCCAAGACTGAGCAGGTTTCCAAGTTCTCTTGGAATGGTCCGCTTTTGCGGTGGGCTGCTGGTGCTGGGCCTTTTCCGCACGAAAGGGAAGAAAAGTAGATCCCCTAGGTTTAGCTTTCTTATCTTGGGGTAAGAAGGCACCCTTGCCTCCCGTTACCGTGGATATGATCGAGTCCAGGCCTGGACCGAACAGAATCTTTCCCTGAAAAGGTAGGGACAGCAACCTCAATTTAGAGGTCATGTCCGCTGACCAAGATTTTAGCCACAAGGCCCTGCGCGCTAAAACCGAAACACCTGACACCTTAGCATTCAAGCGGATAATCTGCATATTGGCGTCATAAATGAAAGAATTTGCTACCTTAATCTTCTCCTGTACCTCTTTAAAAGAGGGCTCACCATCAATCATTTCACACAGGGAATCACACCAATATGACGCAGCGCCAGCAACCGCGGCCATGGCTGCTGCCAGCTGAAAAACAAATCCTGTGTGCTGAAACATCTTTCTCAGCATGTTCTCTAACTTTTTATCCATGGGCTCTTTGAACGACGAACTATCCTCTAGGGTAATAGTCGTTCGCTTAGCGAGCGTAGAGATAGCCCCATCCACTCTAGGAATGGTCCCCCACAGCACAACTGAGTCTCTGGAACGGGGAAAAGTCTCTTAAAGGACAAGGAAGGGGAAAAGGAAGAACCTAATCTATCCCATTCGTTCTTAATAATGTTAGCCATCTTTATAGGAACTGGGAAGGTCTGTGGTACCACCCTGTCCTCATAAACCTTATCAAGCTTAGGGATAGAAGGTTCCTCCAGAAGCTTCGGCTCCGGAACCTCCAGAGTAGCAGTCACCTGTTTTAGTAAAAAGCGCAAATTCTCCATTTTAAACCTATAGCCAGGCTCCTCTGCAAGAGGTTTAGATGACACAGATTCCGACCCAGAAGGGACTCCATCTGAAGCGTCGGAGAGGGCCTCATCATCCTACCACTCCACAGGAGCTTCTGACATGGACAAGTCCTGGGCCAAGCCGCTTTAAAAGACCCTACGCTTGCGCTTAACAGAAAGAGGTAAGGCATGGATCACTTTAGAAACCGCCGTTTGCAGTTGATCTGCAAAATCTGGCGGCCAACAAATCTCTCCCGAAGGAGTAACAGTTGGACCCCGGGGCGCTGCATGAGCAATAGGGGATTCAACTCGGGAATGCACCTCCTGGGACGCGGAACCCTCAGAGGTGGACGGCTCAGTGGTACTACACATTCCTTTAATTTTAGATGTCTCAACCCTCTCAAGGCATGTGGACCATAATTGGGCAGGCTGGTCTACCGGAACTTCACAATAAACAAAGGCAGAATCCTCCATAGTTTGCGCTTCTATTAGAATAAAAAGGAAGAAACAAGGCACCCTTTATAACCACCAATGGCCGGGGGACTCACCACCTACTATGACCCGGATACAATATCATGTATAAACCCCCCCGTTCAATAATCCTATTACCAGGAATATTAACCCATGATTCTGAGAAGATAAATGGCGTCACACTGTGACCCTGTCTTCTGTATTGACATTGTGTAATAAAAAAATGAAACAATCTTACCAGAATCCACGCCGTGCAACAGGGACACGGAGCTTCAAGTGTGACAGGTCGTAGCAGTGCTCCTGACATGGACTTGAGAGAAGAAAGCAGTCTGCGAAACACGTCAACGCCGAATGCTGCAGGAGCTGTTAATATGAGTCGGGATGGTATCACAAAAAGTTAATTTATGCTTATCTGATAAATTGATTTCTTCTATGATACGACAAGTCCACAGATTCATCCTTTACTTGTGGGATATTATCATCCTGCTAACAGGAAGTGGCAAAGAGCACCACAGCAGAGCTGTCTATATAGCTCCTCCCTTGACTCCACCCCGCAGTCATTCGACCGAAGGTACAGGAAGAAAAAGGAGAAACTAATAGGTGCAGAGGTGACTGAAGTTTTAAATAAAAAAAATATAATCTGTCTTAAATTGACAGGGCGGGCCGTGGACTCGTCGTATCATAGAAGAAATCAATTTATCAGGTAAGCATCAATTTACTTTTCTTCTATAAGATACGATGAGTCCACGGATTCATCCTTTACTTGTGGGATACAATACCAAAGCTACAGGACACGGATGAACGGGAGGGACAAGACAGATGCCTAAACAGAAGGCACCACTGCTTGAAGAACTTTTCTCCTAAAAATAGCCTCTGAAAAAGCAAAAGTATCAAATTTGTAAAATTTGGAAAAGGTATGAAGTGAAGACCAAGTCGCAGCCTTACAAATCTGTTCAACAGAAGCATCATTTTTAAAAGCCCATGTGGAAGCCACCACTCTAGTAGAGTGAGCTGTAATTCGTTCAGGAGGCTGCTGTCCAGCAGTCTCGTATGCCAAACGGATGATGCTTTTCAGCCAAAAAGAAAGAGAGGTAGCCGTAGCTTTTTGAGCTATACGCTTTCCAGAATAGACAAACAAACAGAGAAGATGTTTGACAAAAATCTTTGGTCGCTTGCAAGTAAAACTTCAAAGCACGAACCACGTCCAAGTTGTGCAACAGACACTCCTTCTTAGAGGAAGGATTAGGACACAGGGAAGGAACAACAATTTCCTGATTAATGTTCTTATTAGTAACAACCTTAGGAAGGAATCCAGGTTTGGTACGTAAAACCACCTTATCAGAATGGAAAACAAGATAAGGCGAGTCGCATTGCAATTCAGATAGTTCAGAAACTCTTTGAGCTGAAGAGATAGCAACTAAAAACAGAACTTTCCAAGATAGAGGCTTAATATCTATGGAATGCATAGGTTCAAACTGAACCCCTTGAAGAACTAAATTCAAACTCCATGGCGGAGCAACAGGTTTAAACACAGGCTTAATTCTAAACAAAGTCTGACAAAACGACTGAACATCTGGAACATCTGCTTGTGCAGCAAAATTGACAAAGCAGATATCTGTCCCTTTAAGGAACTAGCTGATAACTCTTTCTCCAATCCTTCTTGGAGAAAGGATAAAATCCTAGGAATCCTGATCTTACTCCATGAGTAGCCTTTGGATTCACACCAATAAAGAAATTTACGCCATATCTTATGGTAAATCTTCCTAGTGACAGGCTTTCGAGCCTGAATCAAGGTGTCTATGACAGACTCAGAGAATCCTCGCTTAGATAAAATCAAGCGTTCAATTTCCAGGCAGTCATCCACAGAGAAACTAGATTTGGATGCTGAAACGGACCTTGAATGAGAAGGTCCTGTCTCAGTGGCAGTGTCCACGGTGGTAGAGATGACATTTCCACCAGGTCTGCATACCAAGTCCTGGGTGGCCACGCAGGTGCTATCAAAATCACTGAAGCCCTCTCCTGTTTGATTCTGGCAATCAGACGAGGAAGGAGAGGAAATGGTGGAAACACATAAGCCAGGTTGAGTGACCAAGGAACTGCTAGAGGATTTATCAGTACTGCATGGGGATCCCTTGATCTGGACCCGTAACAAGGAAGTTTGGAATTCTGACGAGATGCCATCAGATCCAATTCTGGTGTGCCCCATTGATGAATCAATTGTGCAAACACCTCCGGATGGAGCTCCCACTCCCCCGGATGAAAAGTCTGACGACTTAGAAAATCCACTTCCCAGTTCTCCACTCCTGGGATATAGATTGCTGATAGATGGCAAGAGTGAGTCTCTGCCCATCGAATTATTTTGGAAACCTCTATCATCGCTAGAGAACTCTTTGTTCCCCCTTGAAGATTGATATATGCCACAGTCCTGATATTGTCCGACTGGAATCTTATGAATCCGGCCGAAGCCAGCTGAGGCCACGCCTGAAGCGTGTTGAATATCGCTCTCAGTTCTAGAATATTTATTGGAAAGAGAGCCTCATCCTGAGTCCACACAACCTGTGCTTTCAGGGAATTCCAGACTGCACCCCAGCCCAATAGGCTGGCGTCCGTCGTCACTATGACCCATGCTGGCCTGCAGAAACACATTCCCTGGGACAGATGATCCTGTGACAACCACCAAAGAAGAGAGTCTCTGGTCACTTGATCCAGATTTATCTGAGGAGATAAATTTGCATAGTCCCCATTCCACTGTCTGAGAATGCATAGTTGCAGTGGTCTGAGATGCAAGCGAGCAAACGGAACTATGTACATTGCCGCTACCATTAGTCCAATTACCTCCATACACTGAGCCACTGACGGCAGAGGAATGAAATGAAGTGCTTGGCAAGTGGTTAAAATCTTTGATTTTCTGACCTCCGTTACGAAAATTTTCATGTCTACCGAGTCTATTAGAGTTCCCAGGAATGGAACTCTTGTGAGAGGGATAAGTGAACTCTTCTTTATGTTCACCTTCCACCCGTGAGATCTTAGAAAAGCCAACACGATGTCCGTGTGAGATTTGACTAGTTGGTAAGTTGACGTCTGAATTAAGATATCGTCCAGATAAGGCGCCACTGCTATGTCCCGCGGCCTTAGAGCCGCCAAAAGGGACCCTAGCACTTTTGTGAAAATTCTGGGAGCTGTGGCCAACCCGAAGGGAAGAGCCACAAACTGGTAATGCTTGTCCAGGAAGGCGAACCTGAGGAACTGGTGATGATCTTTGTGGATAGGAACATGAAGATACGCATCCTTCAAATCCATGGTGGTCATATAATGACCCTCCTGGATCATTGGTAAAATAGTTTGAATGGTCTCCATCTTGAAGGACGGGACTCTGAGAAATTTGAGATCTAAAATCGGTCTGAAGGTTCCCTCTTTTTTTGGGAACCATGAACAGATTGGAGTAAAACCCCTGTCCCTGTTCTGCTTTTGGAACTGGGCAGATTACTCCCATCCCTCTCTTTTTGTCTGGTTTACAGACAACCGTGAAAGATGAAATCTCCCCCTTGGAGGAGAATCTTTGAATTCTAGAAGATACCCCTGGGTCACGATTTCTAAAGCCCAGGAGTCCTGAACGTCTCTTGCCCAAACCTGAGCAAAGAGAGAAAGTCTGCCCCCTACTAGATCCGGTCCCGTATCGGGGGCTGCCCCTTCATGCTGTCTTGGGAGGCAGCAGCGGGCTTCTTGGCCTGTTTACCCTTATTCCAAGTCTGGTTAGGTCTCCAGACTGATTTGGATTGAGCGAAATTCCCCTCCTGCTTTGCGGCAGGGGAGGAGGTAGGGGGACCACCTTTGAAGTTTTGAAAGAAACGAAAATTATTATGTTTGGTCCTCATCTTATTTGTCTTATCCTGAGGAAGGGCATGGCCTTTTCCTCCAGTGATGTCGGAAATTATCTCTTTCAGTTCAGGTCCGAATAGGGTCTTACCCTTGAAAGGAATAGCTAAAAGCTTAGATTTTGATGACACATCAGCAGACCAGGACTTAAGCCATATCGCTCTACACGCTAAAATGGCAAAACCTGAATTCTTTGCCGCTAATTTAGCCAGTTGAAAAGCGGCATCTGTAATGAAAGAATTAGCTAGCTTGAGAGCCCTAATTCTGTCCAGAATATCATCTAATGGGGTCTCAACCTTAAGAGCCTCCTCTAGAGCCTCAAACCAAAAAGCAGCTGCAGTAGTTACAGGAATAATGCACATTATAGGTTGCAGAAGAAAACCCTGATGAATAAATATTTTCTTTAGAAGACCCTCTAATTTTTTATCCATAGGATCTTTGAAAGCACAACTGTCCTCAATAGGTCTAGTTGTACGCTTAGCCAGAGTAGAAATAGCTCCCTCCACCTTAGAGACCGTTTGCCACGAATTCCGAATGGTGTCAGATATGGGAAACATTTTCTTAAAAGTAGGAGGGGAGAGAACGGAATACCTGGTCTATCCCACTCCTTAGTAACAATGTCCGAAATCCTCTTAGGGACCAGAAAAACATTAGTGTAAGTAAGAACCTCTAGATATCTATTCATTTTACACAATTTCTCTGGTGGAATTATAATAGGGTCACAATCATCCAGAGTCGCCAAAACCTCCCTGAGCAACAAGCGGAGGTGTTCTAGCTTAAACTTAAAAGCCGTCATATCTGAGTCTGTTTGAGGGAACATCTTTCCTGAATCAGAAAGCTCTCCCTCAGACAGCAATTCCCTCACCCCCAACTCAGAACATTGTGAGGGTACATCGGAGATGGCTAATAAAGCGTCAGAGGGCTCAGCATTTACTCTCACACGGGACCTACTGCGCTTCCCCTGCAACCCAGGCAGTTTAGATAAAACCTCTGTGAGGGTAGTAGACATAACTGCGGCCATATCTTGAAGGGTGAAAGAATTAGACGCACTAGTACTTGGCGTCGCATGTGCGGGCGTTAATGGTTGTGACACTTGGGGAGAATTAGATGGCATAACCTGATTCTCTTCTGACTGAGAATCATCCTGCGACATACTTTTATCAGCTAAAATATGTTCTTTGCAATTTAAGGCCCTTTCAGTACATGAGGGACACATTTTAAGTGGGGGTTCCACAATGGCTTCGAAACACATGGAACATTGGCTTTCCTCAATGTCAGACGTTAAATAGGCTAGTAATGACCACAAACAGGCTTGAAAACACTTTATTTAGTGAAAAATAACAATCTTAAAAAACGGTACTGCGCCTTTAAGAGAAAAAAGCATACAAGTTTTTCAAAACTGCTTTAAAACAATCAAATAGTTCCAATTTTATGATATAAGCATCCAAACTATGCAGCTAAGTTTGCCCCACAAGGAAAGGAACACTTAACCTTTTCTAGAAAAAACGGATAATCAATAAACGTTTAAATCAACAAAAAACACCCCCTGCACCTCGCCACAACCCTGCTGTGGCGCCTACCTGCCCTCAGGGGTCTGTAAAACTGGGTTAAAGCTTCGATTTGGCCCAATACAGCTCACAAGGGCCCACCGGAGTTGGAGCTTGCTGCTTGTCTGTCAAAAACAACTGCGCAACTGAGGCACAAAAATAGGCCCCACCCATCTCACTCGATGTCTCTCAGCCCAAAAGAACCGCACCAGAGCGGTCTAAAACTAGCCATGTGGGTTCCTAAACCCATAAATAATCCATGTGTACCCTCTCATTAAGCCTGAAAAACGTTCCTCATAAAAACGTTATCAGCACTCCCAGTTAAATAAACGTTTGCCCACAAACATTCAAAATCAGTGTCAACCATTTTTTCTTAGCCCATATATGCAAGCTTAGTAATACCCCTCTATATCTTTTAGGATTACTGCTTACCCTTTCCCTCATGGGGATACTGTCAGACAATTCTGAAATACCACAGTCTCTGCAGAAAAAAATGACTGAACATACCTCACTGCTTAAAGCATGAAAAACGTTCTTCACACTGAAGTTTCTTAAGTACTCCTCAGCCATTCTGTGGGAACTGCTCTGGATCTTAGTGACGACTGCTAAGATTATCAGCCTCCAGGCAGAAGTCTTCATCCATCTGCTGCCTGAGGGAAAATAGTACACACTGGTACCATTTAAAATAAAAAACTCTTGCTTGTAGAAAATAAAAACTAACATTTTATCACCTCTTTCACTTTACCCTTCCTAGTACTTAGAGTTAGCAAAGAGAATGACTGGGGGTGGAGTCAAGGGAGGAGCTATATAGACAGCTCTGTTGTGGTGCTCTTTGCCACTTCCTGTTAGCAGGAGGATAATATCCCACAAGTAAAAGATGAATCCGTGGACTCGTCGTATCTTATAGAAGAAAGAGACTCTCCCTGCATCTCCGGACTCTAACTTTCACACAAGCCTATAGGGCTACTTAAAACTCCTGTCCCATTGTGAAGAGTAATACCCTCCATAAGATTAAACAATAAAGAAGAGAGAGTGATGTGGACTATCAACACATCACGCCCTTAGGGGGCGCTTCCTTAATATGAGTGATGACAGCAAATATGTAAGGGACTTATAGATATCTCATAAATGAGTGATCATACAGTAGTATGTACTATATACCAACCAAATAGTGATATCAGCAGGAAATAATGCAAAAAATAGGATTACAATGTAAGAAAAATAAAAAATAATAATAATTAATAATAAAAAATAAAAACATGTAAATAGATTTATGAATATAAATAAAAAACAACCCCAAGATCATATAAAATATATAAAAAAAAGTCTATATATCCAAGGTGACACAGTAATCCAAACGTGGAGGCAGTACTCTGTCAAAGGATGGCAATCCTGATGTATAGAATCTGAAAAAGAGTAAAACACAGAGGCGCCACCATGGCCTAATATGGCCAATGTAATTAGGAACAGCAGCACAGAAGAATAAGGTTACTCACAAACAAAAAGCACTCAGCTGGTGCGAGTGGGGCAGGCTGAAAGTTTGCAGTGGTCCAGCACACTGTATCCTTGGCACGAGAGCAATTGGATATCCTCAGAAAGCCCAGAAATCATATACCTAGATGAGCAAGAGAAAGCAAACCAACATGGCCAAGTATCATCTGGACAAGTGTAATTGAACCCAAATGTTTACACTTACAAGATAGTCAGCACCTGGAGGTGCAAATTCAGCAAACTGGAACCATAGTGTCGCCCAGTAGACTACTGCAAAGGCAATCCTCAGCAAATTCCAGGAATAGATATGTAGTTTTCACATAAAGTGATAAACCACACAATAGCAAGTGTATAAAATAATATAAAAACTTTATTATTACAGCGACGAGTTTCTCAGCCTACTCAGGGCTGTTTCATCAGGCTATGAACAAACATTGTAATACACCTGCTATTTAACAGATTATCTGTAACAAAGGAGACTATTGTGATTGGTTGAACAATTAACACACCACACCTATAAATCAATAAAATTGACAGCATGTATACACATTCATTCTTACTTGTTAGTTGTTGTGTATACATGCTGTCAATTTTATTGTTTTATACGAATGAGTTAACATATGATATATACCATCTGACCTATAGGTGTATACAATTGTTACTAAACAACCACACTAATGAGATGTGAAATAGGTGTGGTGTGTTAATTGTTCAACCAATCACAATAGTGTCCTTTGTTACAGATTATCTGTTAAATAGCAAGTGTATTACAATGTTTGTTCATAGCCTGATGAAACAGCCCTGAGTAGGCTGAGAAACGCGTCGCTGTAATAATAAAGTTTTTATATTATTTTATACACTTGCTATTGTGTGGTTTATCACTTTATGTGAAAACTACATATCCTGGAATTTGCTGAGGATTGCCTTTGCAGTAGTCTACTGGGCGACACTATGGTTCCAGTTTGCTGAATTTGCACCTCCAGGTGCTGACTATCTTGTAAGTGTAAACATTTGGGTTCAATTACACTTGTCCAGATGATACTTGGCCATGTTGGTTTGCTTTCTCTTGCTCATCTAGGTATATGATTTCTGGGCTTTCTGAGGATATCCAATTGCTCTCGTGCCAAGGATACAGTGTGCTGGACCACTGCAAAGTTTCAGCCTGCCCCACTCGCACCAGCTGGGTGCTTTTTGTTTGTGAGTAACCTTATTCTTCTGTGCTGCTGTTCCTAATTATATTGGCGATATTAGGCCATGGTGGCGCCTCTGTGTTTTACTCTTTTTCACCCTCCATAAGAGACCTCCGAATCTTTGGCACCTCTCTGCCACCTCCTGTGACGAAAGGCAAAGAATGACTGGGGGATGAGGGGAGTGGGGGAGGTATTTAAGCCTTTGGCTGGTGTCTTTGCCTCCTCCTGGTGGCCAGGTTCTTCCCAATAATAATGAATGAAGCCATGAACTCTCCTCCCCTTTAGATGGAAATTAAATAAATTGAAATTAAAATAAGAGTAAGAAAAAAAACAAGACAAAACAAAATAAAATGATATAGGTCATGGTTTATCCATAAAATCACATATTATCTTCGTCAAGGACTAAGAGGGGAACTGACTCTTCAGGAAAGTTATAGGTATTCATAGCACCAGAAAAGGCTTTCTGGAGTGTCAGATAGGATATTAGGTTCTTAGGTTGTTGTTATTTATGGGTGTGAGAGGTAGGGGGATGTCAGGATGGGCATGTGGTGGAGGACTGGTGAAATGGTAAAGAAATGTGCAATGATGAGGAGATAATTAATGAGTGCTGCATGAATAAATGAAGGAGTGATGGCTTGCTGATACGATGGAGGACCCATTTCCAATTTTGTTACTATTTCTCGTCTCATTGGTGAGATTTATATGTGTGGATATATATATATATATATATAAATATAAACCCAGTATTCTCTTTAACCAATTTTGGTCCTTTACCTGTTGAGTTTGTCTATGGGGGTTCATTCAATATGCACTTTAATGTACTGGGGGGGGGGGGCAGATTTATATTCATCTCAATAGAATTGCATGAGATGATAGAATTCCATTTTCAGTTTTTTATAATACCCATAACTCTCTAGTGTAAACAATTAATCTACCCGTGCCAACTGCATCTGTTTTATATGTGTGGTAGGGGATTTCCAATTTCTGGAGATGGTTTAAGCTTCATTGAGTGCTATTTGGAACACTACCATTCTGATTTTGCATTGTTTCCCGGGTTTCATGTTAAGGAGAGCATGGTTAGGGTGTATTACATATTACATTCCAAAAATATGTTTCCCCACCCTTTCCACCTCCTCCCACAAAGTCCTAATCTTATTACATTTGAACCATATGTGCGTCATGTTACCTGCCGACCCACAATTTTGCCAGCATAGTCCATTATGTTGTTTAAAGATGGTCCGTAGTCTATTTGGTGTAAGGTACCATCTGGTAAAAATTTTGAAGTTTAGTTCTAAAATTTGGGCCGAAAACGATGATTTATGTGTGTGTTGAAATATGTGTTTCTTTATCGTCTATATTTTCATTCAAATCTTTTGTCCATTTTTCTGTGTAAGTGGGGAGTTTTTGAGACCACTCAGTAATTTCCTAGCGATTGAGAGTGTTTTCGGTATTGAGGATCCAATGGTACATATTTTTTCAAAATTTGTCAAGTCGATAAGGAAATCGTCTCTGTGTGGGGATGTCTGTAATAGGTGGTTTAATTGAGAGTATTTCAGCCATTTAGTGAAATTTCCACCAGCTACATTCTCTAAATATTGCCTAGGTTTTAGTTTGTGGTTTTCTATAAGAGAATGTATTGGTATTGACCATCCAGTTCCTCTGCTTCCTCCCACTCCAATATCTATTCCACCTGTGAATTATGCTTGTATTGCTACATGGGACAATGGGGATTTAAATGTAGATAGGCCTTTAAAATGAATAATTAGTCTATCCCAGTTTCAAAAAACTTGTCGTAACAATGTGATTTTATTATTCATTGGGGGTCTATATTGTTTGTATGTCCAACATAGCGTTTCCACTTGGTTAACTTGTAAGAGTTGAGAATCTAATGATACCCAAGCTTTTTAATTTGCTCCATTGAACCAGTCTAAGATTCACTGAAGTGTAACTGCATAGTAATACATGGTCACATTAGGAACTCCCAGGCAACCCTCATCTAACAATCTATATTGTAGTGCTATTAATTCAAGGTATGGTATTGTGTTAATGTGTTCTTATACTGCATATGTGTGAACAACAATGCATGCTCGTACTACATACAAGTTTTGTTAGTTAGATAAGGTCCTTTTGTACTGGGGGACAGGAAAATCAGTAACCAGAAAACGTATAAAAATGTATTAATTTAACAAAAAATAAAGCTGTAATACATAATGGGGTGTATTTGCAAATACTAAAGACATGTATCCAGTTACAACGTTAACTCTATATAATTTTATTTTTTGTGTGTATATTTTAAATATAAAATGTTGCCAACCCCCCCTAGCCCAAAATCTTAATTGAATAGATAAAGTAATCTATATTCTCTATGCCACGGTGGGGACCATTTTTATTTTAACTCATTCTATGATATTATATTACAAAACTGAAGTCTCATTATAGATAGCCCTAAATTCTTGTACTAACACTCTAGATAAACGGATTCATAATATCCCTTCTACATGTTTTTTTCTGCCTAGTCAACCTCTTTACTCTTCCATCTCTCCAGCCAAACATGGCCTCATTACTTTGATAATAACTGCCTATGTATACCACTCTTTACTCTTACGAATGTATTGTAGGCAGACATAACCTGTATTAGTGGATACGGCAATATCTCTGTAATAGTACTGTATACCTCCTTATTTGTTGTTGTTTTGGGACGTATCACTTACGTTACATTTGTTTATGACTTCAATAAAAATTGATAAAAAAAATATATATAAAATGCTGTATAGTTTTCTCTAGTCTGGTATGAATACTGTATAACAAAAACATTAAAGGAACATTGTGGTTTAAAGTTCCAGTAAACCATAAAAAAAAAGTTATATAATTCTGCACATAGTGCAGAATTATATAACATTATAATAGTGCAAACATTGTAAAACCAAATTTCCCCTTTGAATTTAAAAAAATAACTGCTGTTTTACAGACCCGCTCTCTGTGATCTTCTGAGCGGGTCTGTTGTTTTTACTGAGCGCATCGGGCCAGCTGTATAGTCACAGCCCGGCCAGACCGCGCCATAGAACTAAGTGCAGCTCGCTCCTGCTGTCTGACAGAGCAGGAGCGAGCTGCACTTAGTGCTATGGCGCGGTCGTCCTCATTCGCCAGTGAGAATTAGTAGGCAGTTTTCGTTTAAAATTAAACTGCTTATACTTAACATTATTTCAAGCAAATTATATATATATATATATATATACATATATATATATATATATATATATATATATATATATATATATATATATACATACACCACATACACACACACATACTGTATGTATATATATATATATATATATATATATATGTATATATATATATATATATATATATATATATATATATATATATATATATATATATATATATATACATACACCACATACACACACACTCACTGGCTACTTTATTAGGTACACCTGTTCAATTGCTTGGTAACACAAATTGCTAATCAGTCAATCACATGGCAGCAACTCAATGCATTTAGGCATCTAGACGAGGTGAAGAGGACTTACTGAAGTTCAAAACGAGCATCAGAATGGGGAAGAAAGGGGATTTAAGGGACTTTAAACGTGGCATGGTTGTTGGTGCCAGACGGCTGGTCTGAGTATTTCAAAAACTGCTGATCTACTGGGATTTTCACGCACAACCATCTCCAGGGTTTACAGAGAATGGTCAGAAAAGAGTAAATATCCAGTAAGCGGCAGTTGTGTGGATGGCAATGCCTTGTTGATCCATTCAGAAAAATAGCAGCACCTTGATTTATAACATAGCTTTTATTGCAGAGACAAAATTGCAACGTTTCGGGGGGTCAGCCCCTTAATCATGCATATAGTTAAATCACATCCTGTATGACTTAAATAGCCAACTAACTATGTCTATATACACTCCCATTCATCTGTGCACACCTGAGTGTAACACCACCTAGTGGCTATTATTATTCATATCGTACAAATAAACAAAAAGTAAAAGATAAATACATAGATACAGTGACATAATGGAGCAGCATTCCACTTTCAGCAAAAAATTCAAAATATGTTACCCTCCTAACATAGTCTAACAGAAGATACATTAATGTTACACATCGTGTGTTTGCTAATGCCTTGTTGATGTCAGAGGTCAGAGGAGAACGTGCAGACTGGTTCAAGATGATAGAAAGGTAACAGTAACTCAAATAACCATTAGTTACAACCAAGGTATGAAGAATACCATCTCTGAACGCACAACACGTTGAACCTTGAAGCAGATGGGCTACAGCAGCAGAAGACCACACTGGGTGCCGCTCCTGTCAGCTAAGAACAAGTAACTGAAGCTACAATTCGCACAGGCTCACCAAAATTGGACAATAGAACATTGGAAAACATTGCCTGATCTGATGAGTCTCGATTTTAGCTGTGACATTCAGATGGTAAAGTCCGAACTTGGCATAAACATGAAAGTATGGATCCATCCTGCCTTGTATCAACGGTTCAGGCTGGTGGTGATGGTGTAACGGTGTGGGGGATATTTTCTTGACACACTTTGTGCCCCTTAGTACCAATTGAGCATTGTTTAAATGCCACCGCCTACCTGAGTATTGTTGCTGACCATGTCCATCCCTTTATGACTACAGTGTACCCATCTTCTGATGGCTACTTCCAGCAAAATAATACACCATGTCACAAATCTCAAATCATCTCAAACTGCTTTCTTGAACATGACAATTAATTCACTGCACTCCAATGGCATCCACAGTCACCAGATCTCAATCCAATAGAGCACCTTCGGGATGTGGTCGAACGGAATATTCGCATCATGGATGTGCAGCCGACAAATCTGCAGCAACTGCGTGATGCTATCATGTCAATATGGACCAAAATCTCTGAGGAATGCTTCCAACACCATGTTCAATATATGCCACTAAGAATTAAGGCAGTTCTGAAGGCAAAAGGGGATCCGACCCGGTACTAGCAAGGTGTACCTAAGTGGCCGGTGAGTGTATATATATATATATATATATATATATATATATATATATATATATATATATATATATATAAATATATATATATATATACACCCTATATATATATATACTGTGTATATATATATATATATATATATATATATATACTGTATATATATATAAAATTTTTTATTTTTTTATTTATATGTTTATTTGATGTGTGTGAATGCTGCTCTTTCATATAAGTATGTTTTTTAGCAGAGTTCTTTTAAATAAAAAAGCAAATGATAAACTGGCAAGTTTTGTTGTTTAGTTTGGTAAAGTCTTGGCCCTTTGATAAATTTGATTTATTTGCGCATTTGTGTAATTACGTATTTTGGTTATAGTTATTGTTTTTACGTTTAGTGAAGACAGATTAACCAATAACAAATAATGTTATAGTGTAAAAGATTTTGCCCCTCTGGAATAAGTTGGATCTGCAAAAAATATTGTGGTCGGGAAAGAGTTCACAAATATTTAAGACATACAATTTAACTGTTGGTCTAATTCTCTTTCCAATTTTTTTTTTTTTTTTGCAAAAGCCAACTATATCAAGAAACAGAATTCCATGAAAATAATATGAAACATGATATGGCTATTTTATGGAATATTTCACAATTTTTTCTCATAGTAGAAAACCATGAGCCACATAAGTTTATAAATGAGTGATGGCTTATTTCCTAACATACACTGTAGGTGCAGCAGATCCGTATTTTAGAAGCCTTATAGGCCACATATAAAAGTATGGCTATTAAAAAGACAAAAATAATATATTTACAGTGGCACAGGACCAGATTTAGGTAGGGTTTCAGAGTACAATCTGTCTACTGTACCGCCATCTAAAAAGTGTTCTTTTCAGTTGTGGCCATCTTGTTAACCATCCAGAAGTAGGGTTGCCAGGTGTCCGGTATCAGACTGGACAGTCCGGTATTCTAGAATTGTGGCAGATAAAGTCTATGGAAGAAAACCGGACCACATTTCAATGTCTGTTTCTGGGTTGTTTTTTTTATCATAATCACCAGTGATTACTCAGACACTTTACACATAATCCATATGGCTAGGCTTAGGCTAAGCACAGCAGCTTTGCTGTGTGTGTGCCGTGCTCCTGAGTATTTGGGGATATCGGTAAGGTGACAGCTAGGTCAGGTAGTTTGCGGTGCCGGCCGTGGTAGCATCAAGCGTAATCTGACAGTGAATGATACACATCACGTGATCAAGTGACGCCATTTAGTAGACTGGCGCGGCGCACATCCTTTTTGAATTTAGTGAGAGCGGAGAGATTGTGTGTGTCACTCAGACTGCCAGACTGTGCAGAAGAGACCGCTGTGCCAGCGGCAGGAAGGTACCCAGGTATTAAATAGGGATGATCAAGTGCATATTTGGTTATTTTTAGAGCTTGGGCAGATGATGGATGTGAGTGAGGAGTTGTGGTACTGGTTTGCTTCAACTTTTTATTCATCCAAACTTTATTATTACTTACAGTATTTATTATAGTTATCAGAATCCACCATGGCATTCTCCAAAATCTGCAGATTTCCAGTTTGGTTTGAAGGTGCAATACATTTTCCAAATATCTGTTAATCTTTTTTATATGAATTATATTGCAGCCCTCTCTGACAGGCAAGGACTTAAATTTACTGTCTCTCTGCCACATCTACTGAGAACCTACCATATGAATCCCCACTCATTTTGTTTGCAGACTTTGCTGGCAGCCGAAACTGTTAATGAATAGTTCAGTTACTTCTTAAGAAGTTCTACTGATCTATTTCCTATTTTAGCATGGCCTATTTTTTAATTACATTTTATTTTCTATTTATTATTCCCTTAAAACGTTATTAAAACTGCATTTGTAGTCAGGTATTAAATTATAATGCAACAATAACAATGCCATTAAAAGCCCTGGTGAATGGGGAATGTATTGCTATATGTCAGCACTGAAAAATATTCCTTTGTATGCACTAATAATACATATCATCTGATAACATCATAGGCATTTTTCATATTATGCACTAATATACATATCTGATAACATTATTATTATTATTGGTTATTTGTTGAGCGCCAACAGATTCCGCAGCGCTTGTATTTTACAATATATTTTATGATGTATTTATTACTCTCTGTCCTAAAGTAAAATACTGCTGCAAACCCATCTGTTTAATGTAAATCAATAAACAGTAAACTTAATGAGATGTAAAGATCAAAATTAAACTTTCATGATTCAGATCAGAGCATGCATTCTCAAGAGAATTTTTTGTTTACTTTTATTACCATTTTTTTTGTTCTGCAGTGCATTGCTGCCGCAAGCCTACCTAGGTATGCTTTTCAGGAAATAATACTAAGATAACAAGGCAGACTAGAGTATAGAAGTGAATTGGAAAGTTGTTTGAAATTGCATGCTCTATCTGAATTATGAAAGTTTAATTTTCACTTTACTGTTGTGTGTTGATAATGGGACATGAAACACAAAACACAAAATTAAACTTTCAAGATTCTGATAGAGCATGCAATTTAAAACAACTTTCCAGCTTACTTCTATTTCAAAATGTTTTGTTCCTTTGGTATCCTTGGTTGAAAAGCATATTTTGGTATGTTCAGGCGCATCAATAACTACTGAGAGCTAACTGGTGACTGGTGGCACAAGATATATGCCTCTTGTTATTGACTCACCTGATGTGATTAGCTAGCTCCCAGTAGTGCATTGCTGCTCCTCCAACAACATATACAAATAAATGTAATAAAATGTTATAATATGGAATATTCCCTTACTTTTCAATCTTGTAAATTTTGAAACTTAATCTATCCTCCGAAAACATCAGGTACAGCATAACACAGCTTAATTTTAATACAACCAATCATTGCATGATAATTAATGAGCAATTTGCATAATTTATTTATGCAGGTTCGCTCTTTATTGCATGCGCATTCCTTCTTTTCTTCGCTGTATGCACATTTTTATACTTTTTATTACGTTATTATACAGTGTGGATCACATTACTTTTTTCTACAAACACTAAGTACAGCTTTGTTACCCTAAAAGCCTCTAGCTTTTGTCACTGCGCTTTAAACCTCACGTCTTCGCCCCCCCCCCCCCCCCTGGTTATCTGTTTGGCTGTCCAGTATTTTTTTGAAAGACAGCTGGCAACCCTATCCAGAAGCCCCATAGCCAACATTTTTAGTTCAGCCTTTTGTTGAGCCCACACAAACTATTGCACTACACATCCTTAGTTCTGCTTTTTTGTGTGACTGCAAAAAGTAGTGCAGAAAACTGCACGTGGCCATCGCTTGTGTAAATCATTAGGAACAAAATGTGCTTCATGAAATTCCAGTTTTTCAAGGCACAAAAACTTAAATTATGACTTACCAGATAATTTCCTTCCTTCGATACAGGGAGAGTCCACATCTGCATTCATTACTTGTGGGAAATACAGAACCTGGCCACCAGGTGGAGGCAAAGACTGTCATACTCCTTTTCCTTCTAAATACAGAGAGAGTCCACAGCAGCATTCATTACTTGTGGGAAATATAGAACCTGGCCACCAGGAGGAGGCAAAGACACCCCAGCCAAAAACTTAAATACCTTCCCTGCTTCCCTCATCCCCCAGTCATTCTTTGCCTTTCGTCACAGGAGGATGGCAGAGAAGTGTCGGAAGATTCTGAGTAATCTCTTATGGAAGGTAGTACTCTTCGGTATGGGACTGGAGTTTTAAGTAGTCTTGTCAGCCTCTCAGTGAGAGCATTGACGAATGTTAGGGTCTGGATGGTTTCGCAGAAAGACTCTCCCTGCATCTCCAGACCCTAACATCCGTCAATGCTCTCCCTGAGAGTCTGACAAGACTGCTTAAAACTCCAGTCCCATTTCGAAGAGTACTACCCTCCATAAGAGACTACTCAGAATCTTCCGACACTTCTCTGCCATCCTCCTATGACGAAAGGCAAAGAATGACTGGGGGATAAGGGGAGTGGGGGAGGTATTTAAGCCTTTGGCTGGGGTGTCTTTGCCTCCTCCTGGTGGCCAGGTTCTATATTTCCCACAAGTAATGAAAGCTGCTGTGGACTCTCCCTGTATTTATAAGGAAAAGGAGTATGACAGTTTTTATTTTGAGCACCATAAACTGAGATGATTAAAAATTATACAGTCACATCCAGGATTGAAACGTTTGTACTAGTACATATATAAGGTGGGTAAAAAGAAAAAAATGTATTGATGTATATAAAACTTTCCAATGTTTTTTCATGATTTATTTTACCTGTTTTTCCTGCAATTTAACTCAATTGATTGGCTAGAGTAGAGCCTGCAGAATTCTAAAAGGGACAGTGTACTGTGTTCCAAATGACTGTTATACTTACTGCAGAATATTAAATGCCTGAGAAATTGTTCATTTGTGTTTATTTTTGTATTTGAAATAGCAGATATTGTTCATTAAAACCATAATCTATTGTTCTTAAGGATATGCGTATATAAAGGACCAGTAAACACAGTAGATTTGCATAATCAACAAATGAAAGATAACAAGACAATGCAATAGCACTTAGTCTGAACTTCAAACGAGTAGATTTTTTCTCTCACAATTTTAAAAGTTATGTCTATTTCTACTTCACCCGTACCATGTGACGGCCATCAGCCAATCACAAATGCATACACGTACCATATGACCGTCATCAGCCAATCACAAATGCATATACGTTTAGTCTGTGAATTCTTGCACATGCTTAGTATGAGCTGGTGACTCAAAAAGTTTAAATATAAAAAGACTGTGCTCATTTTGTTAATAGAAGTAAATTGGAAAGTTGCTTAAAATTGCCGCTCTATCGGAATAATGAAAGTTTAATTTTGACTTAAGTGTCTCTTTAAATGGGTAGACCCTGCAGAAAGAGCAAACCTTCTTGAGTTATTTTTTGTATACAAAGTCTAATAGGTATTTACTGACATGTTAAATAAGGCTGGAGGAGATCAATGAGTAAAATTAGCTATTTCAGACAGAAAAATATCTCTCTGTTTTTGACCCCACTGTGAAGTTACTTTATGCTGTTATCTAATGTTTACATAACTTTTCTACAGACATACAAACATTCTTTATCCCCATATAGATGACAGTTTCAACAGGGAAAGCAGCTATTACAAATAGAAAAATAAACGTAAGGGAGGTATTTGTAAAAAAACTAAAATAAATGTAATACACTCCAGCAGGTAAAATGGATTATTGGGAACACATTAAAGCAAAAAAAAAACAAAACAGTACAACGTATCTTAAACTCTAAACTAAAATATTCTACACAAGGATTGCTTAACCAGTGTATGAGCTCATTTATGTCTGCCACTACATGACCACATCAAGAAGATGCAAATGATATACTAAATAAGTTCAGAAACAAATTAAAGGGTTAGTTAACACTTTGCCATTTAAAAATAAATGTTTAATTTTGTGTAGGAAAACTACTTTTCTAAATACATTTGTTATTTATTTGGTCACTTATTCTTTATTTTAAGTCTGAAAATGAAAAGTTTTCCAATTCTAACAAATGGAAAGCCACACAGTAGGATTCACAAGCCCATTTCTGTCATATCAGTCCCTAATTGCGCTGCGGAATCTGTTGGCACTCTACAAATAACCAATAATAATAATAATAATTGGCTTTAGCAAGGGTTATGAGATAAGGAACTGTCAAACATTGGATATAATGCAAACAAAATGACAGTGGCTAGCCTTGCCTACTACAGAAAGAAGTTAAAAGTAGCTTCTCCAAATAGTGTCTCCAAATAAGGCAAGTGGTGGGTGGAAAAAAACAGCTGCCGCAAGGGTTGCCAGGTGTCCGGTATTAGACTGGACTGTGCATTTTTTCAGGTTACTGCCTGGTAATATTATTTCCAAAAAACGGACATAGGTAGCTAAAATGCTTTTTTAAAATTTATTTTTACTTCCGTTGGGCTACCCAGTAACCCTGGTCACCCAGCCCGTGTCAAGTAAGTACCACCGGCACCAAGTTCTAACCCTAGTCTCAGCTGTATCGACTGCAGCAGGAGGACTCCACGCTTACATCCTGATAAGCCTGTGCCATGCGAGACTTTCGGACGTCACGTGATCACGCGCGTGATGTCACAACAGCAGTTTGACTTTGAGTGTGAATAGAGATTGCGAAAAACTGCGAGTAGGAAACGGGCCAGGCCTCTCAAACCATGATAATCCAAAAGGATCCAGGACAGTTGGGATGTCTGCTATTGGAGTATAGAATTGTCAAAGCTCTAAAGAAATACAAAATTGTAAGTAGATTTGCAGTTTTAACAGGGTAAATTCTCTACAGCCATACAAAATGGCAGCATTACCATTTGTAAAAGCCTTTTCAAGTACTGTATGGTAGTTACATTTGTAAGATAAAAAATGAGGGGTAAAAACTAAGGCAAAGTGGCATAATCCCCCTCTGCTTGGACCAGAGTAATTTGTTGGGTAGAAGGCAGTAGAAGAACATTTACATAAAAGGTGCACATGCACACCTCTCAATAGGTCTTTTTTAACTCTTTAAGGAACAAGGTAGTTTTTTACTTCAAAGATTAACGTTTCTATTTAGCCACTTACATGTTGTTAATAATACAGCCTCCTTGATTGGTTTATGAGGCTTTTGGGGTGGCACACAGTGAGAAAGGGATCCAGCTGGCTCCCTGCATATGTACTATGATGACTTAGGTTGTGAGAAACAGCTGGATGTGTATATAAGCCAATATGGTCATCAAAGCACAGGATGATGACGCTGTATAAACACCCATTTGACCCATAACCAGATAAATCCAGGCCCTGGTAGCCAGAGGTGGAATGTTGATGTGATGTTGGCTGTCAGAGACAAAGTTTGATATCTGAGTAGAGCCACTTTTCTCTGAAAAAAACCAAGATGTAAATTGAGGTTGAATAGAAGATTGAGGGACAGCAGGACAAAGTTACCAATCCAGGACAAGCCTGTAAAGCCAGCAACGCCAGCAAGATAAATAGTTTACTTCAAAGGCAGTGCCAGCCATTGAATTGGTCACTTGTCAGTGTGTGTGTGAGATCAGACTCACTACAATTATTACAATACAAACAATGAGGTATGTCTCAATTCTTGTTTTAAATAATTGTTATATTTTAAAATCAGCCTAACTTCACCCACACACAAAAAGAAAATGTATGCTTACCTGATAAATTTCTTTCTTGACACGATGAGTCCACGGACCATCTTATTACTAGTGGGAATATCACTCCTGCCCAGCAGGAGGGGGCAAAGAGCACCACAGCAAAGCTGTTAAATATCACCTCCCTTCCCTCCCACTCCAGTCATTCGACCGAAGTAAAGAAGAGAAAGGAAGCAACAAGGTGCAGAGATATCTGAGGTTTATAGTATGACAAAAGCTTATAACAAACCAACAACCTGTCTTCAGAACAGGGCGGGCTGTGGATTCATCGTGTCAAGAAATAAATAAATTTATCAGGTAAGCATACATTTTCTTTTCTTTCTAATGACACCATAAGTCCACGGATCATCTAATTACTATTGGGAATTAATACTCAAGCTAGAGTACACAGATGATAAGGGAGGGACAAGACAGGGACCCTAAACGGAAGGCACCACTGTTTGAAGAACCTTTCTACCAAAAGCGGCAAAAGTGTCAAAATTGTAGAATTTTAAAAAAGTGTGAAGAGAGGACCAAGTTGCAGCCTTGCAAATCTGTTCCACAGAAGCTTCATTTTTTAATGCCCATGAGGAAGAAACAGCCCTTGTGGAATGAGCCGTAACTCTCTCTGGAGGTTGCTGTCCAGCAGTTTCATAGGCAAAACGAATGATACTCTTCAGTCAAAAAGAAAGGGAAGTAGCCAAAGCTTTCTGTCCCTTACGTTTCCCTGAGAAAACTACAAACAAAGCAGAAGACTGAAGAAAATCTTTAGTCACCTATAAGTAAAATTTTAGAGCACGAACCACATCTAAATGATGGAGAAGACGTTCCTTCTGAGAAGAAGGATTAGGACACAACAAGGGAACAACAATCTCCTGATTAATGTTCCGGACAGAAACTACTTTAGGAAGAAAAACTACCTTATCCGAATGAAAAATAAGGTAAGGTGACTCATACTCTAATGCCGAGAGCTCTGACACTCTATGAGCAGAAGAAATAGTCACGAGAAACAAAACTTTCCAAGATAACAACTTAATATCTAAGGAATGCATGGGCTCAAACGGAGCCCCTTGAAGAACTTTAAGAACTAAATTAAGACTCCAGGGAGGAGTGATTGGTTTGAACACAGGCCTGATCCTGACTAAGGCCTGAGAAAAAGATTGCACATCTGGGACGTCTGCCAGACGTTTATGTAACAAAATAGAAAAGGCAGATATTTGACCCTTTAGGGAACTAGCCGATAATCCTTTCTCCAAACCTTCTGGGAGAAATGACAGAATTCTAGGAATCCTAACTCTGCTCCAATTGTAGCCCTTGGATTCACACCAATATAGATATTTATGCCATATCTTATGGTAAATCTTTCTAGTCACAGGTTTACGAGCCTGAATCATGGTCTCAATGACCGAATCTGAAAATCCCCGCTTGGATAAAATTAAGCGTTCAATCTCCATGCAGTCAGCTTCAGAGAAACTAGATTTGGATGAAGGAAGGGCCCTCCTTGAAGTAAAAGGTCCTTCCTCAACGGAAGTCTCCAAGGTGGAAGAGATGAAATTTCCACCAGGTCTGCATACCATATCCTGTGAGGCCAGGCCGGTTTAATGAGGATCACTGACGCCCTCTCCTGCTTGATCCGAGCAATGACCCAAGGAAGAAGAATGAACGGAGGAAATAGGTATGCAAGACTGAAATTCCAAGGTACCGCCAGGGCGTCTATCAATACCACCTGAGTGCCCCTTGATCTCGATCAGTACCTCGGAAGCTTGGCATTCTGCCGAGATGCCATTAAATCCAATTCCGGCTGACCCCTTTTGAGAATCAGGCTGGAAAACACATCCGGATGGAGTTTCCACTCCCCCGGGTGAAAGGTCTGTCTGCTCAGGAAATCCGCATCCCAGTTGTCCACCCCTGGGATGTGGATTGCCGACAGACAGCAATTGTGGGTCTCCGCCCACCGAATTATCTTGGCTACCTCTGTCATGGCTAAGGAACTCCATGTTCCCCCCTGATGATTGATGTAAACCACTGAAGTTATGTTGTCCAACTTGAACCTGATAAACTGGGCCGAGGCTAACTGGGGCCAGACCAGAAGAGCATTAAAGATTGCTCTCAGCTCCAGAATGTTTATAGGTAGAACAGACTCTGCCTGAGTCCACAATCCCTGAGCCTTCAGAGAGCCCCAGACTGCTCCTCATCCTAGAAGACTGGCGTCTGTTGTCACAATTCCCCAGGAGGGTCTGCGAAAGCAGGTTCCCTGGGAGAGATAATCCTGAGACAACCACCAAATAAGAGAATCCCTTGTCTCCTGCTCCAGTAGTATCCGTGGAGACAAATCCGCATAATCTCCGTTCCTGAGATGGAAACGGGCGAACGGGATGATGTCCATTTCCGCCACAATCAGCCCGATTACCTCCATACATTGAGCTACTGATGGCCGAGGAGCGGACTGAAGCGCTCGGAAAAAATATTTTTGATTTCCTGACTTCTGTCAGAAAAATCTTCATTAATAGGGAATCTATTATGGTTCCCAAAAAAGTTACCCTTGTATTTGGAATTAAGGAGCTCTTTTCCAAATTTACTATCCATCCGTGAGATCGCAGGAAGGATAACAACATTTCCATGTGGGACCTTGCTTGTTGAAAGGATGGCGCCTGGACCAGGATGTTGTCCAGATAGGGTGCCACTGCAATGCTGCGTAATCGGAGTGCCGCCAACAGAGATCCCAGAACCTTTGAAAAAATTCTGGGAGCTGTGGCAAGGCCGAAAGGAAGAGCCACAAATTGGAAGTGTTTGTCGAGAAAGGCAAACCTTAAAAATTTGTGATGATCCCTGTGAATAGGAACATGCAGGTATGCGTCCTTTAAATCCACCGTTGTCCTAAATTGACCCTCTTGAACCAAAGGAAGAATGGAACGAATAGTTTCCATCTTGAAGGACGGTACTCTGAGGAATTTGTTTAGACTCTTGAAATCTAAAATTGGCCTGAAGGTCCCCTCCTTTTTTGGGAACCATGAACAAATTGGAATAAAACCCAAGACCCCGTTCCTGTATAGGAACAGGAACTTTCACTCCCAGGTCGGAGAGGTCCCGTACACAGTGTAAGAACGCCTCTCTTTTTGTCTGGTCTACAGATAATCTTGAAAGCAGAAACCTGCCTCTGGGAGGAAACATTTGAACTCTAGTTTGTATCCCTGGGACACTATGTCCACTGTCCTGAACATCTCGAACCCAAGCCTGAGTGAAGAAGGAAAGCCTGCCCCCTACAAGATCCGGTCCCGGATCGGGCGCAGGCCCTTCATGCCGTCTTTGATTCAATAGCAGTCTTCTTGGATTGTTTCCCCTTGTTCCAAGACTGATTGGGTCTCCAGAAAGACTTAGACTGTTCTAGCTTGGAAACGGAAGCGGAAGAATTTCTGTTGAAGTTTCGAAAGGACAGAAAATTACTCTGACGTCCCATTTGCTTATTTCTCTTATCCTGAGGGGGATGATGACCCTTACCTCCCGTAATATCAGAAATTATTTCCGTCAAGCCCGGTCCAAACAAGGTCTTTCCTTTGTAAGGAATCGCTAAAAGTTTAGACTTAGATGATACATCCGCAGACCAAGGATTTAACCATAAGGATCTGTGGGCTAGAACAGAGAAACCTGAAATCTTTGCTCCCAGTTTGATAACCTGAAGGGAAGCATCAGTAATAAAGGAATTAGCCAACTTAAGAGCTTTAATCCGATCCTGGATTTCATCAAGGGGGGTGTCTGTCCTAATAGCATCAGACAACGCATCAAACCAATATGCCGCCGCACTAGTGACAGTAGCAATGCACACAGCTGGTTGCCATTGTAAACCTTGGTGTACATACATCTTTTTGAGTAATCCCTCTAATTTTTTGTCCATAGGATCTTTAAAAGCACAACTATCCTCTATGGGGATAGTAGTTCTCTTGGCCAGGGTGGAAACAGCTCCTTCCACCTTGGGGACTGTTTGCCAACCCTCCTTGACAGAGTCAGCTATGGGAAATATCTTTTTAAATATAGGAGATGGAGAAAAAGGGATACCAGGTCTCTCCCACTCGTTAGCAATGATCTCAGAAGCTCGGTCTGGTACAAGAAAAACCTCTATTGAGGAAGGTACCTCAAAATATTTGTTTAGCTTACTGGATTTCTTCGGATTAACTACGACCATAGTGTCACTGTCATCTAATGTAGCTAAAACCTCCTTATGTAACAAACGGAGGTGCTCCAGCTTAAACCTGAAGGATACAACTTCAGTATCAGCAGTAGGATTTACACTGTCAGAGTCTAAAATTTCACCCTCAGATGCTACCGAAGTATCCTCCTCCTCAGGCTTCTGGGAGGGGGCATTTGAAATAGCAACAACTGCGTCAGTAACCTCACCTACTGAATGTCTACTCTTTCTCTTGTGCCTCTCCTGCAACATGGGAAAGGCAGATAATGCATCAGAAACCGCAGAGGATATGAGAGAAGTGATATCTTGCAACGTAACTCCAGGGGGGTTAGAGAGGAAGCGCAGGGAACTGCATGTGTGGGCGATACAAGTTGGGACGCTTGAGGAGAAGGCTGCGGCATATATTGAACATTGACATTAGACTCCTGAACAGCATCCTCCTTGGAAAATGTTGGCTCAGAAAAAAGTCTATCCCTGTAATTTAAAGTTCTCTCAATGCATGAGGAACAGAAAGGGATTGGTGGTTCCACATTGGCATCAAAACACAAAGAACAAGTGACACTTTGCAAAGCATCTTGGTCCATTCTGACTCACAAAGGAACAAATTAGCAAAAATATTCTCAATTTTTAATAAAAAATAAGATTGAGAAAAAACGTTACTTTAAATTTTAAACCAACTTTTTTTACTGAAAACTGCAGAAAGCGGTATAAAGCTAAATAAATTAAAATAAACACCTCTACACATCAGCTTGTTTGCTGAGGTGCCTACCTGCCCTGCAAACACCGGAGTTAGACCCTCTTAGTAGCCATACGATCAGGACTCCAGGAGCAGAAGAGATGGCCGATTTCCGGTCCTAAAAAAGCAGGCTTTGAGACAATCATGCGTTTCAAGATAACCCCTTGATTCTTATCTCCTCCACTCTCAGAAGTAAGAAAGAAAGTGGCGCGCACTGAAGATTGCCGCCTCGCTTAGCTCCGCCCCTCGTGGGCATCTCAAAAACATAATTTATGTAAGAACTTACCTGATAAAGTAATTTCTTTCATATTGGCAAGAGTCCATGAGCTAGTGACGTATGGGATATACAATCCTACCAGGAGGGGCAAAGTTTCCCAAACCTCAAAATGCCTATAAATACACCCCTCACCACAACCACAATTCAGTTTAACAAATATCCAAGTAGTGGGGTGATAAAGAAAGGAGTAAAAAGCATCAACAAAGGAATTTGGAAATAATTGTGCTTTATACAAAAAAATCATAACCACCATAAAAAAGGGGTGGGCCTCATGGACTCTTGCCAATATGAAAGAAATGAATTTATCAGGTAAGTTCTTACACTAATTATGTTTTCTTTCATGTAATTGGCAAGAGTCCATGAGATAGTGACGTATGGGATAGCAATACCCAAGATATGAAACTCCACGCAAGAGTCACTAGAGAGGGAGGGAATAAAAATAAAAACAGCCATTTTTAGCTGAAAAAAATTAATCCACAACCCAAAATATAAGTTTATTCTCATAAATGAAAAGAAAAACTTAAAACATAAGCAGAAGAATCAAACTGAAACAGCTGCCTGAAGAACTTTTCTACCAAAAACTGCTTCCGAAAAAGCAAATACATCAAAACGGTAGAATTTAATAAATGTATGCAAAGAAGACCAAGTTGCTGCTTTGCAAATCTGATCAACTGAAGCTTCATTCTTAAAAGCCCACGAAGTGGAGACTGATCTAGTAGAATGAGCTGTAATTCTCCGAGGCAGGGCTTGACCCGACTCCAAATAAGCTTGATGAATCAAAAGCTTTAACCACAAAGCCAAGGAAACAGCAGAAGCCTTCTGATCTTTCCTAGAACCAGAAAATATAACAAATAGACTAGAAGTCTTCCTGAAAACTTTAGTAGCTTCAACATAATATTTCAAAGATCTTACCACATCCAAAAAATGTAAGGATCTCTCCAAAGAATTCTTAGGATTAGGACACAAGGAAGGTACAACAATTTCTCTATTAATGTTGTTAGAATTCACATGTTGTTAGAATTTAAATGAAGTCCGCAAATCTGCCTTATCCTGATGAAAAATCAGAAAAGGAGATTCACAAGAGAGAGCGGATAATTCAGAAACTCTTCTAGCAGAAGAGATGGCCAAAAGAAACAACACTTTTAAAAAAAGTAGTTTAATGTCCAAAGAATGCATAGGCTCAAACCGAGGTGCCTGTAAAGCTTTCAAAACGAAATTAAAACTCCAAGGAGGAGAAATTGATTTAATGACAGGCTTGATATGAACCAAAGCCTGCACAAAACAATGAATATCAGGAAGTTTAGCAATCTTTCTATGAAATAAAACAGAAAGAGCAGAGATTTGTCCTTTCAAGGAACTTGCAGACAAACCTTTATCTAAACCATCCTGAAGAAACTGTAAAATTATAAGAGAATTTATGAGAAGAACACCATGAAATGTAAGTCTTCCAAACTCGATAATAAATCTTTCTAGAAACAGAATTACGAGCCTGCAACATAGTATTTATCACTGAGTCAGAGAAACCTCTATGACTAAGCACTAAGAGTTCAATCTCCATACCTTCAAATTTAATGATTTGAGATCCTGATGGAAAAACCGACCTTGAGATAGAAGGGCTGACCTTAGTAGAAGTGGCAAAGGTTGGCAACTGGACATCCAAACAAGATCTGCATACCAAAACCTGTGAGGCCATGCTGGAGCTACCAGCAGCACAAACAATTGCTCCATGATGATCTTGGAGATCACTCTTGGAAGAAGAACTAGAGGCGGGAAAATATAAGCAGGTTGATAAAACCAAGGAAGTGTCAATGCATCCACTGCTTCCACCTGAGGATCCCTGGACCTGGACAGGTACCTGGGAAGTTTTTTGTTTAGATGAGATGCCATCAGATCTATATCTGGAAGCCCCCAGATCTGAACAATCTGAGAAAACACATCTGAGTGGAGAGACCATTCTCCCAGATTTAAAGTCTGACGACTGAGGTAATCTGCTTCCCAATTGTCTATACCTGGGATATGAACCACAGAAATTAGACAGGAGCTGGATTCCGCCCAAACAAGTATCCGAGATACTTCTTTCATAGCTTGAGGACTGTGAGTCCCACCCTGATGATTGGCATATGCCACAGTCGTGACATTGTCTGTCTGAAAACAAATGAACGGTTCTCTCTTCAACAGAGGCCAAAATTGAAGAGCCCTGAGAATCACACGGAGTTCCAAAATATTGATTGGTAATCTCGCCTCTTGAGATTTCCAAACTTCTTGTGCTGTCAGAGATCCCCAAACAGCTCCCCAACCTGAAAGACTGGCATCTGTTGTGATCACAGTCCAGGCTGGACGAACGAAAGAGGCCCCTAGAATTATACGATGGTGATCTAACCACCAAGTCAGGGAAAGTCGAACATTTGGATTTAAGGATATTAATTGTGATATCCTTGTATAATCCCTGCATCATTGGTTCAGCAGACAAAGCTGGAGAGGTCTCATATGAAAATGAGCAAAGGGGATTGCGTCCGATGCTGCAGTCATGAGACTTAAAACTTCCATGCACATAGCTACTGAAGGGAATGATTGAGACTGAAGGTTCCGACAGGCTGCAACCAATTTCAAAGTCTCTTGTCTGTTAGAGACAAAGTCATGGACACTGAATCTATCTGGAAACCTAAAAAGGTTACCCTTGTCTGAGGAATCAAAGAACTTTTTGGTAAATTGATCCTCCAACCATGTCTTTCGAAGAAACAACACTAGTTGATTCGTGTGAGATTCTGCAGAACGTAAAGACTGAGCGAGTACCAAGATATCGTCCAAATAAGGAAATACTGCAATACCCTGCTCTCTGATTACAGAGAGTAGGGCACCTAGAACCTTTGAAAAGATTCTTGGAGCTGTCGCTAGGCCAAAAGGAAGAGCAACAAATTGGTAATGCTTGTCTAGAAAAGAGAATATCAGGAACTGATAATGATCTGGATGAATCGGAATATGAAGATATGCATCCTGTAAGTCTATTGTGGACATATAATGCCCTTGCTGAACAAAAGGCAGAATAGTCCTTATAGTCACCATTTTGAAAGATGGTACTCTTACGTATCGATTCAAAATCTTTAGATCCAAAACTGGTCTGAATGAATTTTCTTTCTTTGGGACAATGAATAGATTTGAATACTCTGTTCCTGAAACGGAACTGGCATGATTACCCCTGACAACTCCAGGTCTGAAACACACTTCAGAAAAGCCTGAGCCTTTACTGGGTTTATCGGAATGCGTGAGAGAAAAAATCTTCTCACAGGCGTTCTTACTCTGAATCCTTTTCTGTACCATTGAGAGACAATACTCTGAATCCAATGATTTTGGACCTAATTGATCCAAACATCTTTGAAATTTTTTAAATCTGCCCCCTACCAGCTTAGCTGGAATGAGGGCCGCACCTTCATGCGGACTTGGGGGCTGGTTTTGATCTCTTAAATGGCTTGGATTTATTCCAATTTGAAGAAGGCTTCCAATTGGAAGCAGATTCCTTGGGGGAAGGATTAGGTTTCTGTTCCTTATTTTATCGAAAGGAACGAAAATGGTTAAAAGTTTTAGATTTACCCTTAGGTTTTTTATCCTGAGTCAAAAAAAACTCCCTTCCCCCCAGTAACAGTTGAAATTATTGAATCCAACTGAGAACCAAATAATTTATTACCTTGGAAAGAAAGAGATAGCAATCTGGACTTAGAAGTCATATCAGCATTCCAAGATTTGGGCCACAACGCTCTTCTAGCTAAAATAGCTAAAGACATAGATTTAACATCAATTTTGATAATATCAAAATGGCATCACAAATGAAATTATTAGCATGTTGAATCAACTTAACAATGCTAGACAAATCATGATCCAATACTTGTTACGCTAAAGTATCCATCCAAAAAGTTGAAGCAGCTGCAACATCAGCCAAAGAAATTGCAGGCCTAAGAAGATGACCTGAATATAAATAAGCTTTCCTTAGATAAGATTCAAGTTTCCTATCTAAAGGATCTTTAAAAGAAGTACAGGCATACCCCGTTTTACGGACTTTCACTTTACGGACACTCGCAAGTAGGTACATACCTATTATGGACCCTCCCTTTACAGACACTCACGAGAACGGACAAAAACCGGCGCCGGCGCACATGAACAGTTATTCTCTATGGTTCAGGAAGAGGTTGCCGCGCACCAGGAAGATGTTGCTGCGCACCAGGAAGAGGTGGGGTTTCCGCTCACTGTCTAGAAGCCTTGCACTAATGACATTAAAGTTAAAAAGTGAATCGTGAGTACAGTACACTGTATAGAAGATTCCTGCACCCAAATTGGTATTTTATTCCTGCCATAATACTGCACTGCACCAGTACATAGAACTTTGGGGAACATATACTGTATACAGTACACGTACAGTACTGATTGTAGCACGCTTGGCACACAGTACAAATGTTCCTTTACCTAGAGCTGACTGATTGTTGGAGCTTTGCAATAATGGCAGATAAAAAGAAATGCCGTAAATCTATTACCTTGGATATGAAGCTTAAAATTATTAGATTGTATGATGAAGGTGTAATTCAAGCTGAAATAGGCCGAAAGCTAGGCTTCACTAGGACCACAGTTAACACAGTCATGAAGAACAGAGAAAAAATTGTTGCAGAAGTTAAAAGTGCTATACATGTTAACACCACAACAATTCGAAAAAGGGATAGCATTGTGGCAGACATGGAGAGACTCCTAATACTTTGGATAGAAAATCAGACAACACGCAATGTTCCTGTAAACCAGGCAATTATACAAAGTAAAGCGTTAAGCTTATTCAATGACCCGAAGGCTAAAAAAAGGTGAAGCAGCAAAGGATGCTGAATTTGTTGCAAGCCGTGGATGGTTTGATAGGTTTAAGAAGAGGTCTAATCCACATAACATCAAAGTACAAGGAGAGGCAGCTGCTGCATATACTGAGGCTGCAGAAAGCTATCCAAGTGACTTTGCAAAAATTATTGAAGATGGAGGCTACTCCATGGATCAAATTTTTAATGTGGATGAGACTGGTCTATTCTGGAAGAAGATGCCTGCAAGAACCTTCATTGCAAGATATGATAACCCTTCTGTTAGGTGGCATTGCTTCTGGTACCTTAAAGCTAAAGCCTTTGCTAATTTACCCATTTTCAAAATCCAAGAGCTTTGAAGAACTAAGTTAAAACTAGACTTCCAGTGCATTGGAGGGCTAATAAAAAAGCATGGGTAACTGCAGCCCTTTTGAGGATTGGTTTGACACCTGCTTTGTTCCAGAGGTGAAAGTGTATTGCAAGGACAATAATATCCCTTTCAACATTTTGCTGCTTGTTGATAATGCCCCTGGAGATAAATGGAAGATATTATTAATAGTGTCTCTGTAACTCCACTATACAACCAAACTTGAACCAAAAAACCTAGAGAAATTGGTTATAGATAGATTAAGGAGACAAAAAAGAAAGCGTGGTTGCGCCTGTGACTATTAACCTTTAGATGGGAAAAATAGAAAAGTCTAAAAGTGGATTCTACAGTTCTAAAACTTAATATATAGTAGTATGAAATAAATGTATTTTTAAAACTTCATAAATAACTATGCAGAGATATGATTAAATCAATATAATATTTATTCAATAAAATGTCCCTCAATTATATAAAATGTAAATTCATGCATAAAAAATGAATCATATAAAGACTGGCCAGTCTAACAAAAACTAAATAATATAAATCTATCTAATTATCTTAAAAAAATTCCAAATAAATTATTATCGCTAAATATATCTTATTTTTTTTTAAAAATAATCAGTATATTGCATCAGTAACCAACAGGGAACCAATCGAGCAATATCCAACACTGATTCAAAAATAAATATATTTATAAATTCATAAATACTGGATTAATAATATTCTCAAATTGATAACAGTAAAAAATTAATACACTTTCGAAATATATAAAATAAACAATCCTTGAAAGGGCAGGCTATCTTGTGTGATTACTACTTTTCACAGATATGGGTGTCTGGAGCTTTTTGTGCAGTTAAATTAGTGATGAATGAATGGATCCATATGACTTTGAAATAAGGGAAGGCAAAGAGTTTTTCCAATCATTAAATTTCTTCAATGTGTTAAGTCTCACAAATATTCTTCAGCAGATACCGGTAAATGCTACTTTAAAGTCTTTTTTATCAAAATAGAGTTAATGTAATTTCTTGTTCTAACGGAGTCTTACTTGTTGTGTTTTGTTTTATGGGAAAAAAACAAATAATCCTGGATTCACATCGGCTCCAATGTGTCCTCTGTGTCTTTGTCTGTATAAGCGTATTTTTCACGCCTGGCAGAAATGAGTTCAAGCTGCAATCAGGTTGGTCTTTTACAATATTCGGTCACCTGTCACAACAGTGACTCTAATATCAGGACAGATGGTTTCCCCAGGCTCCGTTGTCAAAATAAATTGGAAAAGCAGAGTTCTAAACGCTACGCGTTTCAGCTGCTACTGCAGCCTTTTTCAAGCGATATGAAGTACCTTCTCTCTTTGCTTTAATTTATTCAAAGTCAAAACTTCTGATTGGATAGTTCACTAATTATTTAATTGTTTGCCCCGTAGTGTTTTTTCTTACTACCAGTCACTCTGTATTTGCCACTATCTGAAAGATCCTTCACTATGTATCAAAAAAGATTCTTTACAGTATACAAAGAAAATGCATATTTTTAACAATAAAACTTTCTAAACAGTTGATCATTATCAGTTGCTGAATAATAACACATTTAAGTTCGTTTTTACTAGTTCGTTTTTACTAGGGGAACAGACATAAATTTTATCCTGCCTATGAAACAAACCATTCTATGAAATTTCTAATGTATATATTCATAATCCTTAATTTTAAAACTATACAAATGTCTAAAAAATGAAGAAAAAAACCGGAATAAGGTAAAAAGAAATATATAAAACTTATAAACAAATCATATAGCAGGTTACAGGGAGGGTTTGAACTCGTGGCCTATATGGATGATGGAAGAACGTCTTAACCACTAGGCTAAAGTTAAGGCTAATTTGGAATTAAAGTAGTTATTCCCTTTAAGCTCTATTTTTGTATTCATGGTGTAATTTTATTTGTCCTACTGGATAAAAATCTTAGTTTAACTTGCCACTACGGGGCAAACAATTAAATAATTAGTGAACTATACAATCAGAAGTTTTGACTTTGAATAAATTAAAGCAAAGAGAGAAGGTACTTCATATCGCTTGAAAAAGGCTGCAGTAGCAGCTGAAACGCGTAGCGTTTAGAACTCTGCTTTTCCAATTTATTTTGACAACGGAGCCTGGGGAAACCATCTGTCCTGATATTAGAGTCACTGTTGTGACAGGTGACCGAATATTGTAAAAGACCAACCTGATTGCAGCTTGAACTCATTTCTGCCAGGCGTGAAAAATACGCTTATACAGACAAAGGCACAGAGGACACATTGGAGCCGATGTGAATCCAGGATTATTTGTTTTTTTCCCATAAAACAAAACACAACAAGTAAGACTCCGTTAGAACAAGAAATTACATTAACTCTATTTTGATAAAAAAGACTTTAAAGTAGCATTTACCGGTATCTGCTGAAGAATATTTGTGAGACTTAACACATTGAAGAAATTTAATGATTGGAAAAACTCTTTGCCTTCCCTTATTTCAAAGTCATATGGATCCATTCATTCATCACTAATTTAACTGCACAAAAAGCTCCAGACACCCATATCTGTGAAAAGTAGTAATCACACAAGATAGCCTGCCCTTTCAAGGATTGTTTATTTTATATATTTCGAAAGTGTATTAATTTTTTACTGTTATCAATTTGAGAATATTATTAATCCAGTATTTATGAATTTATAAATATATTTATTTTTGAATCAGTGTTGGATATTGCTCGAATGGTTCCCTGTTGGTTACTGATGCAATATACTGACTCTTTTTTAAAAAAAATAAGATATATTTAGAGATAATAATTTATTTGGAATTTTTTTAAGATAATTAGATAGATTTATATTATTTAGTTTTTGTTAGACTGGCCAGTCTTTATATGATTCATTTTTTATGCATGAATTTACATTTTATATAATTGAGGGACATTTTATTGAATAAATATTATATTGATTTAATCATATCTCTGCATAGTTATTTATGAAGTTTTAAAAATACATTTATTTCATACTACTATATATTAAGTTTTAGAACTGTAGAATCCACTTTTAGACTTTTCTATTTTTCCCATCTAAAGGTTAATAGTCACAGGCGCAACCACGCTTTCTTTTTTGTCTTCTTTTTTGTCTCCTTGATAATGCCCCTGGACACCCTTGAACGCTAGATGAGCTCAACCCTAACATTAGAGTGGAATTCCTACCACCAAATACCACCTCATTATTGCAGCCCATGGATCAATGTGTCATAGCTGCCTTCAAGTTAAACTACTTAAAAAGAACATTCAGTAAGTGTATTGCAGCAATAGACAAAGAAGAAGGTGCAGGGCAAGAAGTCCTATCAAAATTCTGGAAACGCTACAACATCTTGGATTGCATTAAAACTGTAAGAGATGCTTGGAATGACATAAAGGATACCAATGAAAAGGGCCTGGAAAAAATTATGCCCACAGTTAGCTGATGATTCCAAAGGTGTTGATGATTCTGTAGCTAATGTTACTGATAATATTGTAGATATGGCAAGGCAGTTAGAGCTGGAAGTAGAGCCAGAAGATGTTGCTGAACTGCTTGCGTCCCATACTGAGCCCCTCAGCAATGAAGATCTTATAGAACTTGAAGAGGAGAGAGAAGAAGATGTGTAAAATGGGGTTGAGACCATTGAACCGCCTGAAGGCTTAACTTCAAAAATTCTCTTTCAAGCTTTCCGTCATCTTGATAGCGCCATGGCTCTTTTTGAAAAGCATGATAGGGACTTTGAAAGAAGCTCCACAGCTCAGGGGCTTATTGCTGTTACAAATAAATCTACAGAGAAAAGAAGAGAGTTACACTCCAAACCTCCATAGAGACTTACTTTTCTAAAAGTCCATCAGCACGCAGATCATCATCATCGACAGTCATTTGGATCCCAGATCATCAACATCAATTGACAGTCCATTTCCAGCTCTGACATCACCACCCAGTCCTGCTCCTTCTCTTATTGCTACTTGAAGTACACCCAATTTGCCAGCAAGAAAGCGTCTCGCCTTTGAAGAGTTGACTTGTGAAACAGAAGATACCAGTATGACTTCCTCCTTACTAGAATAAATGCTCATAGCTGACCATAAGCTTAGAAAATATTGTGTTTATTTTGCAATACAGTAAATATGTTCTGTTGCCCTAAGCTGATCCTAAGCTTAGAAAATGTTGTGTTTATTTTAAAATACAGTAAATATGTCCTGTTGCCCTAAGCTGATCCTAAGCTTAGAAAAAAACATAATTTATGCTTACCTGATAAATTTATTTCTCTTGTAGTGTATCCAGTCCACGGATCATCCATTACTTGTGGGATATTCTCCTTCCCAACAGGAAGTTGCAAGAGGATCACCCACAGCAGAGCTGCTATATAGCTCCTCCCCTCACTGCCATATCCAGTCATTCGACCGAAACAAGGCGAGAAAGGAGAAACTATAGGGTGCAGTGGTGACTGAAGTTTAATTAAAATTTAGACCTGCCTGAAAAGGACAGGGCGGGCCGTGGACTGGATACACTACAAGAGAAATAAATTTATCAGGTAAGCATAAATTATGTTTTCTCTTGTTAAATGTATCCAGTCCACGGATCATCCATTACTTGTGGGATACCAATACCAAAGCTAAAGTACACGGATGATGGGAGGGACAAGGCAGGAACTTAAACGGAAGGAACCACTGCCTGTAGAACCTTTCTCCCAAAAACAGCCTCCGAAGAAGCAAAAGTATCAAATTTGGAAAATTTGGAAAAAGTATGAAGTGAAGACCAAGTTGCAGCCTTGCAAATCTGTTCAACAGAGGCCTCATTTTTAAAGGCCCAGGTGGAAGCCACAGCTCTAGTAGAATGAGCTGTAATCCTTTCAGGAGGCTGCTGTCCAGCAGTCTCATAGGCTAAACGGATTATACTCCGAAGCCAAAAAGAAAGAGAGGTTGCCGAGGCCTTCTGACCTCTCCTCTGTCCAGAGTAAACAACAAACAGGTTAGATGTTTGGCGAAAATCTTTAGTAGCCTGTAAGTAAAACTTCAAGGCACGGACTACGTCTAGATTATGCAAAAGACGTTCCTTCTTTGAAGAAGGATTAGGACATAATGATGGAACAACAATCTCTTGATTGATATTCTTGCTAGAAACTACCTTAGGCAAAAACCCAGGTTTTGTACGCAGAACAACTTTATCTGAATGAAAGATCAGATAAGGAGAATCACAATGTAAGTCAGATAACTCCGAGACTCTTCGAGCCGAGGAAATAGCCATCAGAAAAAGAACTTTCTATGAAAGAAGTTTGATATCAAAAGAATGAAGGGGTTCAAACGGAACCCCTTGAAAAACTTTAAGAACCAAGTTTAAGCTCCATGGAGGAGCAACAGGTTTAAACACAGGCTTAATTCTAACTAAAGCCTGACAAAATGCCTGAACGTCTGGAACTTCTGCCAGACGCTTGTGTAAAAGAATAGACAGAGCAGAAATCTGTCCCTTTAAAGAACTAGCTGATAATCCTTTGTCCAAACCCTCTTGGAGGAAGGACAATATCCTAGGAATCCTAACCCTACTCCATGAGTAATTCTTGGATTCACACCAATGAAGATATTTACGCCATATCTTGTGGTAAATTTTCCTGGTGACAGGCTTTCGTGCCTGTATTAAGGTATCAATTACTGACTCGGAGAAGCCACGCTTTGATAGGATCAAGCGTTCAATCTCCATGCAGTCAGTCTCAGAGAAAGTAGATTCGGATGATTGAAAGGACCTTGTATTAGAAGGTCTTGTCTCAGAGGCAGAGTCCATGGGGGAAAGGATGACATGTCCACTAGGTCTGCATACCAGGTCCTGCGTGGCCATGCAGGCGCTATCAATATCACCAATGCTCTTTCCTGTTTGATTTTGGCAATCAGACGAGGGAGCAGAGGAAACGGTGGAAACACATAAGCCAGGTTGAAGAACCAAGGCGCTGCTAGAGCATCTATCAGTGCCGCTTCTGGGTCCCTGGACCTGGATCCGTAACAAGGAAGCTTGGCGTTCTGGCGAGACGCCATGAGATCCAATTCTGGTTTGCCCCAACGGAGAACCATTTGAGCAAACACCTTCGGATGGAGTTCCCATTCCCCCGGATGAAAAGTCTGACGACTTAGAAAATCCGCCTCCCAGTTCTCTACACCTGGGATCTGGATGGCTGACAGGTGGCAAGAGTGAGTCTCTGCCCAGCGAATTATCTTGGAGACTTCTGACATCGCTAGGGAACTCCTGGTTCCCCCTTGCTGGTTGATGTAAGCCACAGTCGTGATGTTGTCCGACTGAAATCTGATGAACCTCAGTGTTGCTAGCTGAGGCCAAGCCAGAAGAGCATTGAATATTGCTCTTAACTCCAGATTATTTATTGGGAGGCGTTTCTCCTCCTGAGTCCATGAACCATGAGCCTCCAGGGAGTTCCAGACTGCACCCCAACCTAGAAGGCTGGCATCTGTTGTTACAATTGTCCAATCTGGTCTGCTAAAGGTCATACCCTTGGACAGATGGGCCCGAGATAACCACCAGAGAAGAGAATCTCTGGTTTCCTGATCCAGATTTAGTAGAGGGGACAAATCTGTGTAATCCCCATTCCACTGACTGAGTATGCATAATTGCAGCGGTCTGAGATGCAGGCGCGCAAATGGCACTATGTCCATCGCCACTACCATTAAGCCGATTATTTCCATGCACTGAGCCACCGTGGGGCGCGGAATGGAGTGAAGAACACGGCAAGCATTTAGAAGTTTTGATAACCTGGACTCCGTCAGGTAAATTTCCATTTCTACAGAATCTATTAGAGTCCCTAGGAAGGAAAGGAGATAGAGAACTCTTTTCTTCGTTCACTTTCCACCCATGCGACCTCAGGAATGCCAGAACTATCTCTGTATGAGATTTGGCAATTTGAAAGCTTGACGCCTGTATCAGGATGTCGTCCAGGTAAGGAGCCACCGCTATGCCTTGCGGTCTTAGGACCGCCAGAAGTGAGCCCAGAACCTTTGTAAAAATTCTTGGGGCTGTAGCCAACCCGAATGGAAGAGCTACAAATTGGTAATGCCTGTCTAGAAAGGCAAACCTCAGGAACTGATGATGATTCTTGTGAATCGGACTGTGAAGGTAGGCATCCTTTAAGTCCACTGTGGTCATGTACTGACCCTCTTGGATCATGGGTAAAATGGTTCGAATAGTTTCCATCTTGAATGACGGAACTCTGAGGAATTTGTTTAGGATCTTTAAATCCAAAATTGGTCTGAAGGTTCCCTCTTTTTTGGGAACCACAAACAGATTTGAATAAAACCCCTATCCTTGTTCCGTCTGCGGAACTGGATGGATCACTCCCATTACAAGGAGATTTTGTACGCAGCTTAGGAATGCCTCTTTCTTTATCTGGTTTGCAGATAGTCTTGAAAGGTGAAATCTCCCTTGTGGAGGAGAAGCTTTGAAGTCCAGAAGATATCCCTGAGATATGATCTCCAACGCCCAGGGATCCTGAACATCTCTTGCCCACGCCTGGGCGAAGAGAGTCTGCCCCCTACTAGATCCGTTGTCGGATAGGGGGCCGCTCCTTCATGCTGTCTTAGAGGCAGCAGCAGGCTTTCTAGCCTGCTTGCCCTTGTTCCAGGACTGGTTAGTTTTCCAGGCCTGCTTGGATTGAGCAAAAGTTCCCTCTTGTTTTGAAGCAGAGGAAGTTGATGCTGCACCTGCCTTGAAATTTCGAAAGGCACGAAAATTAGACTGTTTGGCCTTTGATTTGGCCCTTTCCTGAGGAAGGGTATGACCCTTACCTCCAGTAATGTCAGCAATAATTTCTTTCAAACCAGGCCCGAATAAGGTCTGCGCCTTGAAAGGAATGTTGAGTAATTTAGACTTTGAAGTCACATCAGCTGACCAGGATTTGAGCCATAGCGCCCTACGCGCCTGGATGGCGAATCCGGAATTCTTAGCCGTTAGTTTAGTCAAATGAACAATGGCATCAGAAACAAATGAGTTAGCTAGCTTAAGAGTTCTAAGCTTGTCAACAATTTCAGTCAATGGAGCTGTATGGATGGCCTCTTCCAGGGCCTCAAACCAGAATGCCGCCGCAGCAGTGACAGGCGCAATGCATGCAAGGGGCTGTAAAATAAAACCTTGTTGAATAAACATTTTCTTAAGGTAACCCTCTAATTTTTTATCCATTGGATCTGAAAAAGCACAACTGTCCTCAACCGGGATAGTGGTACGCTTTGCTAAAGTAGAAACTGCTCCCTCCACCTTAGGGACAGTCTGCCATAAGTCCCGTGTAGTGGCATCTATTGGAAACATTTTTCTAAATATAGGAGGTGGGGAAAAGGGCACACCGGGCCTATCCCACTCCTTACTAATAATTTCTGTAAGCCTTTTAGGTATTGGAAAAACATCAGTACTCACCGGCACTGCATAGTATTTATCCAGCCTACACAATTTCTCTGGCACTGCAATTGTGTCACAGTCATTCAGAGCAGCTAATACCTCCCCAAGCAATACACGGAGGTTCTCAAGCTTAAATTTAAAATTAGAAATCTCTGAATCAGGTCTCCCTGATTCAGAGACGTCACCCACAGAGCTATCGCGCTTGCCTCTCGATTCAGGCAATCTGGATAATACCTCTGACAGGGTATTATTCATGATTGCAGCCATGTCCTGCAAAGTAATCGCTATGGGTGTCCCTGATGTACTTGGCGCCATATTAGCGTGCGTCCCTTGAGCGGGAGGCGAAGGGTCCCACACGTGGGGAGAGTTAGTCGGCATAACTTCCCCCTCGACAGACCCCTCTGGTGACAATTCTTTTATAGATAAAGACTGATCTTTACTGTTTAAGGTGAAATCACATTTAGTACACATTCTCCTATAGGGCTCCACCATGGCTTTTAAACATAATGAACAAGTATCCTCTGTTTCAGACATGTTTGTACAGACTAGCAATGAGACTAGCAAGTTGGAAAACACTTTAAAGCAAGTTAACAAGCAATATAAAAAACATTACTGTGCCTTTAAGAGAAACAAATTTTGACAAAATTTGAAATAACAGTGAAAAAAGGCAGTTACACTACCAAAATGTTTTACAGTGTATGTAACAAGTCAGCAGAGCATTGCACCCACTTGCAAATGGATGATTAACCCCTTAATAATAAAAACAGAATAATAAATGACAAAAACCTTTTTTAAACACAGTCACAACAACTGCCATAGCTACTGTGGTTGTTACCCTCCTCAAACACGACTTTGAAGCCTTTTGAGCCCTTCAGAGATGTCCTGTATCATGCAGAGGGAAGCTGAATGTCTCTGTCAGTATTTTTATCTGCACAGAAAAGCACTAAAAAAGGCCCCTCCCACTCATATTACAACAGTGGAAAGCCTCAGAAACTGTTTCTAGGCAAAAATCAAGCCAGCCATGTGGAAAAAAACTAGTCCCCAATAAGTTTTGTCACCAAACATATATAAAAACGATTAACATGCAGGCAAACGTTTTATATTACACTTTTATAAGAGTATGTATCTCTGTTAATAAGCCTGATACCAGTCGCTATCACTGCATTTAAGGCTTAACTTACATTAATCCGGTATCAGCAGCATTTTTCTAGCAAATTCCATCCCTAGAAATATGTTAACTGCACATACCTTATTGCAGGAAAACCTGCACGCCATTCCCCCTCAGAAGTTACCTCACTCCTCAGAATATGTGAGAACGGCAGTGGATCTTAGTTACTTCTGCTAAGATCATAGAAATCACAGGCAGATTCTTCTTCTAATGCTGCCTGAGATGAAACAGTACACTCCGGTACCATTTAAAAATAACAAACTTTTGATTGAAGTTAAAAAACTAACTATAATACACCACTCTCCTCTTACTACGTCCATCTTTGTTGAGAGTTGCAAGAGAATGACTGGGTATGGCAGTGAGGGGAGGAGCTATATAGCAGCTCTGCTGTGGGTGATCCTCTTGCAACTTCCTGTTGGGAAGGAGAATATCCCACAAGTAATGGATGATCCGTGGACTGGATACACTTAACAAGAGAAAATTTGTTTATTTTGCAATAAATATTTTCTTTTGCCCTAACCTTACAGTATTGTGTTTATTTTAGTTATAAATGTATTATTTATATCAGTTATGCCTATAAATGACTATTATAATGCAGTACATGCATTGAAAAGTGAAAAAAAGTATTGCTTCGCTTTAAGTACATTTTCGTTTTACATACATGCTCTCGTCCCATTGTGTACGTAAATGTGGGGTATGCCTGTACTATCTTCCGTAGGAATAGTAGTACGTTTAGCAAGAGTAGAGATAGCCCCATCAACTTTGGGGATATTTTCCCAAAACTCCAATCTAACTTCTGGCAAAGGATACCATTGAAGAAGGAATAAAAGAAGTACCAGGCTTATTCCATTCCTTAGAAATCATATCAGAAATAGCACCAGGAACTGGAAAACACTCTGGAATAACCACAGGAGGTTTATAAACAGAATTTAAACGTTTACTAGTTTTAATATCAAGAGGACTAGCTTCCTCCATATCCAATGTAATCAATACTTCTTTTAACAAAGAACGAATATAGTCCAATTTAAATAAATAAGAGAATTTATCAGTGTCAATATCTGAGGCAGGATCTTCTGAATCAGAAAGATCCTCATCAGAGAAGGATAATTCAGTATTTTGCTGGTCATTTGAAATTTCATCAACCTTATTAGAAGTTTTAAAAGACCTTTTACGTTTATTAGAAGGCGAAATGGCAGACAAAGCCTTCTGAATAGAATCAGAAATAAATTATTTTAAATTTACAGGTATATCTTGTGCATTAGTTGTTGAGGCAACAGCAACAGGTAATGAACTACTACTGATGGATACATTATCTGGATGTAAAAGTTTATCATGATAACTATTACAAACCACAGCAGGAGGTATAATCACCACAAGTTTACAACAAATGCACTTAGCTTTGGTAGAACTGTTATCAGGCAGCAGGGATCCAACAGTGAATTCTGAGACAGGATCAGATTGAGACATCTTGCAAATGTAAGAGAAAAAACAACACATACAGCAAAATTATCAATTTCCTTATATGGCAGTTTCTGGAATGGGAAAAAATGCAAACAGAATAGCCCTCTGACATGGAAAAAGCAAGAGGCAAATCGGAATGGGGTCTAAAATAATGAAAATATTTGGCGCCAAGTATGACGCACAACAAACAGAAAAATATTTTTTGGCGCCAAAAACGTTTGGAAACGACACACTTGCGTCATAGATGACGCAACCTTGCGAAAGGACCCGGCATCAACTAAGACACTGGAAATGACGAATTTGCGTCAACAAACATAACTTTGCGGCAAAAAAAATCTTGCGCCAAGAATGACGCAATAAACTTTAGCATTTTGCGCCCTCGCGAGCCTAATTCTGCCTGCGAATTTGAAAAATGACAGTCAATTGACAAAAGACTACACCCCTGGTAAGAAAACAAAAATTCTAAAAAATGCATATCCCAGATATGAAACTGACAGTCTGCAAAAGGAAATATACTGAAACCTGAATCATGGCAAATATAAGTACAATACATATATTTAGAACTTTATATTAATACATAAAGTGCCAAACCATAGCTGAGAGTGTTATGAAAACAGTTATCAGTAGAGGTAATGGAATGGAATATGAGAGTATATCGTCGATCTGAAAAGGGAGGTAGGAGATCAATCTCTACGACCGATAACAGAGAACCTATGAAATAGATCTCCGTGAGAAAAATCATTGCATACAATAGGTGATACTCCCTTCACATCCCTCTGACATTCACTGTACTCTGAGAGGAAACGGGCTTCAAAATGCTGAGAAGCGCATATCAACATAGAAATCTAAGCACAAACTTACTTCACCACCTCCATAGGAGGCAAACTTTGCAAAACTGAATTGTGGGTGTGGTAAGGGGTGTATTTATAGGCATTTTGAGGTTTGGGAAACTTTGCCCCTCCTGGTAGGATTGTATATCCCATACATCACTAGCTCATGGACTCTTGCCAATTACATGAAAGAAATAACAATCTCCCGGTCGGCATATTGATTTATAGTTTAACCGCCGGGAGAAGTGAAACCACCAGTATATATAGCCAAGCAGACTATTCTAAGCCCCAATGCCTGCAAAACCTGCTGTCTGAAAATCCTCTCCAGTATAGGAGAGAGTAATGTCCCTTTCAAAATAAAGTACTTTGCCTTAAATTAGCCTTTATTTTGTCTCCTTGTCTTTGAATAAAGTGCCCACTTTTTCTGAAAGCTTCTTCCCCAGAAATAAATAAATCAGCAATTACCTCACACATCTGCCCGACAGCAGGGCAGCTCAACAGGTTTGAAAGGTCCTCTCCCTCATTTAGACCTGTGGAAAGAAAAAAGACTGAGTATTCCCCTCAGGCTTTCAAAGTTAGGGCAGCATAAATTACATGGGAGGTGCAGTGAGAATTATGTCCCACAAGTTCCCATTGCTCTAAAGCCACCACTGCCCTACTGAAGAGACTGATGTGGACTACGGCTACACCCTAGGACAAAGCAGCACAATCTTGTACTACTTTAATAATAATAATAAAAATAATAAACTCTTGATTGAAGAATCTTTTCTGAAGGCAAAGAGAATGACTGGAGTGGGAGGGAAGGGAGATGATATTTAACAGCTTTGCTGTGGTGCTCTTTGGGCAGGAGTGATATTCCCAATAGTAATTAGATGATCCGTGGACTCATCGTGTCATTAGAAAGAAAATAATTTATATATATATATATATATATATATATATATATATATATATATATATATATATAGTATAATCCCCCGCAGTTTTTTCTTGGGTGTTCGGTATTTTTGTGGAGGACACCTGGCAACCCTAGCTTCAGCAAACAAGGTGTTAAAGAAATCCAAACATTTTTAAACCCGCCCAGTATGTTAATTTATCGCAATGCTTAATAAAAATCTTGTAATTACAAACCAATTACTGTCCCTTTATGGTCTGGTAGAACAATAGTTCATGCCTAATATATAAAGCAACGGGTTCTGTTTCTGCAACCAACACAGCCCACAAGCTAATATAATTAGTACAAAAGTGCAATGTCCTGCATTAGAAATAAAGAGTTCATTATAGAAAGATTTGTTTATCACTCCAGGAAACATTTGTTATGTAGTTCTTCAGCCTTTAACTCCCACCCTTGGAAGGATTTTACTAGGTGGGATGTATTCCAGGGATTTAATTCTTTTACCCAGATATGAAACCATGCATGTGAAACATATTCCATCTGACTAGTAAAAAAAGGGCTGTGTTTTCTAACTATCACTCGTTTGCTGGCTATGTTCATGTAGTTTAAAACATGTGTTCTGTGCCTTGCATGTCTTTATTTTTGCACGTAATTGAAGATCTAGATTCTAGAGGATAAAATTAAATAAAAACAATATTTTAAAGTAATCTGAAAATCCACATTTCTATATGCACTAAAAGAGCACATTTCAAATGTGTGTGTAGTGTGTGTGTGTGTGTGTAGTGTGGTGTGTATGTGTGTGTGTGTGTATGTGTGTGTAGTGTGTGTGCGCATGTGTGTGTATGTGTGTATGTGAATTTGTGTAGTGTGTGTATGTAGTGTGTGTGTATGTATGTGTATAGTGTGTGTATGTGTGTAGTGTGTGTGTAGTGTATGTGCGCGCAGTGTGTAGTGTGTGTATGTAGTGTGTGTGTAGTGTGTGTATGTAGTGTGTGTGCAGTGTGTGTAGTAAGTGTGTGTGTATTGTGTGTGTGTGTGTGTGTGTGTGTGTAGTGTGTGTGCAGTAAGTGTGTGTGTAGTGTGTTTGTGTGTAGTGTGTGTGAGTATGTAGTGTGTGTAGTGTGTGTGTGTGTGTAGTGTGTGTGTGTGTAGTGTGTGTATGTATGTGTGTGTGTATGTATGTGTGTGTGTGTATGCGTGTAGTGTGTGTGTGTGTAGTGTGTGTATAATGTATAGTGTGTAGTGTGTGTGTGTGTGTGTATGTATGTGTGTGTATGTATGTGTGTGTGTGTATGCGTGTAGTGTGTGTGTGTGTATGTATGTGTGTGTATGCGTGTAGTGTGTGTGTGTATACATGTAGTGTGTGTGTATGTATGTATGTGTGTGTGTAGTGTGTGTATGCATGTGTGTGTGTGTGTGTGTGTATAGTGTGTGTATGCGTGTAGGTTTTTTTTCTTCCAGGTAAGGGGGGAGTGAAGAAAAAAAAAAAAAGTGAATGGATGTAAAGGGGACCTACGTGTTACACATCTCTAACAGAGCATACATTTTAAACAACTTTACAATTTATTTCTGTTATGAATTTACTTAGTACTCTTGGTATCCTTTATTAAAAAGAGTAATCGTAGCTGAGCTCAGGAGCGTGCATGAGTCTTTAGCCATCTAACTGCAGTGTTTGCAACATTGTTTATAGCAGTGTTATACATAGGTACAAGCACTGCTGCCATAAAGTGCTAAAAACACGTGCACGCTCCTGAGTGCCTATCAACCTACCTAGCTTTACTCTTAACAAAAGATATCAAGAAAACAAAGCAAATTTGATAATAGTAGATTATAAATTGTAAAGTTGTTTACAATCACATGCTCAATCTGAATTCTGAAAGTTTAATTTTGAGTTTACTATGCATTTAACATTGTCAATTGCTGGCTGGACATAACAAAGGAGATACGGTAAACAACACCAAACATCATTTTCAAGGCATATGTCCCTGGACTGCAAATTTTGTTAACAAACGGAACAGTAGCAGGCTTACTCAACAGAGGGTCCTGGTGAAACAATTTTTTTGTGCCCCCCAAAGGTAACCTCGTAATAAGTAATACTAATAATATATATATATATATATATATATATATATATATATATATATATATATATATATATATATATATATTCTGCTCTGTATAATGATTTTGAGGATAGATAGAAAGCTAGATAGACCTATAACCTACACTAATAAAGTCTCTACTGCATTAGGAATGTACATATTCTACACAAGTCTATGTATATACTGGCTTCTGTGGCCTCAAAGCACTTGGGCTCTGGTGCCATTACACCTGCTGCACCAATGGTAGTTCCGCCCCTGAAAGAGAACTTTAAAATGCTTCTAAACAATTCTTTGCATACAGATCTTAGAATGCAGTGCTTAATTGTTCATAAATACTATGCATATACAAAATATTACTGTCTGTTTAAGATGCATTTTTTTCAAATAAGTGGAAAATAAATTTATGCTATTGCAAAATAACCCTGCTGGAAATTATTATGATTTCGCAAGTTTAACATTTTAACTTAGCTGGTCCCTAAATTAAAAAAAAGATAAAAAATAATAAAATAAATTAAAAATTCTTTATATTATCTACATCATAGCTGGAAATTACAAAGCAACAGTTTGTAAGATGTATGTAAAGTTTCTAGACAGTAGGCCAACTGTTCAATCAAAAACTAAAAAAACAACGCCTAGATTTAGAGTTTTATCGGTAAAAACTTGCAGGGCTAACGCTCCTTTTTTTTCCAGCGCACCCTTAAGCCAACGCTGGTATTACAAGTTTTCAGAAAAGTGAGCGTTGAGCCAAATTTAGCTCCACTTCAACCCTCAATACCAGCGTTGCTTACGGTAGCGGTAAGCTGGAAAAACGTGCTCGTGCACGATTTCCCCATAGGAAACAATGGGGCTGAGCTGGCGGAAAAAAACCTAACACTTGCAAAAAAGCAGCGTTCAGCTCCTAACGCAGCCCCATTGTTTCCTATGGGGAAACACTTTCTAAGTCTACACCTAACACCCTAACATAAACCCCGAGTCTAAACACCCCTAATATTACACTTATTAACCCCTAATCTGCCGCCGACACCTGCATTATACTATTAACCCCTAATCTGCCGCTACGGACACCACCGCCACCTACATTATCCCTATGAACCCCTAATCTGCTGCCCCCAACATCGCCGACACCTATATTATATTTATTAACCCCTAATCTTCCACCCCAAACGTTGCCGCCACCTACCTACACTTATTAACCCCTAATCTGCCGACCGGACATCACCGCCACTATAATAAATGTATTAACCCCTAAACCGCCGCAACCCTGCCTCGCAAATACTATAAAACATTTTACTAACCCCTAATCTGCCCCCTCCAACGTCGCCGCTACTATAATAAAGTTATTAACCCCTAAACCTAAGTCTAACCCTAACACCCCCCTAAATTAAATATAATTTAAATCAATTTAAATAAATTTACTATAATTAAATAAATTATTCCTATTAAAAAATAAATACTTACCTATAAAATAAACCCTAATATAGCTACAATATAACTAATAGTTACATTGTAGCTATTTTAGGATTTATATTTATTTTACAGGCAACTCCGCCGCCAGCTACATTATACCTATGAACCCCTAATCTGCTGTCCCTAACATCGCCGACATCTACATTATATTTATTAACCCCTAATCTGCCGCCCCCAACGTTGCCGCCACCTACCTACAATTATTAACCCCTAATCTGCCGACCGGACATCGCCGCCACCATAATAAATGTTTTAACCCCTAAACCACAGCAATCCCGCCTCGCAAACACTATAATAAATTTTATTAACCCCTAATCTGCCCCCCCCAACGTCGCCGCAACCTACCTACAATTATTAACCCCTAATCTGCTGCACCCAACGTCGCCGCTATTATAATAAAGTTATTAACCCCTAAACCTAAGTCTAACCCTAACCCTAACACCCCCCTAAATTAAATATAATTTAAATCAATCTAAATAAATTTACTTTAATTAAATAAATTATTCCTATTTAAAAATAAATACTTACCTATCAAATAAACCCTAATATAGCTACAATATTATAATTAATAGTTACATTTTAGCTATTTTAGGATTTATATTTATTTTACAGGCAATTTTGTATTTTTTTAAACTAGGTACAATAGCTATTAAATAGTTATTAACTATTTAATAGCTACCTAGTTAAAATAATTACAAAATTACCTGTAAAATAAATCCTAACCTAAGTTACAAATACACCTAACACTACACTATCAATACATTAATTAAATAAATTAACTACAATGATCTAAACTAAAATACAATTAAATAAACTAAACTATATTACAAAAACAAACACTAAATTACAAAAAATAAAAAAATATTACAAGAATTTTAATCGAATTACACCTAATCTAAGCCACCTAATAAAATAAAAAAGCCCCCCAAAATAATAAAATTCCCTACCCTATACTAAATTACAAAAGTAATCAGCTCTTTTACCAGTCCTTAAAAGGGCTTTTTGGGGGGGCGTGTCTAGGCAACGGCCGAGATCAGTCGCAGACTCTGAAGCTCCTAACGAAATATTGGTTTCACCTCGATTATCTACATATCAGACAGTCCTCAGTAATGTAAGATGGGTATATGTACTCTATAACTCTCCTACACATCGATCTTAGCTAGCTGTTAGCCGTTTACACAGCCTACAGACCCTAAAATCAAACTGTGTCTGATATTGGAAAGAGGCCTCATTACATCGCCTACTAAGATTCCCCCCCCCCCCCGGTTAAAACAGGAATATATCACTGTCGATCAGGAATGGCGGATTACTACTTCACTATTTCCACTCTTCTGGCAGAAATTGATGATAAAGCAGAGAGGGGTTTTAATGATCTTGCAGCTATAATTAAACATGGCCATGTGGAGGAAGATACTGAAACTACCGCCCAACAGGAGGCCACTACATCTTTGACATCTCCAATCCTACCGGTAGCAGTGCTGATTGAAAAAGCTGATTTAGAGCTCCTGGAACTGATTACAGAGACCTACTACAAGATCCCGGAGCTTCCTCCCTACACACCCAGCGACATCTGAAGAATTTAAACAACCTACGCAGCACTCACTAAGAAGGTTTCAGGATCTGACTACTGCCTGGATTGAGGCGGCCGATCATCCGGGCGAAGGTCAGCAAGTGCCGCTTTTAACCTTAGTGCCCAAGAGCCCAGCGACACAACAGCTGGAGTCACAGAAGCCTGGAATACAGTGAGCGTTATCACTACTGGTGCTACAACCTCTCTCATAGCCAAAGTCTCAGTTCCTCCATGCATGACATCTCTATGGACATGGCGTGTAGCTCCTTATTGGTCCCTAGCACCATGTGTGGGAGATAGGGTTACTGCTATTCACTACAGTATTTTCTCTTTGTTGTACCGTGGCCGGTATAGGATAGATTTCTTTTAGTGCAGGTCGGGAGGCTTGGGAACAGTTTATCATTACATAGCAAGTTGAATTTTGTCTAGCCCACAGGTCGTAAGTAAGTGGTTTGAGATACAAGACTGATTAACATACAAAACACACTCTTCCTATTGATGGGTCACTCATGATGGCCACAGGCATGATTTCCTTGTATTAGGAGGCAGCCACCCATTGTTCTGGACGAACATTACTGAACACTCTAACCTACACTGTATTTTGCAGACGCTGCATGCTATATGGTTTCTACAACGCTTTATTATTAACTGTTTTTATCCAGCCTAAGTCACCTATATAATGTTAGCATATTCTCCAGGTATTCTCAAATTTATGTGTTTATACTGTCATATCTTATTTTTAATATTACACCTCAGATGCATGCGGTCTGCCGCATATGAACTCATTACACCTCTAGCCCCTTTCATAGGCAGATTTGGAGATTATCTTCTCTATTGTTCCCAGGTGAAGTAACCACGTATAATCTATCCCCATACCAGACTACATATTTACTTGGGCGACATTACATATTTAACTATGGTCATTTATATGTATCTTGTTTACGTTATTATTTTCCCCCTTTATTTCTCTTATCTGACCTACAAAGGTTACTAGCTATATTTTATGGAGCTGACCTCATGCTATAGACAGGTTACTATGAGTATAAAGGGACATATCTGTTAATGTACCTAGTTGCCTCTGTGGATGTACCTATTTAGATTATATCTTGTGGAGCTATGGTGACATATTTTCAAAACAGCAAGATCAACCCAGACCCAAAAATTAATATTAACTTGAACTATGCGCAGCCCATATGGGAAACATCTAGATAAGATTCAGATTTAATCTGCCACCATGAGTCCCCATAGCATTATATCCCCATTATAATAATAAGTAACTTATACAACTTGAATACCATTCTAATCCACCCCTATTAATGCATAGACTTAATTAATTACTCTATATTCATCATTGTAACATATAATCCCTAGACTGCACTCATTTTTTTTTTATTTTTGTATGCCCCAATTGTTTACTTTACTTTGATAGGTGATACATAGATGAGAACTTACAAAGATACATAGAATCCCCCCCACCCCTACATTGTAATAAGCCAGACCGCTCTCCATTGTCCTTAAATCCTCCAGATTATGTACATATAGGTAGTCTTCCCTTGATCGACATTTATTAAATTCTGTCATATCTTGCTAATAGTAAACTCTTTAAAGCGGCTTTTGTCCGCTGTTATGTTATCTTATGAAAAAAAAACAAAAGAGGTTTTATTACTTTAGGTCCTAGTTTACTTATTGCATGTACTGGTTAGAATGCAGCTATTGTTTTACTGTATATATATTTTGTAGCAGGTTGTTATACTATTCTTCCTCCTATCAGTATTCAAGACATAGTATTTTAGTTATTGCTAACAGTTACTCCCAAAGTCAGAAAATGCTTTATTACTCTATAACGTATTTTGTTTCACATAACAACATCAATACGATACCTATAGCCACAATATTTATACTCCATTGTTATGTATATTAGTTCTAACTCAGAAATGTATACGGACAATTTTCCTTTTATTATTGGCTGTAAATTGTTTTAAACCTCAATAAAAATGTAACTTAAAAAAAAAAGGGCTTTTTGCGGGGCATTGCCCCAAGGTAATAAGCTCTTTTACCTGTAAAATAAAATACAAGACCCCCCAACATTAAAACCCACCACCCACACACCCCTACTCTAAAACCCACCCGATCCCCCCTTAAAAAAACCTAACACTACCCCATTAAAGATCACCCTACCTTGAGCCGTGTTCACCCAACCGGGCACCGATGGGCCAGAATAGGACATCCGGAGCGGCAGAAGTCTTCATCCGATCGGGGCAGAAGAGGTCCTCCATCCAGCAGAAGTTTTCATCCAAGCGGCATCTTCTATCTTCATCCATCCGGCACGGAGCGGGTCCATCTTCAAGACATCTGACACGGAGCATCCTCTTCTTCCCGACGACTAACGACGAATGAAGGTTCCTTTAAATGACGTCATCCAAGATGGTGTCCCTCGAATTCCGATTGGCTGATAGGATTCTACCAGCCAATCGGAATTAAGGTAGGAAAAATCTGATTGGCTGATGTAATCAGCCAATCGGACTGAAGTTCAATCCGATTGGCTGATTGGATCAGCCAATAGAATTGACCTTGCATTCTATTGGCTGATCCAATCAGCCAATCGGATTTTTCCTACCTTAATTCCGATTGGCTGATAGAATCCTATCAGCCAATCGGAATTCGAGGGACGCCATCTTGGATGACGTCATTTAAAGGAACCTTCATTCGTCATTAGTCGTTGGGAAGAAGAGGATGCTCCGCGTCAGATGTCTTGAAGATGGACCTGCTCCGCGCCAGATGGATGAAGATAGAAGATGCCGCTTGGATGAAAATTTCTGCTGGATGGAGGACCTCTTCTGCCGCTCCGGATATCCTCTTGTGGCCCATCGGTGCCGGCTGGCTGAACACGGCTCAAGGTAGGGTGATCTTCAATGGGGTAGTGTTAGTTTTTTTTAAAGGGGGGATCGGGTGGGTTTTAGAGTAGGGGTGTGTGGGTGGTGGGTTGTAATGTTGGGGGGGTCTTGTATTTTATTTTACAGGTAAAAGAGCTGATTACTTTGGGGCAATGCCCCGCAAAAAGCCCTTTTAAGGGCTGGTAAAAGAGCTGATTACTTTTGTAATTTAGTATAGGGTAGGGAATTTTATTATTTTGGGGAGCTTTTTTATTTTATTAGGGGGCTTAGATTAGGTGTAATTCAATTAAAATTCTTGTAATATTTTTTTATTTTTTGTAATTTAGTGTTTGTTTGTTTTTGTAATATAGTTTTGTTTATTTAATTGTATTTTAGTTTAGATCATTGTAGTTAATTTATTTAATTAATTTATTGATAGTGTAGTGTTAGGTGTATTTGTAACTTAGGTTAGGATTTATTTTACAGGTAATTTTGTAATTATTTTAACTAGGTAGCTATTAAATAGTTAATGACTATTTAATAGCTATTGTACCTAGTTTAAAAAAATACAAAATTGCCTGTAAAATAAATATAAATCCTAAAATAGCTAAAATGTAACTATTAGTTATAATATTGTAGCTATATTAGGGTTTCTTTGATAGGTAAGTATTTATTTTTAAATAGGAATAATTTATTTAATTAAAGTAAATTTATTTAGATTGATTTAAATTATATTTAATTTAGGGGGGTGTTAGGGTTAGGGTTAGACTTAGGTTTAGGGGTTAATAACTTTATTATAATAGCGGCGACGTTGGGTGCAGCAGATTAGGGGTTAATAATTGTAGGTATGGTTGCGGCGACGTTGGGGGGGGCAGATTAGGGGTTAATAAAATTTATTATAGTGTTTGAGAGGCGGGATTGCTGTAGTTTAGGGGTAAAAAATTTTTTTATAGTGGCGGCGATGTCCGGTCGGCAGATTAGGGGTTAATAATTGTAGGTAGGTGGCAGCAACATTGGGGGCGGCAGATTAGGGGTTAATAAATATAATGTAGATGTCGGCGATGTTAGGGACAGCAGATTAGGGGTTCATAGGTATAATGTAGGTGGCGGCGGTATCCGGTCGGCAGATTAGGGGTTAAATAATTTTATTTTAGTGTTTTTGATGTGGGGGGGGGCTCGGTTTAGGGGTTAATAGGTAGTTTATGGGTGTTAGTGTACTTTATAGCATTGTAGTTAAGAGCTTTATGTTCCGGCGTTAGCCCATAAAACTCTTAACTACTGACTTTTTTATGCGGTTGGAGTCTTGGAGGTAGAGGCTGTACCGCTCACTTCTTCCAAGATTTGTTAAAAAGATAGGATACGCAATTGACGTAAGGGGATTTGCGGTAGCCAAAAGTCGCGGAAGAAAAGTGAGCGGTACACCTGTACCTGCCATACTCGTAATACCAGTGTGCGTTAAAAAGAAGTGTTAGGTCCCCTTAACGCTGCTTTTTAAGGCTAACGCAGAACTCTAAATCTAGGCACAAGTTTGATAAAAGTATTTCCATCGTTACAAGCAATGATAGCATAGTACACATATTATTAGAGCATTACATGAGCATATTTCTGTAAGCTAAAACAATGATCTAGAAATCCTACCTGTAAGACGTGCCTTTCAAATGCTAGGAAGTTGTCCCACTTTGAGTACTGAGGATGCTTTAATGTCTGAACTGTAGCCAATGCCAGCTGAAGGAGACCACAGTGACTCTCCAAAGCTTGTCCGTTTCCCTTGAAGAGTTGGATATGTGATCGGAGTTGCTCAGGTGTGACTCTACCTGTAATAAAATCATATTTAATACCTATACTACAGTGACTACCAAAGCATTTATATAATATTTTGGTATTGCTGTAATTACATTTTTCATAAACAATATAATACATGAGCACTTAAGAGACATGAAACCCAAACACAGAGATTACGAGTTTTGCGTTAACAGGGGTGCGGTGCTAACGCTTAGTTTATGCTCACCGCTCACCTACAAACAACGCTGGTATTACAGATTTTTTTAAACCCGGCGTTAGTCGCAAAAAAGTGAGCGGAGAGCAAAATTTTGCTCCACATCTCACCTCAATACCAGCGCTGCTTACGGTAGCGGTGAGCTGGCTAAACGTGCTTGTGCACGATTTCCCCATAGGAATCAATGGGGCAGTTTCACCTGCAAAAAAGCAGCGTTCAACTCCTAACCCAGCCCTATTGATTCCTATGGGGAAACTACATTTATGTCTACACCTAAAACCCTAACATGAACCCCGAGTCTAAACACCCCTAATATTACACTTATTAACTCCTAATCTGCCGCCCCCGACATCGCCGCCACCTGAATTATATTATTAACCCCTAATCTGCTGCTCCGAACACCGCCGCCACCTACATTATACTTATGAACCCCTAATCTGCTGCCCCCAACATCGCCGCCACCTACATTATATTTATTAACCCCTAATCTGCCATCCCCAATGTCGTCGCAACCTACCTACAATTATTTACCCCTAATCTGCCGCCCCCAATGTCGTCGCAACCTACCTACAATTATTAACCCCTAATCTGCCACCCCCAACGTCGCTGACACTATAATAAAGTTATTAACCCCTAAATCTAAGTCTAACCCTAAACCTAACCCCCCTAACTTAAATATAATTTAAATAAATCAAAATAAAATAACTACAATTAACTAAATTAGTCCTATTTAAAACTAAATACTTACCTATAAAATAAACCATAAGATAGCTACAATATAACTAATAATTACATTATAGCTATTTTAGGATTTATATTTATTTTACAGGCAAGTTTGTATTTATTTTAACTAGTTAGAATAGTTATTAAATAGTTATTAACTATTTAATAACTACCTAGCTAAAATAAGTACAAATTTACCTGTAAAATAAACCCTAACCTATGTTACAATTACAGCTAACACTACACTATAAATAAATTAATTACCTAAATTAAATTAAACTAATTACAATTAAATAAAATAAAATAAAGTACAAAAAAAACAAACACTAAATTACAAAAAATAATAAAATAATTACAAGAATTTTAAACTAATTACACCTACTCTAATCCCCCTAATAAAATAAAAAAGCCCCCCAAAATAAAAAAAATCCCTACCCTATACTAAATTACAAATAGCCCTTAAAAGGGCCTTTTGCGGGGAATTGCCCCAAAGTAATCAGCTCTTTTACCTGTAAAAAAAATTACAATACCCCCCAACATTACAACTCACCACCCACAACCCAACCCTACTCTAAAACCCACCCAATCCCCCCTTAATAAAACCTAACACTAACCCATTGAAGATCACCCTACCTTGAGATGTCTTCACCCAACCGGGCAGAAGTGGACCTCCAGACGGCCAGAAGTCTTCATCCGATCCAGGCAGAAGAGGTCCTCCAGACGGGCATCCAGGCGGCATCTTCTATCTTCATCCATCCGTAGCGGGTCCATCTTCAAGCCGGCCGAAGCGGCGCATCCTCTTCCAACGATATCCAACTGAAGAATGAAGGTTCCTTTAAATGACGTCATCCAAGATGGCATCCCTTGAATTCCGATTGGCTGATAGGATTCTATCAGCCAATCGGAATTAAGGTAGGAAAAATCCTATTGGCTGATGCATCCAATAGAATGCAAGTTCAATCCTATTGGCTGATTGCATCAGCCAATAGGATTGAACTTGCATTCTATTGGATGTTCCAATCAGCCAATAGAATGCGAGCTCAATCCAACTGGCTGATTGTATCAGCCAATAGGATATTTCCTACCTTAATTCTGATTGGCTGATAGAATCCTATCAGCCAATCGGAATTCAAGGGGCGCCATCTTGGATGATGTCATTTAAAGGAACCTTCATTCTTCAGTTGGATGTGGTTGGAGGAGGATGCTCCGCATCGGCTGGCTTGAAGATGGACCCGCTCCGCTCTGGATGGATGAAGATAGAAGATGCCGCCTGGATGAAGACTTCTGCCCGTCTGGAGGACCTCTTCTGCCCAGATCGGATGAAGACTTCTGGCCGTCTGGAGGTCCACTTCTGCCTGGTTGGGTGAAGACGTTTCAAGGTAGGGTGATATTCAAGGGGTTAGTGTTAGGTTTTATTAAGGGGGGATTGGGTGGGTTTTAGAGTAGGGTTGGGTGTGTGGGTGGTGGGTTGTAATGTTGGGGGGTGTATTGTAATTTTTTTACAGGTAAAAAAGCTGATTACTTTGGGGCAATGAGGTCTTTTTAAGGGCTATTTGTAATTTAGTATAGGGTAGGGTATTTTTTTTTATTTTGGGGGGCTTTTTTATTTTATTAGGGGGATTAGAGTAGGTGTAATTAGTTTAAAATTCTTGTAATTATTTTATTATTTTTTTGTAATTTAGTGTTTGGGTTTTTTGTACTTTATTTTATAAAATTGTAATCAGTTTAATTTAATTTAGGTAATTTATTTATAGTGTAGCGTTAAGTGTAATTGTAACTTAGGTTAGGGTTTATTTTACAGGTAAATTTGTACTTATTTTAGCTAGGTAGTTGTTAAATAGTTAATAACTATTTAATAACTATTGTACCTAGTTAAAATAAATACAAACTTGCCTGTAAAATAAAAATAAATCCTAAAATAGCTACAATGTAACTATTAGTTATATTGTAGCTATCTTATATTTTATTTTATAGGTAAGTATTTAGTTTTAAATAGGACTAATTTAGTTAATTGTAGTTATTTAATTTCGATTTATTTCAATTATATTTAAGTTGGGGGGGTTAGGTTTAGGGTTAGACTTAGATTTAGGGGTTAAAGGGACACTGAACCCAATTTTTTTCTTTCATGATTCAGATAGAGAATGCAATTTTAAGCAACTTTCTAATTTACTCCTATTATAAAATTTTCTTCATTCTCTTGGTATCTTTATTTTAAATGCAAGAATGTAAGTTTAGATGCCGGCCCATTTTTGGTGAATAACCTGGGTTATTCTTGCTGATTGGTGGAGAAATTCATTCACCAATTAAAAAGTGCTGTCAAGAGTTCTAAACCAAAAAAGAAGCTTAGATGCCTTCTTTTTCAAATAAAGATAGCAAGTGAAAGAAGAAAAAATGATAATAGGAGAAATTAGAAAGTTGCTTAAAATTGCATGCTCTATCTGAATCACGAAAGAAAAAATTTGGGTTCAGTGTCCCTTTAATACATTTAATATAGTGGTTGCGACGTTGTGGGCGGCAGATTAGGGGTTAATAAATGTAGGTAGGTGTCGGCGATGTTAGGGACGGCAGATTTGGGGTTAATAAAATGTAACTAGTGTTTGCAAGGCGGGAGTGCGGCGGTTTAAGGGTTAATATATTTATTACAGTGGCGGCGATGTCCAGTCGGCAGATTAGGGGTTCAAAAATATATTTAAGTGTTTGCGATGTGCGGGATGGCCTCGGTTTAGAGGTTAATAGGTAGTTCATGGGTGTTAGTGTACTTTTTAGCACTTAAGTTAAGAGTTTTATGTTACAGCGTTAGCCCATAAAACTCTTAACTACTGACTTTTAAATGCGGTAGGAGTCTTGACAGGAGAGGCTGTACCGCTCACTTTTTCCAAGACTCGTAATACCGGCGTTAGGAAAATCCCATTAAAAATAGAGGATACGCAATTGACGTAAGGGGATTTGCGGTATGCTCGAGTCGCGAGAAAAAAGCAGCGTTGGGACCTCTCAACGCTGCTTTTTAACCCTAACGCAAGACTCGTAATCTAGGTTAAAGTTTTTGTATCATGATTCAGATAGAGCATACAATTTTAAACAACTTTCCCTTTTACTTATTTTATCTAATTTCTTTTGTTCTTTAGGTATCTTTTGCAGAAAAGCATACTTAGGTAGGCTCAGAATCTGGGAGCTAGCTGCTGATTGGTGGCTGCACATATATGCCTTTTGCTTCTCCTTCAAGAAAAGATTGACAATATAAGTACACTGGAAAGTTGTTTACAAAATGTATGGTCTATCTGAACTATGAAAGAAAAGTTTTGGGTTTCATGTTCCTTCAAAATACATGTCTTGTTTTGTTTCTCTGAAAAGCACAAATGCATATATTTGTTTGTGCTGGAGCTGCAACCAACATATAAAAGGCTTCAGTGCAATACATTTTTGTCCATCCTACATTTACCAGTCAACAACACAAATATGCCAGCTATACAGGGAGTGTAGAATTATTAGGCAAGTTGTATTTTTGAGGATTCATTTTATTATTGAACAACAACCATGTTCTCAATGAACCCAAAAAACTCATTAATATCAAAGCTGAATAGTTTTGGAAGTAGTTTTTAGTTTGTTTTTAGTTATAGCTAGTTTAGGGGGATATCTGTGTGTGCAGGTGACTATTACTGTGCATAATTATTAGGCAACTTAACAAAAAACAAATATATACCCATTTCAATTATTTATTTTTACCAGTGAAACCAATATAACATCTCAACATTCACAAATATACATTTCTGACATTCAAAAACAAAACAAAAACAAATCAGTGACCAATATAGCCACCTTTCTTTGCAAGGACACTCAAAAGCCTGCCATCCATGGATTCTGTCAGTGTTTTGATCTGTTCACCATCAACATTGCGTGCAGCAGCAACCACAGCCTCCCAGACACTGTTCAGAGAGGTGTACTGTTTTCCCTCCTTGAAAATCTCACATTTGATGATGGACCACAGGTTCTCAATGGGGTTCAGATCAGGTGAACAAGGAGGCCATGTCATTAGATTTTCTTCTTTTATACCCTTTCTTGCCAGCCACGCTGTGGAGTACTTGGACGCGTGTGATGGAGCATTGTCCTGCATGAAAATCATGTTTTTCTTGAAGGATGCAGACTTCTTCCTGTACCACTGCTTGAAGAAGGTGTCTTCCAGAAACTGGCAGTAGGACTGGGAGTTGAGCTTGACTCCATCCTCAACCCGAAAAGGCCCCACAAGCTCATCTTTGATGATACCAGCCCAAACCAGTACTCCACCTCCACCTTGCTGGCATCTGAGTCGGACTGGAGCTCTCTGCCCTTTACCAATCCAGCCACGGGCCCATCCATCTGGCCCATCAAGACTCACTCTCATTTCATCAGTCCATAAAACCTTAGAAAAATCAGTCTTGAGATATTTCTTGGCCCAGTCTTGACGTTTCAGCTTGTGTGTCTTGTTCAGTGGTGGTCGTCTTTCAGCCTTTCTTACCTTGGCCACCTTGTGCTTTTGGGCACTCCAGTGATGTTGCAGCTCTGAAATATGGCCAAACTGGAGGCAAGTGGCATCTTGGCAGCTGCACGCTTGACTTTTCTCAGTTCATGGGCAGTTATTTTGTGCCTTGGTTTTTCCACACGCTTCTTGCGACCCTGTTGACTATTTTGAATGAAACGCTTAATTGTTCGATGATCACGCTTCAGAAGCTTTGCAATTTTAAGAGTGCTGCATCCCTCTGCAAGATATCTCACTATTTTTGACTTTTCTGAGCCTGTCAAGTCCTTCTTTTGACCCATTTTGCCAAAGGAAAGGAAGTTGCCTAATAATTATGCACACCTGATATAGGGTGTTGATGTCATTAGACCACAACCCTTCTCATTACAGAGATGCACATCACCTAATATGCTTAATTGGTAGTAGGCTTTCGAGCCTATACAGCTTGGAGTAAGACAACATGTATAAAGAGGATGATGTGGTCAAAATACTCATTTGCCTAATAATTCTGCACTCCCTGTATAACCATGGGAGACCTCAGAAAATATAACATGTTCTTGTCCATACATCTCTCTTCATCCCCAAGTGAAGCCTTATATAAATCCCTCCATCCACCTCATGCTGTATACCCAAAGGTGACTTCAAATCATAGCAATTCAATCTGCAGTCCCCTCATGCCAATTTATAACCAAATCAGATTTTAATTTAAGATAGCTCAGGGCTTCTACAGTTGCTTTATGTTAGCTATGTGCCCAAATTAAACCTCCGATCAGACGTAAAGTCCCTGCAGTCCCCTCTTGTCAGCCATATGCCCACATTAGAGCTTAGATCAGAGCATGACTTTGCAACCCTTACCTTCAGAAGCTCTTTGCTGCTGAATGCTATACCACAGATGTGAAGGAAAACAAAGTGCACCAGAGTCCAATACCAGACCTACTCATCAGGCCAGTCTCTCTCACAAATAATGTTCTATATGATAAGGGGCCATATAAGTCAACTTGGCTGATATTTAACATTGATGTGCCAGACCTCAATTACAATATTATACAGACACACTGACATTAAAATCCCATTTACTGAGATCACAATAACTTCCATGCTTCGCAAAAGAATTATTTACAAACATTTCCATATACTTTACTGGAGAATTTAGTGGAAAAATGATGTGTTTATAAGCTTTTCAGTTGGTATAGAATAATCCTTCAAATTCAATATAAAGCCAGACTGAAATAATATTAAAAAAAACTTAAAAGTATTGACAATCTGATTTTGAAAATGATAACCAAGGAACTGGCTTGTAGCTCTAGAGCAGGATCATACCTATGTTATTTTTTTTTGGGGGGGGGGTTTAAACACACGAATATGTGCAACAATTACATGCTCCAAGAATTACAACATGTTATTACATTAGAATGTCCCTATTATGAACAAAAAAAAATCCATGTGTCTGTCTATCTATCATCTATATATCTATCTAAATATATATATATTTTTTTATTTTTTTTTAGCATTAGCACACGGCCCATCCACATCCCATTGCTAGGCATTAAACAGTTAAATTACAGCAGACAAAAAAACAACTTTTTTTTTCCATTTTAAATATACAATCCAACACCTGAAACAACATACTAAATGCAAAAGTTAATGTAACTAAAAAGTGGAGAATAAGTAAGAGACTGAGGCTGGCGCCAGCCAAAACAATATATGAGAGCTCAGCAAAAGATGCCCAGGACACAAGGTTTAACAAAGCAAAGAACATGGTTTTCAGATGGATAAAATCACAAAAAAGTGGACGTTTACAAATCATTTTCCTAGTTGCAATACTGGTCATGTTTAAAACCACTCTGGGAAATGTGCAATGTGGGTTTTTTTAGGAAGAAGTTGCAGAAAAAAATACAGAATAGCAAATCTTCTTATTATGATTAAATATTTCTGAATAAACAAGGTCTTTGGCAATTGGTAAATGAAAAAGAGGGAAAACATTTTTTAACACACCAGCAGCATTTTACCCATTAAAATTCAGACATATGTTTCCAATTTGTTTTAAGAAATATAAGCAAACATGTCATTTGTAAAATATACCCTTCAAGTATGAAAATGACTCTAGAGGGCACTGCACGCTTAGCTGCTGCCAAAATTAGGTATATTTATGGAGTTTCTGAAGCACAAATGATGTGTTGATTAACGCACATATAGTGTATCATTTATGTATGCCAAAGAGTCAAATGTGTTAAAAAAAAAAAAAAAAAAGTATTTCCAGTGATGCCCATAATGGTTTGATTAGCATTTTAATTTCAACAAGAAAATGAAATATGACAACTTCCACAAAAAGGATATCACATTACTCTTTAAACTGTCAGCCCACATAAAAACATTTTTTTGCAATGCCCAGGTGCTTCCCCATGAAAAATCTCTAGTCCAAAGGAAGATTCAGTCACCCAAATAATAATAATACAAAAAATAAAACTTTTCCTCTTTCAAATACATTAGAAATGACTTAGATATAAAATAACACAACTGAGGGTTGCAGCATATTAAAATGCACCTCTAAGAATGAATGTGCTGTCATAATTTACTGTTAGTGAAAATAATGAATATAAATGCAATTTGGAAATAAGTATCAAAGTCATTTAAAATGAACAGCCTATCCTGTTAAATATACAAAACATATTAACACACACTTATCCAACAAATATAGCAAAAAGAACCATAGTTCTGTAATTAATGTGCAGTGAGAATTTGTTGAGGCTTGTGCAATATTTTATGAAGCATATAAAAATATACTAGGGACAAAACATAATTTATGCAAGAATTTACCTGATAAATTAATTTCTTTCATATTGGCAAGAGTACATGAGCTAGTGAACTATGGGATATATAATCCTACCAGGAGGGGCAAAGTTTCCCAAACCTCAAAATGCCTATAAATACACCCCTCACCACACCCACAATTCAGTTTAACGAATAGCCAAGTAGTGGGGTGATAAAGAAAGGCGTAAAAAGCATCAACAAAGGAATTTGGAAATAATTGTGCTTTATACAAAAATAATCATAACCACTATAAAAAAGGGTGGGTCTCATGGACTCTTGCCAATATGAAAGAAATTAATTTATCAGGTAAATTCTTATATAAATTATGTTTTCTTTCATGTAATTGGCAAGATTCCATGAGCTAGTAACGTCTGGGATATCAATACCCAAGATGTGGAACTCCACTCAAGAGTCACTAGAGAGGGAGGGATAAAAATAAATAACAGCCATTTTCCGCTAAAAAAAATAACAAGAAAAACTTAAAACATTAGCAGAAGAATCAAACTGAAACAGCTGCCTGAAGAACTTTTCTACCAAAGACTGCTTCTGAAGAAGCAAATACATCAAAACGGTAGCATTTAGTAAATGTATGCAAAGAGGACCAAGTTGCCGCTTTGCAAATCTGATCAAATGAAGCTTCATTCGTAAAAGCCCACGAAGTGGAGACTGATCTAGTAGAATGAGCTGTAATTCTCTGAAGCGGGGCCTGACCCGACACCAAATAAGCTTGAAGAATCAAAAGCTTTAACCAAGAAGCCAAGGAAATAACAGAGGCCTTCTGACCTTTCCTAGGACCAGAAAATATAACAAATAGACTAGAAGTCTTCCTAAAATCTTTAGTAGCTTCAACATAATATTTCAAAGCTCTTACCACATCCAAAGAATGCAAGGATCTTTCCAAAGAATTCTTAGGATTAGGACACAAGGAAGGGACAACAATTTCTCTACTAATGTTGTTAGAATTCACAACCTTAGGTAAAAATTGAAATGAAGTCCGCAAAACAGCCTTATCCTGATGAAAAATCAGAAAAGGAGATTCACAAGAAAGAGCAGATAGCTCAGAAATAGCAGAAGCCAAAAGGAACAACACTTTCCAAGAAAGTAGTTTAAAGGGACAGTCAAGTATAAATTAAACTTTCATTATTCAGATAGGACTTTTAATTTTAATTGACTTTCCAATTTACTTTTATCATCAAATTTTCTTTTTTCTCTTGGTATTCTTAGTTTAAACTAAACATAGGTAGGCTCATATGCTAATTTCTAAGCCTTTGAGGGCTGCCTCTTATCACATGCTTTTTAAATCTCTTTTCAACACAAAGAGACAGAAAGTACACGTGGGCTATATAGATAACACTGTGTTCAGGCACAGAAAGTTATTTAAGGTCTAGCACAATACAATGCTAAATTTAAGACAATAGATAATAAACAGTCACAGTCATGTGATCAGGGGGTTGGAAGAAGGTTCCTAGATACAAGGTAATCACAAAGGTAAAAAGTAAATTAATATAACTGTGTTGGTTATGCAAAACTGGGGAATGAGTAATAAAGGGATTATCTATCTTTTAAAACAATAACAATTCTATGGTTGACTGTCCCTTTAATATCCAAAGAATACATAGGCTCAAAAGGAGGAGCCTGTAACGCCTTCAAAACCAAATTAACACTCCAAGGATGCGAAATTGATTTAATGACAGGCTTGATATGAACTAAAGCCTGTACAAAACAGTGAATATCAGGAAGTTTAGCAATCTTTCTGTGAAATAAAACAGAAAGAGCAGAGATTGTCCCTTCAATGAACTTGCAGACAAACCTTTATCCAAACCATCCTGAAGAAACTGTAAAATTCTAGGAATTCTAAAAGAATGCCAAGAGAATTTATGAGAAGAACACCATGAAATGTAAGTCTTCCAAACTCGATTATAAATCTTTCTAGAGACAGATTTACTAGCTTGTAACATAGTATTAATCACTGAGTCAGAGAAACCTCTATGACTTAGCACTAAGCGTTCAATTTCCATACCTTCAAATTTAATGATATGAGATCCTGATGGAAGAATGAACCTTGAGACAGTAGGTCCGGCCTTAACGGAAGTGGCCACGGTTGGCAACTGGACATCCGAACAAGATTCGCATACCAAAACCTGTGTGGCCATGCTGGAGCCACCAGCAACACAAAAGATTGTTCCATGATGATTTTGGAGATCACTCTTGGAAGAAGAACTAGAGGCGGAAAGATGTAAGCAGGTTGATAACACCATGGAAGTGTCAACACATCCACTGCTTCCGCCTGAACATCCCTGGACCTGGACAGGTATCTGGGAAGTTTCTTATTTAGATGAGAGGCCATCAGATCTATCTCTGGAAGACCCCACATCTGAACAATCTGAGAAAACACATCTGGATGGAGAGACCACTCCCCCCTGGATGTAAAGTCTGACGGCAGAGATAATCCGCCTCCCAATTGTCTACACCTGGGATATGCACCGCAGAGATTAGACAGGAGCTGGATTCTGCCCAAGCAAGTATCCGAGATACTTTGTTCATGGCTTGGGGACTGTGAGTCCCACCCTGATGATTGACATATGCCACAGTTGTGATATTGTCTGTCTGAAAGCAAATGAACGGTTCTCTCTTTAACAGAGGCCAAAAATGAAGAGCTCTGAGAATTGCACGGAGTTCTAAAATATTGATTGGTAATCTCGCCTCTTGAGATTTCCAAACCCCTTGTGCTGTCAGAGATCCCCAAAAAGCTCCCCAACCTGAAAGACTTGCATCTGTAGTTATCACAGTCCAGGTTGGCCGAACAAAAGAAACCCCTTGAACTAAACGCTGGTGACTTAACCACCACGTCAGAGAGTGTCGAACATTGGGATTTAAGGATATTAATTGTGATATCTTTGTATAATCCCTGCACCATTGATTCAGCATACAAAGCTGGAGAGGTCTCATGTGAAAACGAGCAAAGGGGATCGCGTCCGATGCTGCAGTTATGAGGCCTAAAACTTCCATGCACAACACCACTGAAGGGAATGACTGAGACTGAAGGTACCGACAAGCTGCAACCAATTTCAAACGTCTCTTGTCTGTTAGAGACAAAGTCATGGACACTGAATCTATCTGGAAACCTAAAAAGGTGACCCTTGTCTGAGGAATCAAGAAACTTTTTGGTAAATTGATCCTCCAACCATGTTTCCGAAGAAACAACACTAGTTGATTCGTGTGAGATTCTGCAGAACGTAAAGACTGAGCTAGTACCAAGATATCGCCCAAATAAGGAAACTCCGCAATACCCTGTTCTCTGATTACAGAGAGTAAGGCACCTAGAACCTTTGAAAAGATTCTTGGAGCTGTTGCTAGGCCAAATGGAAGAGCAACAAATTGGTAATGCTTGTCTAGAAAAGAGAATCTCAGGAACTGATAATGTTCTGGATGAATCGGAATATGAAGGTATGCATCCTGCAAGTCTATTGTGGACATATAATGTCCTCGCTGAACAAAAGGCACCATCTTGAAAGTTGGTACTCTTACATAACGATTCAAAATTTTCAGATCTAGAACTGGTCTGAATGAATTTTCCTTCTTTGGGACAATGAATAGATTTGAATAAAACCCCAGACCCTGTTCCTGAAAAGGAACCGGCATAATTACCCCTGAAAACTCCAGGTCTGAAACACACTTCAGGAAAGCCTGATCTTTTACTGGATTTGCTGAGATGCGTGAGAGAAAAAAACTTCTCACAGGAGGTCTGTGACAGACCCCTCTGTCAACCTCCCTATGGATTATGGATTTGGGCATTATGTTAAGTCACCCTGTGCCCATTATAGGTACAGGGTGCAAATCCAACAGTACTGGAGGGGTTAACTTCAGTTTTGAGTAACTGTATTGTCTGAGACAGAGACAGCTTTCTTGGCATCAGCTATTGTTTACTGTAATTAGGTTTAGGTGATAAGCGTTCACATTGTTTAATCACCTCCAGAATTCAGACTGCTAGGTGCCAAGAAGGAATCCATTGTTTTCTTGTGTTTGATTGTTTATTTGGTTAAGTAATGTAATTCTATTGTATCCTGTAAAAGGGCGTCTTCCCTCTATCTAATGTGCTATACTCTTCCAATCCCCCATCTGGTCTCCTAGGGGAGTGTCTACCAGGTGGGAGACCTGCATAAATACTGGGCATATAGCCCTCAATAAAGTACATTCATCTGTTTCACCCTCAAGATGGAGCTTGGTCTCGTGTTTGGGGAGAATTAACTGGGTTTGTGTGTTGCTGATCCCGTATTCAGGGCATCTCCCATCTGGTATTAACCCTCAATATCAGGGTTATACCATAACAATTGGTGGCAAGCGACGGGATGGTCCTCATTGCCCAGAAGAGCAACTACACATCCAGATCTAATGGGAATACCATATGAAAGGCTGAAAAGAGCCACCCTTAAAGACCTGCTAGAACAACGGGACCGACAAGCCAGTAACCTCAGGAAGAGGGAGATTATTACAATACTGACCGAGATGGACGGAGTACCAGGGACCGAAGGAACCAATGGGCCCAGCATATCAGACAGAACCCCTGAAGAAGCAAGCTTTGACTGGGCGGTTAAAATTAGACTGGCACATTATGGCCCCTGTCAGTATATTTATAAAAATCTTCAGTAGTGCTCTCCAAATAATATATCAGCCTATGGCAGGGTTATAATACAATGTATTTAATAATTATCCTTTAAAAATATCAACCCTCAATCAATATGCATCTACTAGAAACCATTAAATTAATATAAATATATGAATTCTTTTTATTAGTTAATATCTATGAGCATATTGGAATATATTTGTAATACCAGAATATGATACAATATTATATACGTTTAAAAAGACTATTAAGATATGCTATACTTCTTACAAAACTCATAAAAGTTTACCTTTAAAACCAGCCTTATTTACAAATAGCCTTTCATTTAATTAACACAATGGGATTCTAAGTAAAATACTCAGCTATTTACCCACGCTTTACTCTAACACAATTCTAATTTTAAACATCAGAAATTGTATATATTATTTATGCAAAAATCCAATTCTGAGTTATAACTATATATTCGCACAGATAAACAATTTAAGATTAGGATTAGTTTAACAATACACAGGCTATGAAATATTAACTTGAAATACAAACTATTTCTTTAAATCTGCTACATACAACAACAAGGAATGTTTGCTTTAAAGTGTTTTGCATACAAAAAGTAAGCTAAGAGCTATTCAATACTATGAAATACAATTTAAAAACACAATTTGCTCTCTCAAATCTACCAATAATCTTGAATACGTTACCAGGATAAACACCAATCGATATCCAATATCTTTCAGCAGGTTTAATCTCACCTCAGAAATACCAATAAGTATATTTGCAAACAATGAGGAAAAGGTAGATAAGCTTTGCCAAAGTAAAATGGTATCTCACGCCCAGCACCCAGTTACAAATCAGGTCAACACAATCTGTGTGTCCTCTTTCTCTCTCTTGCATTACTTATATAAGCTATCAATCACTGGTGAGGTTGGAAACGCCCAAACGGAAACCATGTCTCGGATTGGCCCTTAGAAATTTCATTTTTAAACAACCAAAAAGCATTCTGGCTGTAGTTCTCGCATCACAGCACAATACATACAGATTCATTTGAACATTTCTAACAGTGAAAGAAAATATTTCTTTAAAATATGTAATAACTGCCATAATTTCTTGTATTAATCTCTCACAATATTAATTATAGATGGAGAAGCATCATATAAAATTTCTGATTATTTTGATATGAAATATGTGCCTTTAGCATTATACTATATTTAAGCAAATCAATACTGCTAATTATTTTGAAATTAATGGCATTTATACATCTGTTATACATGCATTTACACAAATACAGCATGTTTCACATTTCTGTGTATTTCTTCCTGGATATATGAATTGATGCCCATGTCCAAGTGTTGTCTGTAACCAAAGAGATAATTGTTAGAATGCTCATGTTAAATCTCAAGATATTCTATGCTTCCAAAGATATATATAGGTTTATACACATTCATTTCTATGCAGTGTTCAAAACCATACAAAAATCCAGCAGATCACACACTGTCATATATTCATTCATCCAGATATCTCATTAACTCAGTTGCTCTTATAATTATCATTAGATTTCTGGAAAACAGAGAGAATAAAAAAAAATGTTTTTATTTTTGATTCCATGGTTCAGTGCTTGCATACCCCCCCAAGACCTAGTGTCTGCATTACGTGTATCTAAGTGTCAGAGCCACACAGCAGGGGTTATTTGCATTTGAAATGCACAGGGTTACTTTCTCACAAAATATGTCGCCTGAACTAGACTTATAGGCTCCTCTTGTGATGAGTGGGAAGTTTATCACACATTTCCAGGTAGTAAAACATATGGTCTCCTGAAATGGCTATTAAATTTAATTAAACCAAATGCTCTATTGTCCTCACTTATGTGTTTAGAATAACTTGGCATGCTGAGTGGGGAAGAACTAAACATGATTGAAGTCAGTTTTTCTGAATGAAATGAATAATTTTCTACTGACCAGCCAGATATCTGATTAAATATATATATTTATTAACCTTAAAATATATGATTAAAATATATATATTTATTAACCTTACATATACCTTGACACCCCAACCCGACTACAGAAATTATCGACCGGGTTATAGCCACTGTGGAGGCCAACCTACTTCGCCAAAGCGGTGCTGCAGCAGCCCAAGTCACAGCAACCCCAGTGGAAAAGAGAAAAGTACATTTTGCAGCTTTTAAAAACTTCATTGAAACAGAAGGAGAGATTGATGGGTACCTTGCGGATTTTGAGAGGCAATGTGCACTACACAAGGTACCCGCAGAGGACTAGGTCACGAAATTATCCGGAAAATTATCCGGCCGGGCCAGCAAGGCTTTTCGGGCCATTCCGGATAAGGAAGTCGGGGATTATAATGCTGTAAAAGAGGCTCTGCTCTCCAGGTATGCGGTTACACCGGAGGCATACAGGAGGCGGTTCAGAGACACTGTCAAACTAGCTGGAGATTCCTACGTTGAGTGGGCATGTAAGGTGCACCGCACAGCAGCTCACTGGATGGCTGGGTGCCAAGCCGTATCCGGGGAAGAGGTGCTGCAGCTATTCCTGTTGGAACATTGCTTCGACAAGTTATCCGCAGGAGTTAGAGAGTGGGTTTGGGACCATAAACCATCCACACTGCATGAAGCTGCTCGCCTGGCAGATGAGTATACGGATGCCCGCAAACTGGACACTGCTGCCACTAAGACCCCTGCCAGAGTGGAGTACCGACCCACAGTCACCCCAGCAGCTACCAGTTACCAACCCCCGGCGCACCGCTCTACCATACCGCCTTCAGCCACGAACTATCCTCAGCCCAGTTCAACTCACGGGACTACTCACAACCTATTCGGTGCTTTGGATGTAAGCAACTAGGGCACAAAAGACCAGAGTGTCCCCTAAACACAGCAAACCAAGCACAGTCCTGAAGGAGACCCGCCGGCGGAAACCCACGTAACCCTCAGCCTGCTGCCCACTGCATAGAGGAGGAAGAATGCTGGGGCATCCTACATGAAGCAGACCCTGTGCAAGCTGCCCACCGGGATAACTGACAACAGCACCGGCAACTGGTTAAAGTGAATAGGAAGGAGGTCAGAGGTCTACGAGATACTGGTGCCACCATGACCTTGCTCCAAAAGAACTTGGTGTCCGAGAACCAGAAAACCGGAGACACTGTGGCTGTAAGGGTAGCAGGGGGCGATGTGTTCCGCCTACCTGTTGCCCAGGTACATGTTGGATTGGGGAGTGGGCGCTAGACATGTGAATGTGGGGGTCATTAAGGATTTACCAGCTGATGTTCTCCTTGGAAATGACTTGGCCCCCCTTGTTTCTGCCTACGCACGTACGGGAGGGAAACCCGGGAGGATTTGACCCTTCAGAAGTATAGGGCTAGGGCAGATGCTGGAGAAGAGGGGGTAGATGGGGAACGTTATGAGTGGATGGGGGATAGGCTATATAGAATCCCTAAACCTTCCCAGAAAAGTACTGCCCCTCCGCAGAATCGGCAGCTGGTGGTGCCTCCGAAATACCAGCAAGAGATTCTGCGGATTGGGCATGATGTACCATTAGCTGGACATCTAGGGTCCCGTCGCACAGCTCATAGGATCACCCAAAATTTCTTCTGGCCCAATTTTAACCGAGATGTGCAGGTATATTGTAGTATTTGTGACACCTGTCAACGGGTTAGTAAGCGGGGGATCACCCAAAAGCTAGGCTTATGTCTATGCCTATCATTGGGGAACCCTTTCCCCGCATAGCTGTTGACATTGTGGGTCCACTGGCCAGAGCTAGTCCATCAGGTAAGAAGTATATTCTCACCGTGGTGGACTATGCCACTCGTTACCCAGAGGCAGTAGCACTGTCTAATATAGAGGCAGAGATAGTAGCTGATGCCCTGGTTAAGGTTTTTACTAGGGTCGGGTTCCCTAAGGAGATTCTCTCCGATCAGGGGACCCAGTTTACCGCTGTGCTCACCCAGCAGCTGTGGAAGGTGTGCGGCATTAAACCGCTGCTCAGTTCGCCTTATCACCCACAGACTAATGGTCTATGTGAGCGCTTTTATGGCACCCTCAAGCAGATGCTGAGGATCTTTACTGATGCTTGCAGAGACTGGGAGCGATTCCTGCCTCATCTGTTATTTGCGTACAGAGAGGTGCCCCAGGAATCTACTGGGTTCTCTCCCTTTGAGTTACTCTATGGGAGAAGGGTCCGCGGACCCCTGGATCTCATTAGAGGACACTGGGAGGGAGAGACAGAGCAGGAGGGTATCCCCATAGTACCATATGTCCTGGAACTCTGGGACCGCATGGAGAAACTGTCCCTGATGGTAAGGGAGAAACTCCAGGTGGCAAAGGGGAGACAGAAGAGGTGGTACGATCGGGGTGCCCGGCAGCGGGTCTTCCAGGTTGGACAGAAAGTTTTGGTGCTCAAGCCTGTGAGGACCAACAAGATGCAAGCATCTTGGCAGGGCCCATATAAGGTGTTAGCTCAGGTGTGTGATACTACCTATATTATAGCCAGCTGTGCAGATGAACATGCTGAAGGAGTATCAGGAGAGGCCAGAGGATGTCGCTACAGTCTGTGCCCCTGCTGCAGACGACCCAGAGAATTTACCCCTGCCCGACTTACTAGAGAAGGACCCCCAGACTGACCTCACTAGTCTTGTGCAGCTAGGGGACCGGTTAAGCCCTAGAGAGAAGGTACAGGCAAGACAGCTTCTGTGGGAGAAGCAGGTGACGTTCTCCCAAGAGACCCCTGGACAGAATCCCCTGTGACAGCGCCCCTACCGTATCCCCGAAGCAGTCCGAGAAGGAATGCAGAAGGAGATACAGGAGATGGCTTGGCTGGAGTCATCGAGCACTCCGATAGCCCTTGGGCTTCGCCTGTAGTCCTGGTACCTAAGAAAGATGGGACCACCCGGTTCTGTGTGAACTACAGGCGGCTCAACAAAAGGACCACCACTGACGCCTACCCGATGCCCCGGGTAGATGAATTACTAGACAGTATTGCTAGGGGACCACCATAGACCTGTGTAAGGGCTATTGGCAGATTCCCCTGGCCAAGGATGCTATCCCCAAGTTGGTCTTTGTCACCCCATTTGGCCTGTACCAGTTTAAGGTCATGCCCTTTGGGATGAAGAATGCTCTTGCTACCTTCCAGCGTATGGTGGATAGACTCCTCGATGGCTTCCAGGAATTTGCTTCTGCATACCTGGACGACATTGCGGTCTACAGTGAGTCCTTGGAGGAACACCTAATTCATGCAGCGGTGGTTCTGGACAAGATCCGGGCCGCTGGCCTTACTAAGAAACCAGACAAGTGCCATCTAGGTATGGCTGAAGTACAATACTTGGGTCACCGAGTGGGGTGTGCGAGCCAGAGACCGGAGCCAGCCAAGGTAGAGGCTGTGGCTAACTGGCCCACACCTATCACTAAGACCCAAGTGCTAGCCTTCCTGGGGACGGCCGGTTATTACCGACGTTATGTCCCGGACTACAGTACTATCGCCAAGCCCCTGACTGACCTGACTAAAAAGAAGCTTCCTAAACAGGTCCTGTGGTCTCCAGCTTGTGAAGCCACGTTTCAGGCACTGAAGCAGGCTCTTGTGAATGCCCCTGTCTTGGCTGCCCCAGTCCCTAACAAACGTTTTCTCATTCATACAGATGCTTCCATGTATGGACTGGGGACTGTGCTGAGCCAAGTCGGGGAGGATGGAGGAGAGCACCCTGTTGCATACTTAAGCAGAAAGTTGTTACCTCAAGAAGTAAGTTATGCAGCAGTAGAGAGGGAATGTTTAGCCCTGGTCTGGGCACTGAAGAAGTTGAACCCTTATTTATACGGACAGGAATTCTCTCTCATAACGGACCACAATCCCTTAGTCTGGCTTAACCGGGTCTCAGGAGACAATGGTAGATTGCTGCGATGGAGTTTAGCCCTCCAACCCTATAACTTCACCATCAGCTACCGGCCCGGTAAGCAGAACGGGAATGTAGATGGATTGTCCTGGCAAACTGACATTCCTACCACCTCCTAGTCCGGTCATCCCCAAGTTGACCCGCCAAAAGGTCAAGCTGGGTCTGCCGGAGTGTCCCACCAGGAGGGGGCCATGTGACAGACCCCTCTGTCAACCTCCCTACGGATTATGGATTTGGGCACTATGTTAAGTCACCCTGTGCCCATTATAGGTACAGGGTGCAAATCCAACAGTACTGGAGGGGTTAACTTTAGTTTTGAGTAACTGTATTGTCTGAGACAGAGACAGATTTCTTGGCATCAGCTATTGTTTACTGTAATTAGGTTTAGGTGATAAGCGTTCACATTGTTTAATCACCTCCAGAGTTCAGACTGCTAGGTGCCAAGAAGGAATCCATTGTTTTCTTGTGTTTGATTGTTTATTTGGTTAAGTAATGTAATTCTATTGTATCCTGTAAAAGGGCGTCTTCCCTCTATCTAATGTGCTATACTCTTCCAATCCCCCATCTGGTCTCCTAGGGGAGTGTCAACCAGGTGGGAGACCTGCATAAATACTGGGCATATAGCCCTCAATAAAGTACATTCATCTGTTTTACCCTCAAGACGGAGCTTGGTCTCGTGTTTGGGGGGAATTAACTGGGTTTGTGTGTTGCTGATCCCGTATTCAAGGCATCTCCCATCTGGTATTAACCCTCAATATCAGGGTTATACCATAACAAGGTCTTACTCTGAATCCTATTCGATACCCTTGAGAGACAATGCTCTGTATCCATTGATTTTGGACAGAATCTATCCAAATATCCTTGAAAAACCTTAATCTGCCCCCTACTAGCTGAGCTGGAATGAGGGCCGCACCTTCATGTGGACTTAGGGGCTGACTTTGGTTTCTTAAAAGGCTTGGATTTATTCCAATTTGAGGAAGGCTTCCAATTGGAAACAGATTCCTTGGGGGAAGGATTAGACTTTTGCTCCTTATTTTGACGAAAGAAACGAAAACGGTTAGAAGCCTTAGATTTACCCTTAGGTTTTTTTATCCTGAGGCAGAAAAACTCCCTTTCCCCCAGTAACAGTTGAAATAATAGAATCCAACTGAGAACCAAATAAATTATTACCTTGAAAAGCAAGAGATAGTAATCTAGATTTAGATGTCATATCAGCTTTCCTAGATTTAAGCCACAAAGCTCTTCTAGCTAAAGACATGGATCTAACATCAATTTTGATAATATCAAAAATGGCATCACAAATAAAATGATTAGCATGTTGCAGTAAGCGAATAATGCTATATATGTCAGAATCCAATTCTTGTTGAACTAAATTTTCCAACCAAAAAGTTGATGCAGCTGCAACATCAGTCAAAGAAATTGCAGGTCTGAGAAGATGACCTGAATATAAATAGGCTTTCCTTAGATAAGATTCAAGCTTCATATCTAAAGGATCCTTAAAGGAAGTACTATCTTCCATAGGAATAGTGGTACGTTTAGCACGAGTAGAAATAGCCCCATCAACCCTGGGGACTTTTTCCCAAAACTCTATAGAAATTGCAGGTAAAGGATACAATTTTTTAAACCTTGAAGAAGGAATAAAAGAAGTACCTGGCTTATTGCATTGCTTAGAAATCATATCAGAAATAGCATCAGGAATAGGAAAAACCTCTGGAGTAACCACAGGAGGTTTAAAAACAGCATTTAAACGTTTACTAGACTTAACGTCAAGAGGACTGGTTTCCTCAATATCCAAAGTAATTAACACTTACTTCTTTTAATAAAGAACGAATATACTCTATTTTAAATAAATAAGAAGATTTGTCAGTGTCAATATCTGAGGAAGGATCTTTTGTATCAGATAGGATAAGTCATTATGTTGTCGGTCATTTGAAATTTCATCAACTGAGTGAGAAGTTTTAAAAGACCTTTTACGTTTATTAGAAGGTGTAAATGCAGACAAAGCCTTCTGAATAGAATCAGTAAAAAAAATTTTTTAAATTCATAGGTATATCATGTACATTAGAAGTTGAAGGAACTGCAACCGGCAATGTACTATTACTGATGGACACATTATCTGCATGTAAAAGTTTATCATGACAACTATTACAAATGACACTCAGAGAAATAACTTCCACAATCTTACAACAAATGCACTTAGCTTTGGTAGAACCGATGTCAGGCAGCAAAGTTCCAACAGATACTTTTGAGGCAGGATCAGATTGAGACATCTTGCAAAATGTAAAAGAAATAACAACATATAAAGCAAAATTATCAATGCAAACAGCATAGCCCTCTGATATAGAAAAAGGCAAGAGGCAAACAGCAATGGGGTATAAAATTAATGAAAAATTTGGTGCCAAGTATGACGCACAACGTAAGTGAAAACATTTTTGGAGCCAACAATATCCGGAAATTACACACTTGCGTCACTAACGACGCAACCGTGTGTAAGGCTTCTGCGTCAACTACGACGCCGGAAATGATGAACTTGCATCAAACGGACGTACTTTTCACTCCAAAAAAATGATCGCTCCAAGAATGACGCAATAAAGTCTAGCATTTGGCGCACTCGAGGACCTAATACTGCCCGCAATTTGTAAGCAAAAAGTAGTCAATTTGAAAAAAAGACTAAAACCCAGGTAAGAAAAATATTTCTTAATATGTTTATTTCCCAAATATGAAACTGACAGTCTGCACAAGGAAATACATGAACCAGACACATGGCAAATATAAGTACAATACATATATTTAGAACTTTATATAAATTATTATTATTATCGGTTATTTGTAGAGCGCCAACAGATTCCGCAGCGCTATAAATGCATAAAGTGCCAGACCATAGCTGGGGTGTCTTAAGTAATAAAAAACATACTTACCAAAAAAAGACACCCATCCACATATAGCAGATAGCCAAACCAGTACTGAAACAGTTATCAGTAGAGGTAATGGTATATGAGAGTATATTGTCGATCTGAAAAGGGAGGTAGGAGATGAATCTCTATGACCGATAACAGAGAATCTATGAAATAGACCCCAGTTAGGAAAATCATTGCATTCAATAGGTGATACTCTCTTCACGTCCCTCTGACATTCGCTGTACTCTGAGAGGAATCGGGCTTCTAAAAAGCTAAGAAGAGCATGTCAACGTAGAAATCTTAGCACAAACTTACTTCACCACCTCCATAGGGGGCAAAGTTTGTAAAACTGAATTGTGGGTGTGGTGAGGGGTGTATTTATAGGCATTTTGAGGTTTGGGAAACTTTGCCCCTCCTGGTAGGATTGTATATCCCATATGTCACTAGCTCATAGACTCTTGCCAATTACATGAAAGAAATATATGTTTGTGATTAAAAAAAAATATATAATCAAACATTATTTATTCTTAACTTATAAATTAATTTATTTTCTGATTATCAAGTCAATGAGATCATCACATGTTGGATTACATCCCAGTCCATTAGGAGGCAAAAACATCTCTACATACCAGAGCTTTAATCCTTCCCATTCACCCCAATAATACTTAAGACATACGTATGGTAGAGTAGACCGTGTAGAGAAGAAAAACTAGAAAAGCAGAAAAGTACAAAAGTAGTCCAAGTCCTGCTGTCAACTGTACAGAATAATAAAGGTGAGGCACATGGACTCTCACCATCATGAAAAAAATTAATTTATCAGGTAAATATAAATTATGTTTTCTTTCATAAGATAGTGGCAGTCTACGAGATGAGAAAGGAGGAGAGCCTCTGAAACGCGTTGCTCTAATTACTCACTACTACTATGTCCAAGAGGAGTACCTGTGATTGCAGGTGTAGAAAGGGGAGCTGAGATTACCCGTAAGGAGCGTAACTGCCACTGCTTGCTGGAAGCTGACAGTAAAAAATTCCCAAAAACTTCCTCAAAGCATTCATCTGGATAAAATCAACACTACTAATATTGAATAAAAGTTTTCCAGCCTACTGCTACACGCCATTATCCGGTTTGCAGAGACTGTGAGGAGCTGATATCGGAAGTTTCTGGTGTAAGTATCTATATACACCATTTTAACAACACCATCCTTGTCTCCCTTGTTTTTAGAAACTCACCATTACTAAGGAAGTGATTCACTAACTTCACTAAAATGAATTTTTAAAGAATTTCCACACAAAATGAACTTTTAGAGGATGAACTTTATTAGGTGTATTTATTTAGATGAATTTGTTTGTGTTTTTATGCATTTATTTTTATGCATGTTATATATATGATTTTACTATTTCACTTATAGTTTGATTGATCAATTTTAACTATCCAATTATTTTTCTGCATAATCGTTTTTATATGTATGTGTACAATTTACTTTATTTTATTAAACGGTGTATTGTAGCTATGCTATAGGTAAAGCATGTATGTCACTGATCAGATACAGCGGCCAGCAGTATTTTCCAGCAAAAACCTGTCTCTGAAGAAACATACGTGTCAATATGATAGAATTCAGCAAAAGCATAAAAAAAAGACCAAGGAGCTGCCTTACAGAGACAATTGCAGACAGAGGGTACCCTGGAACATTATCAAAATATTTCCTTATGGAACTGGACACTTGTAGGAAATATATTACTTGTGTGTTTAATATCTATTGGCTCTTAAGGCTTCCAAAATATTGATCTATGGCCCCCATGTATTAGGAACTTGACCCTCACTGCTCTGAAGGAATTGTAGTCTACCTGGTTAATTTCCCCATTCATTTTAGGGACTGTTTCCAATAACTCCAACTTGGAAGGAGGTAGCAGTAACATGAGCTTGAATTTGCTAAACTTAAAAAGGCACTCCAGGACTGTTTCATTCATTGGACAACAGTTCAGCAACTGACTCAGATATTGTGAAGACAAAAGGATGCATAGGAGCAGTCATAAAGATTGTACCTATCATTTAAATAGCCTGCTTATCAGGAGCAGAATAATTATCCACCTTCAACCCTCAGTGGTATTATCAATGTTTCTTCATTCTCTTGGTATCTTTATTTGAAAAAGCAGGAATGTAAGCATAGGAGACGGCCTATTTTTGGTTCAGCATCTGGGTAGCGCTTTCTGATTGGTGTCTAAATGTAGCCACCAATTAGCAAGCGCTACCCAGGTGCTGAACCAAAAATGGGGCGGCTCCTAAGCTTACATTCAAATAAAGATACCAAGAGAACAAAGAAAAATTATAATAGGAGTAAATTAGAAAGCTACTTAAAATCTCAGGGGTCACCAACCTTTCAGACCTCAGGGACCACTAAACTCATAATTTTGAATCCCGTGGACCACTAACATTATTTTTTTTAAAAAGGTACAAACCTCTATAATGTGTGTGTATGTATGTATATATATATATATATATATATATATATATATATATATATATATATATATATATATATATATATAGACTTAACGCTACCCCGTCTGGCAGCTAACGCAAACAAATACAAGATATTTTGCACGGCGCCAGTCCATGCAAACTACACACAATAGTATGTATACATGCATAGACCCCAAAGTGGGCTAACATATAAGGATGGAAAGGCAAACAAACCATGCTTTTAAAACCGGCACTGACCAGGCATCTACCCATAACAAAAGGAGAAACAATAAAGCCACAGCATAGGGATAAGAAATACTTACATAATTTATTAGAGAGCAACATAGTTCTAGCCGGCGGTCATGCCTTACTCCCCAATGCTTAGACAAAATAGCCATAATTATTACTCCAACCTTCGGACATATATATAACCCAGGGTTCCTGGATGATCAACACCCTGTAGGCTCCATTAGCCAGTCACTGTAACGCTATCTCTCGCGAGGACATCTAAACCTCCAACGTACTAGATTCACCACAATGAGTCGTATCCCATAGCAACCACCCTTGCGTCATACATCGTGCAACAGAGCAAGCTCTGGGATAGACAGAGGGGGAGTGTTACATTGCAGCTCCAACCTAGACACTATACACATTTGGAAAAGGGCAGCCAATCAGATAGAGGGCAAGATCCCATCAACACAACACTAAGACCACTGCCTCAAACAATCATAGGATTCAAATATGGTGAACATGCTCCACCAAGGGTGGGATTCAGAAAAGGGAAAAAAGTCTACGTGACTACCTTATGAAGACTGACCCATTACAAAGCTATATGTCCAGTACTTTGTTAAAATTGTCTAAAATGGGTTGCTACAGGTGTCCCAGTTGCACCACATGCAACTCAATGATACAAGGTGAGAGCTTCAGACACCCTCATCTGAATAAGAAGTTTTACATCAGACATTACCTTACGTGCTCTACAAAATGTGGTGTTTATATGCTGAATTGCATTCGTGGCAAAACATCAGACGACATTAGAAAACGTATGGCCAGTCACAGAAGTACAATAAGATTGGCGATTGAGAAAAGAAAAAGTGATCAACCAGTCGCCAGAAATTTCATGGAACATGGGCACACAGTAAAAGATCTAAGGTTTATCCTCATTGACCATGTCCCCCCACTTGGGTGGGAAGGTGACAGGGACAAAAATGTACTGCAATTGGAAGAACGCTGGATATACAAATTGGACACTATTAATCCCAGAGGTTTGAATGCCCAAATCGATTGGCACTGTTTTCTATGAGATTTGTTTCCTATGAAGTTTATTTTCTATGAAATGTGTCCTAGCACCTGTTAAAGTCATATGATGACATTGTTTATATTTTAATCTGCTTCAATACATTCTATACTGTAGCTCTATAGTCATTTCAACAAAAGTATATTTTTTGGGTTGGGATGTATTGTTTGATTTAGTTTTTCCCTTTGGTCCGTCTCTATTGAGACTTAACCCGTAATTAGTGCTATTCTTTAGATCCAGCCTCTACATTCCATGCCTGAATAGACACTATCTCCCACATTGTATGCCTACTCTAGTGTATCTTATTTAAGTGTATCTTATTTAAATATATAAGATATATTTTTTTTTTTCATTTTTCCCCATAGGCTAAACAGCCCTACACAGTTTGGCTATACTTAGCGATATTCAATCCATCCCATTATTTATTGTTTTTTGGCACATATCTTTAAAAAAGTAATTTTTCCTTCAAAACAAGAACCTGAGTATGCGATAATAGTAAACTTGGTCTTGGTACATAAATAGTTATTGCAAACATAACGGCCAATGTGTATTTCTGAGGTAGGAGGTGTCCTTCACGTTGATGTTGACATATACACCTGTCTTTTTGACATGCGTGTAGATGCCCCTATTTTCAGATTGTTATGTGGCCCTAACGGTTAGATGAAACGCTAAAGTAAATAGCAAGTAATTGCAACCATGATGTATGCTTTATGTACCAAAGTTAAACTAAACTAACCAACCAATTCCGCTTAGTGCATGTAGCCCAAATGTATGTGCTTGTATTCAATAACAAATCACTAAGGTATAGATTTGCAAAGGGTCTGATTTGTTTCTATATATTTCATCAATAAGTATTGTCATAACATGATCTATGAACATTAGTTACATTTATTAATTCTACATATGTTAGTGAGTTTTGGTACTTATAGTCCCTTATTTATTAATCACAAATATTATGATATAAATATACACAGTATATGTACCAACGTTTTTTCTTTTTTGACACCATGTTTTTTCTTTGACACAATGTTTCTGCTTGTGTACACAGTAATGCTATGGTTGCTATGACAACCTTGATTGGCAGGTTTTTTTGCACAGCGGGAGGGGTTTCTTATCTATTTAAGAAATGTTTGTTTGTTTCACATGTGGGTCTGATGAAGGGGTGAAGGCCCCGAAACGTCACTTTGCAATAAAGGAATTATTTTCACTTTTAAATCCAGTGAGTGCAGATATTTCGATGTGATATTGCTGTTACTCTGGCACCCTGGTATTTGGAACTTTTTGTTAGTGAGAGTGCACCTACAGTGTCTGATATATATATATTTTTTATATATATAACATAATTTATGTAAGAACTTACCTGATAAATTCATTTCTTTCATATTAGCAAGAGTCCATGAGCTAGTGACGTATGGGATATACATTCCTACCAGGAGGGGCAAAGTTTCCCAAACCTCAAAATGCCTATAAATACACCCCTCGCCACACCCACAAATCAGTTTAACGCATAGCCAAGAAGTGGGGTGATAAGACAAAAGTGCGAAAGCATAAAAAATAAGGAATTGGAATAATTGTGCTTTATACAAAAAAATCATAACCACCACAAAAAAAGGGTGGGCCTCATGGACTCTTGCTAATCAGGTAAGTTCTTACATAAATTATGTTTTCTTTCATGTAATTAGCAAGAGTCCATGAGCTAGTGACGTATGGGATAATGAATACCCAAGATGTGGATCTTCCACGCAAGAGTCACTAGAGAGGGAGGGATAAAATAAAGACAGCCAATTCCGCTGAAAATAATCCACACCCAAAATAAAGTTTAAATCTTATAATGAAAAAAAAACTGAAATTATAAGCAGAAGAATCAAACTGAAACAGCTGCCTGAAGTACTTTTCTACCAAAAACTGCTTCAGAAAAAGAAAACACATCAAAAATGGTAGAATTTAGTAAAAGTACGCAAAGAAGACCAAGTTGCTGCTTTGCAAATCTGATCAACTGAAGCTTCATTCCTAAACGCCCAGGAAGTAGAAACTGACCTAGTAGAATGAGCTGTAATCCTTTGAGGCGGAGTTTTACCCGACTCGACATAAGCATGATGAATCAAAGACTTTAACCAAGACGCCAAAGAAATGGCAGAGGCCTTCTGACCTTTCCTAGAACCGGAAAAGATAACAAATAGACTAGAAGTCTTTCGGAAATTTTTAGTAGCTTCAACATAATATTTCAAAGCTCTAACTACATCCAAAGAATGCAACGATCTTTCCTTAGAATTCTTAGGATTAGGACACAATGAAGGAACCACAATTTCTCTACTAATGTTGTTAGAATTCACAACCTTAGGTAAAAATTAAAAGAAGTTCGCAACACCGCCTTATCCTGATGAAAAATCAGAAAAGGAGACTCACAAGAAAGAGCAGATAAATCAGAAACTCTTCTAGCAGATGGCCAAAAGAAACAAAACTTTCCAAAAAAGTAATTTAATGTCCAGCGAATGCATAGGTTCAAACAGAGGAGCTTGAAGAGCCCCCAGAACCAAATTCAAACTTCAAGGAGGAGAAATTTACTTAATAACAAGTTTTATACGAACCAAAGCTTGTACAAAACAATGAATATCAGGAAGACTAGCAATCTTTCTGTGAAAAAGAACAGAAAGAGCAGAGATTTGTCCTTTCAAGGAACTTGCAGACAAACCTTTATCCAAACCATCCTGAAGAAACTGTAAAATTCTAGGAATTCTAAAAGAATGCCAAGAAAAATGATGAGAAAAACACCAAGAAATGTAAATCTTCCAGACTCGATAATATATCTTCCTAGATACAAATTTACGAGCCTGTAACATAGTATTAATCAGAGAGTCAGAGAAACCTCTATGACTGAGAATCAAGCGTTCAATCTCCATACCTTCAAATTTAAGGATTTGAGATCCTGATGGAAAAAAGGACCTTGTGATAGAAGGTCTGGTCTTAACGGAAGAGTCCACGGTTGGCAAGTGGCCATCCGGACAAGATCCGCATACCAAAACCTGTGAGGTCGTGCTGGAGCCACCAGCAGAACAAACGAGCACTCCTTTAGAATCTTGGAAATTACTCTTGGAAGAAGAACTAGAGGCGGAAAGATATAGGCAGGATGATACTTCCAAGGAAGTGACAATGCATCCACTGCCTCCGCCTGAGGATCCCTGGATCTGGACAGATACCTGGGAAGCTTCTTGTTTAGATGAGAAGCCATCAGATCTATTTCTGGAAGTCCCCACATTTGAACAATCTGAAGAAATACCTCTGGGTGAAGAGACCATTCGCCCGGATGTAACGTTTGGCGACTGAGATAATCCGCTTCCCAATTGTCTATACCTGGGATATGAACCGCAGAAATTAGACAGGAGCTGGATTCCGCCCATACCAGAATTCGAGATACTTCTTTCATAGCCAGAGGACTGTGAGTCCCTCCTTGATGATTGACATATGCCACAGTTGTGACATTGTCCGTCTGAAAACAAATGAACGACTCTCTCTTTAGAAGAGGCCATGACTGAAGAGCTCTGAAAATTGCACGGAGTTCCAAAATATTGATTGGTAATCTCACCTCCTGAGATTCCCAAACCCCTTGTGCTGTCAGAGACCCCCAAACAGCTCCCCAACCTGTCAGACTTGCATCTGTTGAAATCACAGTCCAGGTTGGAAGAACAAAAAGAAGCCCCCTGAACTAAACAATGGTGGTCTGTCCACCACGTCAGAGAGTGTCGTACAATCGGTTTCAAAGATATTAATTGAGATATCTTTGTATAATCCCTGCACCACTGGTTCAGCATATAGAGCTGAAGAAGTCGCATGTGAAAACGAGCAAAGGGGACCGCGTCCAATGCAGCAGTCATAAGACCTAGAATTTCCATGCATAAGGCTACCGAAGGGAAAGATTGAGACTGAAGGTTTCGACAAGCTGAAACCAATTTCAGACGTCTCTTGTCTGTCAGAGACAGAGTCAAGGACACTGAATCTATCAGGAAACCTAAAAAGGTTACCCTTGTCTGAGGAATCAACAAACTTTTTGGTAAATTGATCCTCCAACCATGTTCTAGAAGAAACAACACTCATAAAAGACTGGAAAGGTTCTTTCTAGTGAAAATGAGCAAAGGGAATTGAATCCAATGCTGTGGCCATAAGACCTAAAACTTCTGTGCATATATAGCAACTGAAGGAAATAATAGAGACTAAAGGTACTGACAGACGGAACCCAATAGAATTATCCCTTGTCTGATAGAGACAAAGACAGTGACACAAACTATCTGTAAACCTAAAAAAGGTGACCCTTGTTTGAGGAATCAAGAGCTTTCGAAAAAAAGATCCTCTAACTATGTCCTGAAGAGCAAGTGAATCATATGAGATTCCGCATCCTCAGAAAATAATCTGAATGAAAACAGAAAAATGAAAATATGCATTTATTGTATCTAATGAAAACAAATAATGCTATTAATGACCATAAAAAGGCAAAATAGTTTGAATAAAACTCCAAACCCGGTTCCTAAAAAAAGGAACTGGAAGAAATACCCCAGAAGATTCCAGGTCTGAGCAGTGCTTGAACCCCATGGGTGCCCAGCCATGCTTCAACAGTATCCAAAATATATAGGACAGAAACACACTTAAAGAAAGTGTTAGCCTTACTGGAATAAAATCAAAGAAATTTGGACAAAATAGAACAAAATAAATTTCAAAGAAGTCTTAACCTGCCCCTTACCAGCCAAGCTGGAATATGGCACGTATATTGCAATATTAGGGAGCTGATTTCGAACCCCAATTAAAAACATGTTACTTGGGAAAGAACTCTGGAATTCGTTCCTTAATAAGAACAACCAAACTAGTATAAGCTTAAAGTTTTAGTCTTAGAACTCAATCTTGAAGCCCAGAGTAACAGTTAAGAATTGAATCCAATTATAAAACAAATAATTGATTATCTTAGAACAAAAGAAATATGGATTTTTTTTTTTTTTTTTTAAATCACAAAATTCTTCTAGCTAAAATAGCTAAAGACATAGATTAACCCTCATTTGTGACGATATTCAATAAAATGAAGACACAAATGAAATTATTAGCATGATAGTCCAGTTTAAAGGACCAGTCAATACAGTGGACTTGCATAATCAATAAATGCAAAACAACAAGACAAATGCAACAGCACCTAGTCTAGTAAATGTTGTCCCTTAACAATCATAATCCGATACTTGATCTTAAAGTAAACAGAAAAAATGAAGCAATTGCAATATCCAAATAAATCACAGGACCAAGAAAGGTACCTGAAACTAAATAATTTTCCATAAATAAGATACAACTATCTAAAGGAAAATAAATACTATTTTGCTATAGAAACAATAGCATAATTAGTAGAAGTAGAGATAGCCCCAATAAATTGGAGAACCCTCCAAATTGAATTTAACTGCTGGCAAAGAATATAGTTTAAAACCTTTGAAGAAGGAATAAAAGAAAATTCTCAGCCTATTCCATTCCCTAGAATGGGGAATTGGAAAGAAAACCTCTGAAAACACAGAAGAAATAAATAGCCAGAAATAGTGTCAGCTAGTCTTAAAGAACTAGTTACCTTAATATCCAAAACAATCAACACCTTTTCAACAAAGAACAAATGTACTTTAATAATAGAAAAATAATAAAAAAGTAGATTTGTTAGTGTCAACATCTGATGAAGAAAATTCTGAAAGAGAAAAAACATCATCAGAGAAGGATAAATCAGTATGTTGTTGGTCATTTGAAACTTCAATAATTAAAAAAGAAGTGAAAAAGACCTAAAAATTTTATTAGAAGGCACAAAGTCAGACAAAGCCTTTAAAATAGAATCAGAAAAATATTTCTTATAAATCTTCTAAATATTTCTTGTACATAAGATGTAAGAATGGAAATATATAAAGCATAAACACTAATGGATTCTGCATGTAAAAGTATATCATAATAACTTATTACAAACCATAGCTAAAGATAAACATTTATAACATTTAAAATAAATGAACTTAGCTTTGGTAGAACTGAAACTCAGTTAATCGTTTTTCCAGAAGTGGCTTCTGATTCAGGGTCAATCTGAGACATCTTGCAATATGTAATAGAAAAAACAACATATAAAGCAAAAAAGATCAAATTCCTTAAATGACAGTTTCAGGAATGGGAAAAAAATGCCAATGAACAAGCTTCTAGCAACCAGAAGCAATAAATAATGAGACTTAAATATTGTGGAGACAACAATGACGCTCAAATTTTTTAGCGCCAAAAAAGCCGCCCACATTATTTGGCGCCTAAATGCTTTTGGCGCCAAAAATGGCGCCACATCCGGTAACGCTGACATTTTTTGGCGCAAAAAACGTAAAAAAAATGACGCAACTTCCGGCGACACGTATGACGCCGGAAATGACAAGAAAATTTTTGCGCCAAGAAAGTCCGCGCGAAGAATGACGCAATAAAATGAAGCATTTTCAGCCCCCGCGAGCCTAACAGCCCACAGGAAAAAAGTCAAATTTTAAGGTAAGAAAAAATGATTTATTCATATGCATTATCCCAAATATGAAACTGACTGTCTGAAATAAGGAACGTTGAACATCCTGAATCAAGGCAAATAAATGTTTAAACACATATATTTAGAACTTTATAAAAAAAGTGCCCAACCATAGCTTAGAGTGTCACAGAAAATAAGACTTACTTACCCCAGGACACTCATCTACATGTAGTAGAAAGCCAAACCAGTACTGAAACGAGAATCAGTAGAGGTAATGGTATATATAAGAGTATATCGTCGATCTGAAAAGGGAGGTAAGAGATGAATCTCTACGACCGATAACAGAGAACCTATGAAATAGACCCCGTAGAAGGAGATCATTGAATTCAAATAGGCAATACTCTCTTCACATCCCTCTGACATTCACTGCACGCTGAGAGGAAAACCGGGCTCCAACCTGTTGCAGAGCGCATATCAACGTAGAATCTATCACAAACTTACTTCACTACCTCCACAGGAGGCAAAGTTTGTAAAACTGATTTGTGGGTGTGGTGAGGGTTGTATTTATAGGCATTTTGAGGTTTGGGAAACTTTGCCCCTCCTGGTAGGAATGTATATCCCATACGTCACTAGCTCATGGACTCTTGCTAATTACATGAAAGAAATATATATATATCAAACAATGTGTGTGCGTGTGTGTGTTACCCGGTTAAAACGGACATTACCCAAGCGGCTGAGGGTGAAACCTAATGTACCGTAATTCCCCTATCTATATTAGTGACACCTTTGTTTTTTTTCTAACATATAAAAGAAGAATTTTTGGGCAAGGTACATTGGCAGACTTACTAGACTTGGGGTGTTTATGTCCCTTTTGCAACCCCTACAACCCAGTAATTTTAATCTCTTTAAAAAATGTTTGTGTTGGGGGTTCTTCCGTTGTGGCCTCCATTACAAAAATGTCAGTGAAAGGGTTAATCTATAAATAACTTATTATACCTTTAAATTTAAAGGAAAAAAAGTCTTAGTTATAAAATAAAGAACTAGATTACAAGCTTTGCGTTAGGAGCAATGCGGTGCCAACGAGCATTTTTTTCTCACCGTTCACTTACCTACAGCGCTGGTATTACGGGTTTTTACAAACCCGGCGTTAAAAGGCAAGAAGTGAGCGTAGAGCAAAATTGTGCTCCTTACCGCACTCCAATACCAGCGCTGCTTAAGTCAGCGGTGAGCTGGTCGTACGTGCTCGTGCACGATTTCCCCATAGGAATCAACGGGGAGAGCCGGCTGAGAAAAAGTCTAAAACCTGCAAAAAAGCAGCGTAAAGCTCTGTAACGCAGCCCCATTGATTCCTATGGGGAAATAAAATTTATGTTTACACCTAACACCCTAACATAAACCCTGAGTCTAAACACCCCTAATCTTACACTTATTAACCCCTAATCTGTCGCCCCCGACATCGCCGACACCTACATTATACTTATTAACCCCTAATCTGCCGCCTCCAATGTCGCCGCAACCTACCTACACTTATTAACCCCTAATCTGCCGAAACCCAATGTCGCCGCCACTATAATAAACATATTAACCCCTAAACCGCTGCACTCCCGCCTCGCAAACATTAGTTAAATATTAACCCCTAATCTGCCGTCCCTAACATAGCCGCCCCCAACGTCACTATACTAAATGTATTAACCCCTAAACCTAAGTCTAACCCTAACACCCCCTAACGTTAATGTAATTCAAATAAATCTAAATAAAAGTTAATATTATAACCTAAATAATTCCTATTTAAAACTAAATACTTACCTATAAAATAAACCCTAAGCTAGCTACAATATAACTAATAGTTACATTGTAGCTATCTTAGGGTTTATTTTTATTTTACAGGCAAGTTTGTATTTATTTTAACTAGGTACAATAGTTATTAAATAGTTATTAACTATTTAATAACTACCTAGCTAAAATAAATACAAATTTACCTGTAAAATAAAACCTAACCTAAGTTACAATAACACCTAACACTACACTATAATTAAATACATTTACTAAATTAACAACAATTAAATAAATTAAATTAAATCAGCTAAAGTACAAAAAAAAATCCACTAAATTACAGAAAATAATAAACAAATGACAAGATATTTAAACTAATTACACCTAATCTAATAGCCCTATCAAAATAAAAAAAAGCCCCCCAAAAATAAAAAAAACCCTAGCCTAAACTAAACTACCAATAGTCCTTAAAAGGGCCTTTTGCGGGGCATTGCCCCAAAGTAATCAGCTCTTTTACCAGTAAAAAAAAAATACAAAAAATCCCCCAAGAGTAAAACCCATCACCCACACAACCAACCCCCCAAATAAAATACTATCTAAAAAAACTAAGCTCCCCATTGCCCTGAACAGGGCATTTGGATGGGCATTGCCCTTAAAAGGGCAGTTAGCTCTATTGCAAGCCCAAACCCTAACCTAAAAATAAAACCCACCCAATACACCCTATAAAATCCTAACACTAACCCACTGAAGATCGACTTACTGTTCTGAAGACCGGATATCCATCCTCAAGGAAGCGGCAGAAGTCTTCATCCAACCGGGCCGAAGTCCTCAACGAAGCCGGGAGAAGTCTTCATTCAAGCCGGGCGAAGTGGTCCTCCAGACGGGCAGAAGTCTTCATCCAGACGGCATCTTCTATCTTCATCCATCCGACGCGGAGCAGGTCCATCTTCAAGACATCCGACGCGGAGCATCCTCTTCATCCGGAGTCTTCTTACTGAATGACGGTTCCTTTAAGTGACATCATCCAAGATGGCATCCCTTAGATTCCGATTGGCTGATAGAATTATATCAGCCAATCGGAATTAAGGTAGAAAAAATACTATTGGCTGATGCAATCAGCCAATAGGATTGAAGTTCAATCCTATTGGCTGATCCAATCAGCCAATAGGATTGAGCTTGCATTCTATTGGCTGTTCTAATCATTGATGCTATTGATAGTTTAGTTTAGGCTAGGGTTTTTTTTTATTTTGGGGGGGCTTTTTTATTTTGATAGGGCTATTAGATTAGGTGTAATTAGTTTAAATATCTTGTCATTTGTTTATTATTTTCTGTAATTTAGTGTTTGTTTGTTTTTGTACTTTAGCTAATTTAATTTATTTAATTGTTGTTAATTTAGTAAATTTATTTAATTATAGTGTAGTGTTAGGTGTTATTGTAACTTAGGTTAGGTTTTATTTTACAGGTACTTTTGTATTTATTTTAGCAAGGTAGTTATTAAATAGTTAAAAACTATTTAATAACTATTGTACCTAGATAAAATAAATACAAACTTGCCTGTAAAATAAAAATAAACCCTTAGCTAGCTACAATGTAATTATTAGTTATATTGTAGCTAGCTTAGGGTTTATTTTATAGGTAAGTATTTAGTTTTAAATAGGAATTATTTAGGTAATAATATTAATTTTTCATTAGATTTATTTAAATTATATTTAAGTTAGGGGGTGTTAGGGTTAGACTTAGGTTTAGGGGTTAATACATTTAATATAGTGGTGGCTACGTTGGGGGCGGCAGATTAGGGGTTAATAAATGTAGGTAGGTGGCGGCGATGTTAGGGACGGCAGATTAGGGGTTAATAATATTTAACTCTTGTTTGCGAGGTGGGAGTGTGGCGGTTTAGGGGTTAATATGTTTATTATAGTTACGGCGATGTCCGGAGCGGCAGATTAGGGGTTAAAAAATTATTTTAGTATTTGCGATGCGGGAGGGCCTCAGTTTAGGGGTTAATAGGTAGTTTATGGGTGTTAGTGTACTTTTTAGCACTTTAGTTATGAGTTTTATGTTAGGGCGTTGTACCATAAAACTCTTAACTACTGACTTTTAAATGCGTTAGGGATCTTGGAGGTAGAGGGTGTACCGCTCTCTTTTTGGCCTCCCAGGAAGGACTCGTAATATCAGTGCTATGGAAGTCCCATAGAAAAAAGACTTTACGAAGTTTAAGTAAGTCGTTTTGCGGTAAGGCCAAAAAAGTGTGTGGTGCCCCTAAACCTGCAGCTTTAGGACCTGTTAACGCTGCTTTTCAGCCTAACGCACAACTCGTAATCTAGCCGTATGGGTTTCAAAAGAATGGTGGCTTTCTGGATAAATCTGGTAGTAATGTTTGTACACATGGGGCATATCAGAAACCGACAAGAAAATAATAAATTTAACGGTGTGCGTGACACAAATATAAAGGAAAACATATGGTATAAGTGTGTTAGCATCCTTCATGAAAGGCAGACAGGAATAGGTTGCGTGCAAGTTTAGTGTATACCCTTTGTAGTTTGATGCTCTCTTTGGTGGATTTACCCATATTTAGAACAGTTGCTGCACTTTTTTATCAAAGATCCATCTGCAAATTGCATGACATAACTGTTAATATTCACATGATGCTACTATATTACACTTAAATGGTTGGTATTTTATTGTGCCTGTCATTTATATTTTTGGTTTGCATTTTTAAGCTCATGTCCTGCTAAAATAAATAACAAATGCTGCAAGGAACATATGTTAGCAGGCTTAAAAATACACATATAATAAGAAAATGTAACCTTAAATATTCTTACAAGAGTTGTCACCTTTTAGCAAAATAGCAATTTTCATACTTATTTAGGTAAAAACACTAGGTACATATAGCTGTTATACAATGGATTCCTTATAAAAAACATAAATTATGCTTACCTGATCATTTTGTTTTCTTCTGATGGAAAGAGTCCACAGCTGCATTAATTCATTTTGGGAATTAAGAACCTGGCCACCAGGAGGAGGCAAAGATACCCCAGCCAAAGGCTTAAATACTGCACCCACTTCCCTCATCCCCCAGTCATTCTGCCGAGGAACAAGGAACAGTAGAAGAAATATCAGGGTGAAAGGTGCCAGAAGAATAAATAACAACGCCCCACATAGAAATTACGGTTGGGGAGCTGTGGACTCTTTCCATCAGAAGAAAAGAAAATGATCAGGTAAGCTTAATTTAAGTTTCTTTTCTTAAATAGGAAGAGTCCACAGCTACATTCATTACTTTTGGGAAAACAATACCCAAGCCACAAAGGACACTGAATGCCAAGACGGGAGGGAACAATAGGCTGTCCATTCTGAGGGCACCAAGCCTGAATCACCACCCAACAAAAACCCTGCTTCGTCTGAAGCTGAGAAAGAATTGAAAAGGAAAAGCCCCAAGGAAACTGACCCACAAAATTATACTCAACTGAGCCAACAGTCCTTCAGGAGACACCAGCCAGAAGACACCAACAGTCGTTCCCTCACCACTCACCCCTCACTAACGAAGGGAACATTAGCCTAAACTCCCAAAGGGATAGAGCAAGAGAAGAACCGAAGGTCACCACAAAATTCATAGAAGAAAAACCCCCAATAGCGAGCCCAGATCACAAAGACAAAGGGAGGCTACGCCCAGACCAAGCAGAAGCCAGAGGTTTAGGACAGATCATTGGAACAGAGAAACTTTTTCTCCCAATATCGTGCAAAGCACCGAAAGACAATTGAAGACAGAGTCCTCACATCGTCGGAAAGTAGAATACTGAAGTATTCTGACACAAAAAACATGTAACAGACCCAGACGAAAAACCCTGAGTCAAGAACACGCAGCCATCATCAGGATGACACAGAAGAATACTTGCTGAGAAGTAAAAAGCAGCCAGCAAGAAAACAGATTGCAAAAAAACTCCCAGACAGAGAGCACACTCTAGGCAATCTAAGCCACCAGTCCTACACATAGGTGTCCAAAAGGGGGGAGCACATAACCTCAATTAGGCACACTGCACCCCCAGGTCTTAACAGGGGAACAGAATAACCCCAACACCAGCTCAAAAATGAGAGGAAGAATGGCCAAAGCCATCCCATCAGAGCAAGAGTGTCAACCCGACTCCTAAGGAACAGACGACAAGGCCGTAGACCCAAAGGTATCTAGCAAAAGGCACAACATAGTCTTAACACGGAGCCAGCAAGACTCCAGATGGAACATAACTACCCAGAGAGAATACCCCTTTCTGAAAGGTTAACTCTCAGTTCCAACCTCCTGAATCTAGGAGAAGCCCTTAGAAAGGGACCACACCTCCAAGAAGGAGACTAAGCCCACACCCTAAGAAAAAGAAGGGGCCAGAAAGGCAGAGCACCTGCCCACAAGACACGAAGCCACAGGCTAAAGCAGAGACCAAACATCCAACGCAAATGAACATGGAAGGAATCGCCCTAAAAATTTTGCTTGCTAACACACATCCAATGTGCAATAGTAGCAGCATTGACACTGCAAACCCATTCGCCTGCAGATCAGTGAATCCATAAGGTTACTACAGTAAGCAAGAGAAACAAACCATAAAGTCGTAAGTCAAGCCCACTGAGCATCGTCACTCAAAAAAAACAGGTAAATTAGTCAGAGTAAAGGTCATAGCCCAAGTTCCCTGGAACTGGGGAACCCCAAACCAGCCCTAGAACCTAAAAGTCCGGTAACAACCGCAACGGGATCCACAAGGGAAAAAGAGTGAAGCCTCAGCAACCGAACTTAACACCTCGTCTGATATAAAAAACAGACCCACAAGGAGATATCAATGCAATATCCAGATCTACCCGGATAACGAGAATAACTCGCAAGTCCCGACCCAAGGAAGAGACCACCCCTTGCCGAAGTCCAACGCTCCAAAGGAGCTAAGGCGTTAAAAGTCATACAACAACACTAGAGCCACAAGACCACAAGCAAGGGGATACCTCGAGGCCAAAAACACTCGAGCAAAGGCTGGTCTCTACATCACCTCCATACCTCAGAGGATCACAGAGAGAAAAGGATGTGGAGCATCCCCAGCTCCGGGGAAGAACCCTAAGCAGAGCCCAAAGGAGACCACATCCAGAGTCTATAAACGGGAACAACCATCTCCCGGAGGGAAAACCCGGTCCCTAAAAAGAGACCTAACCCACATGGAGAAAGGAAGGAATCAAAAAGGTCTCTTGGAACAGCTTGATATTACACAGTCAATGTGCAAATAGCCGCAGCTGCTCCCAGAGCCTCAGAAGGTCAAACCACTCAAATCGGTGGCAAGAGGGCACTAAACCCTCCAACCCTTCACAGCATGGGGGAGGAAACTTTAGGACCCGATAATATCAGACGCAAGAGAGAATGACGCAGCGAAACACCACTGACCCAGTCAACCAGATTGAGGGCTAATAAGGACTGAAACAATCCTTTCCTGCCTCACGGACCCACAGGTCCCCTAGAATGCTTAGCTGAACTTGCTGACAAAAACATGAAACACAAATGATAATATGAGCACTCTCCGCCTCGACTGGACCAACCAAGCAGAAACGGTGTCACGTGTCTGATCATCCATGAGACAGAAAAACCCAAACAGGATAAGCCTGCCGCCAGGGTCCTAACTGTCAAGTTTCATAAATCCTCCCCCAGAGGGAAGGAGGAATAACAGACAAACATAGGATTAACATGTCCCTTAACAAATGTCCACAGAAGTAACAGTGAATATCGATCCCAGAAGTTCCCGAAGGAAACATATAAACAAAAAATAAAAGACATCTTAATCGGATAAAAGAAAATATAAGGCAACCCATAGGTTAACGCCCAAGAAAAAACAGGCCTACCCGCGGGACCAGCCAAACGGAACCCTGATCTTCCAACAAAACTGGGAAGGATCTCAATAACAGACAATCTGGATATTACTTCATCCCCTCATGTCTAATGAGGTGAGCGATTTGAAGTAGAAGACTGTGGATTCCCGTATCCGTTAAGGAAATGGTCATCTAATAACTGAAAAACATGTCTGAGTAATACGCAAAGGCGCGGTATTCTGTAATGAAAAGCACAACACTCAGGGACAGCTACACCCGCAGGGAACTGTAAAGGACCTCCCAAGGCCAGGACACCTGGGACAATAGGGCACGAGCACAATCGCAAATAAACGCCTAGACTCTGCAGACGAATAATTTGCCAAAAATATGTGAAAGCAAAAACGTGCTGCATCCTCCGGGGGGAACAAGACGCCCTGCCAGGAGGGATAAACATAATCTGGGTTATCCACATGTGTAGTAGGAGGGAGCGGTAGGGAACTCACCTCTCGGAGGACAGGGCCCCCAGAGGCAGATGGCTCAGCACTCCCTTGATTCTCTGAGGCTGGGGAACAAGCCGCTCTAATACGGCATACCGAACATAACTGATTGACATGTGTCAACAAGGTCAAACTGGATTCTTCACAAGACAAAGAATCTGAATCTGAAATTTGAAAAATCTCAGCATCAGAATTCTCCATAACTGGATAGAGAATATGCAAATATGGACCATAAGAAAAAACAAAAACTAAACGGCACCTAAAACCCACAATGGCTAGGGCACTCACCACCTTCTATGAACCAGATCCCTGCGGACCAGAATTTCTCAGTCGCACACGGTCAGGAATTTCGGAAATGGAAGACCAGAACGTAATCACGCCCAGTCACAAGGTGAACCGTACTGTCCAAAAAAGCGCGCCCAGGCATAAGGTCGTGTCACTTCCAAAGGACTTTATGTTCCAAGCCATGAGCCCAGTTAACACTACACATAAGCAGATTGAATCACATAACAAACATGATTAAAAAAAAACCTGTTCAATAATCCCCCTCAGGAGATATTAACCCTTGATTCCAAGATACAAAAGGAGTCCTACTGAGAACCTATAGTCTAGTAAATCCCGCAGTAGGCACCTCAAAGGAAACATTTGTATGACAGTACATTAATGAAAAAGTAAAATGAAACGATCTTACCGGAATCTATGCCGTGTAAACAGGAACACGGCCCTTCAAGTGTGACAGATAGTAGCATCGCCTCCGCCATGGACTTGAGAGAAGAAAGCAGGCAGCGAAGCGAAGTTCGACAATGCCGATTGCTTGTGGAGCTGTTAAAATGAGTCGGGATGGTTTCGCAGAAAGACTCTTCCTGCATCTCCGGACTCTAACTTTCATCCAGGCCCTCACTGAGAGACTGACAGGATTACTTAAAACTCCTGTCCCATGTCGAAGAGTACTACCCTCCGTAAGAGACAAAAACAAACTTCTGAAACTTCTCTGCCAACCTCCTGGGACGAAAGACAAAGAATGACTGGGGGATGAGGGAAGTAGGAGTAGTATTTAAGCCTTTGGCTGGAGTGTCTTTGCCTCCATCTGGTGGCCAGGTTCTTAATTCCCAAAAGTAATGAATGCAGCTGTGGACTCTTTCCATTTAAGAAGAAAAATAAGATAGCCAGCTATACAAATATTGTACTAAATAGGACATACTTATTGTCTTAAATGTTTCTTATTACAGACTCTTGGGGGGCCTATTTTATTCACACTCCACTGCCACCCCAGGTGGTATAGCAAATCACAAGCTAGGCCACCTACTCCATAAACCTTTATAGCCATCAATATATGGCTGCTATGGAATCGGCTGTTGTCCTCTCAGGCAGCTGACAATAATCTTGGATTATATATGGGCAACAAAATTAATACATGTATCTGTAACAACATGTAAGTTCAGCATGTAGTAAGCGAATGCATGTAAATACTGTATGAAATGTGGGTTAAAAAAAATGCAGGCAATATCACCTCTTACAGCATTTAGCATTATATATCTGAGGATATAAATAAATATGAAAAACAGTGTTTAATATCTATAAGCCAAACACCAATACCTCCATAGATAAAGAAACATTGCCACACAGTCTTCAACATGTGAAAAGCTCACAATACTGTACCTCCAGGGGTCCTTATTAGAGGTATTATTTATCCTAGTCATAAGGGTCAGAGAAGGCCATAGGATTTGGTTTACTCTAGACATTGCATAAGGTAGAATCCATTACAGCGTACTATTAGGGGCACAATTTAGATTTTTCAACTTCTTAAAAACAGCAGCAATCAGTAAGGGATATGCTGGTTTATCACAGTCATAAGTGGCAAAAGTTAGGAGCTGTGACCAAAGAATGGCCATACATTGATATAATATATTATGATTTTAATCAAAATCAGTCAGTTGCAAACATGTAATATGGTACACTTTATGTGAGGGGTGACAACACTTCTCATAACTGGGAAATTACTGATAGTACTGTACTTCAGAAACCTTAAAGGGCTGTGCTCTGACAAAATGCTGACAGACATTTGGTTGAAAGCATTCTGTCCAACGGACATTTGGCCGATGGACAGAACGCCGAAGCATGTTCAGAGTTTGGCCAAGGGCAGATACGCTCTGGAGTGCTCTGTTCTAATCAGAGCCTCGGGCGCTGCAACCGCCTCTGGGAACCTAACCATGGGTCCCAGCACGCACGTCTTGTAATTCTCTGTCTGTGAAATTGTCTATATATTGAATCTAGCTATCAAATTTATCTATCTATCTATTGCATCTATCTTGTGGCCGGACTGTTATCTGACAGCCACTTGTGTGTCGGACTATTATCCGTTGGCCAAATGTCCGTCTGCCTAATGTCTGTCGGCTAACAGTCCGGCCACATTAAAGGGCAGTTTACCCAAATTTGTTCTCCCCTTTAATTTGTTCCAAATGATCTATTTTCCCTGCTGGAGTGTTTTTAATTGTTACAAGTAGCTTGTTTAACTTATTTGGGCATTTGAAAGCCGATATAGCCTGTGGTATACCCACCTATACTAAAAGTTTCAATAATGGAGTATACACTATTGATAAGCCTATGTAAACACAGCAAGCATAAGAAATTACACTCCCGGTGGGGGAAGAAGAGATAACTAATACAATTATAATTTGCCATGGTTCTCTCTAAGTATTCGGGTTTGTTTACAAACAGACACAAGATAAGGAAGCAAGTGTATGTACACAAATTTTAATAGGTTGTGGTTTGAAAGCACAAAACCGGCAATTTTATATCCACAAATAAACCTGAAAATGCAATTTCTCATACATTTTATACTCTGCAGCTGGTATAAGCAGCCATTGGAAATACATTTAGGGAAAAACAATTTTACTAAATGTAACAGGCAGGTGTGATGTACTCAAGGATATATTTATTGAGTACAAATTTATTGAGTCAAACAGATATATCCTTGAGTACATCACACCTGCCTGTTTTCTATTATTATTGCCGCTGGAGCAATTTGGTTACGTTCCTGATTCCCCTTTGGAGGTCCGCTGTGTCGGTTTTCCTTCTACTCCATTGGTTCCCCTGCTGGGTCGACTCTGACGCTGCCTGCTGAGTGACGTCTGCCCGAGCGTACCGAGCTTACGCCTGTCTGACGGGCGACTTTTGGTTCCGTCCTGCTTGTCTGGGTACACGTTTGTACCGCCGCTCTTGTGAGTAACACTCTGTGTGGGGGGTCCTGCAGTTATTGTGTTTCCCTTTGTTGCCTAAAACGATACTTGTCCCATGAGGCGCCTCTTCCATCTGTCATCCACAGGTTCCCGTTGTAAATCTTATAATGAAAAAACTGAAATTATAAGCAGAAGAATCAAACTGAAACAGCTGCCTGAAGTACTTTTCTACCAAAACCTGCTTCAGAAGAAGAAAACACATCAAAATGGTAGAATTTAGTAAAAGTATGCAAAGAAGGCCAAGTAGCTGCTTTGCAAATCTGATCAACCGAAGCTTCATTCCTAAATGCCCAGGAAGTAGAAATTGACCTAGTTGAATGAGCTGTAATCCTTTGAGGCGGAGTTCTACCCGACTCAACATAAGCATGATGAATCAAAGAATTTAACCAAGACGCCAAAGAAACGGCAGAGGCCTTCTGACCTTTCCTAGAACCAGAAAAGATAACAAAGAGACTAGAAGTCTTTCGGAAATCTTTAGTAGCTTCAACATAATATTTCAAAGCTCTTACTACATCCAAAGAATGTAATGATCTTTCCTTAGAATTCTTAGGATTAGGACACAATGAAGGAACCACAATCCCTCTACTAATGTTGTTAGAATTCACAACCTTAGGTAAAAATTTAAATGAAGTCCGCAACACTGCCTTAGCCTGATGAAAAATCAGAAAAGGAGATTCACAAGAAAGAGCAGATAACTCAGAAACTCTTCTAGCAGAAGAGATGGCCAAAAGAAACAAAACTTTCCAAGAAAGTAATTTAATATCTAGAGAATGCATAGGTTCAAAAGGAGGAGCTTGTAGAGCTCCCAGAACCAAATTTAAACTCCAAGGAGGAGAAATTGACTTAATGACAGGTTTGATACGAACCAAAGCCTGTACAAAACAATGAAAATCAGGAAGATTAGCAATCTTTCTGTGAAAGAGCAGAAATTTTTCCTTTCAAGGAACTTGCAGACAAACCTTTATCCAGACCATCCTGAAGAAACTGTAAAATTCTAGGAATTCTAAAAGAATGCCAGGAAAATTGATGAGAAGAACACCAAGAAATGTAAGTCTTCCAGACTCGATAATATATCTTCCTAGACACAGATTTACGAGCCTGTAACATAGTATTAATTACGGAGTCAGAGAAACCTCTATGACTAAGAATCAAGCGTTCAATCTCCATACCTTCAAATTTAATGATTTGAGATCCTGATGGAAAAATGGGCCTTTAGATAGAAGGTCTGGTCTTAACGGAAGAGTCCAAGGTTGGCAACTGGCCATCCGAACAAGATCCGCATACCAAAACCTGTGAGGCCATGCTGGAGCCACCAGCAGTACAAACGAACGCTCCTTTAGAATCTTGGAAATCACTCTTGGAAGAAGAACTAGAGGCGGAAAGATATAGGCAGGATGATACTTCCAAGGAAGCGACAATGCATCCACTGCCTCCGCCTGAGGATCCCTGGATCTGGACAGATATCTGGGAAGTTTCTTGTTTAGATGAGAAGCCATCAGATCTATTTCTGTAAGACCCCAGATTTGAACAATCTGAAGAAATACCTCTGGGTGAAGAGACCATTCGCCCGGATGCAACGTCTGGCGACTGAGATAATCCGCTTCCCAATTGTCTATACCTGGGATGTGAACCACAGAAATTAGACAGGAGCTGGATTCCGCCCATACAAGTATTCGAGATACTTCTTTCATAGCCAGAGGACTGTAAGTCCCCCCTTGATGATTGATATATGCCACGGTTGTGACAGTGTCCGTCTGAAAACAAATGAACGATTCTCTCTTCAAAAGAGGCCACGACTGAAGAGCTCTGAAAATCGCACGGAGTTCCAAAATGTTGATTGGTAATCTCGCCTCCTGAGATTCCCAAACCCCCTGAGCTGTCAGAGACCCCCATACTGCTCCCCAACCTGTCAGACTCGCATCTGTTGAGATCACAGTCCAGGTTGGAAGAACAAAAGAAGCCCCTTGAATTAAACGATGGTGATCTGTCCACCACGTCAGAGAGTGTCGTACAATCGGATTTAAAGATATTAACTGTGATATCTTTGTATAATCCCTGCACCACTGGTTCAGCATACAGAGCTGAAGAGGTTGCATATGAAAACAAGCAAAGGGGATCGCGTCCGATGCAGCAGTCATAAGACCTAGAATTTCCATGCATAAAGCTACCGAAGGGAATGATTGAAACCGAAGGTTTCGACAGGCTGAAATCAATTTCAGATGTCTCTTGTCCGTCAGAGACAAAGTCATGGACACTGAATCTATTTGGAAACCTAAAAAGGTTACCCTTGTCTGAGGAACCAATGAACTCTTTGGTAAATTGATCCTCCAACCATGTTCTTGAAGAAACGACACAAGTCGATTTGTATGAGATTCTGCTAAATGTGAAGACTGAGCAAGTACCAAGATATCGTCCAAATAAGGAAATACCACAATACCCTGTTCTCTGATTACAGATAGAAGGGCACCGAGAACTTTTGAAAAAATCATTGGAGCCGTTGCTAGGCCGAACGGCAGAGCCACAAATTGGTAATGATTGTCTAGAAAAGAGAATCTCAGAAACTGAAAGTGATCTGGATGAATCTAATATGCATATATGCATCCTGCAAATCTATTGTGGACATATAATGCCCTTGCTGAACAAAAGGCAGAATAGTCCTTATAGTTACCATTTTGAATGTTGGTATCCTTACATATCGATTCAATATTTTTAAATCCAAACTGGTCTGAAGGAATTCTCCTTCTTTGGTACAATGAATAGATTTGAGTAAAACCCCAGCCCTTGTTCCAGAACTAGAACTGGCACAATTACTCCAGCCAACTAGATCTGAAACACATTTCAGAAATGCCTGAGCCTTCACTGGATTTATTGGAATGCGAGAAAGAAAAAATCTTCTTGCAGGTGGCCTTACCCTGAAACCTATTCTGTACCCTTGTGAAACAATGTTCTGAATCCAAAGACTGTGAATCGATTTGATCCAAATTTCTTTGAAAAATCGTAATCTGCCCCCTACCAGCTGCGCTGGAATGAGGGCCGCACCTTCATGTGGACTTGGGAGCTGGCTTTGGCTTTCTAAAAGTCTTGGATTTATTCCAGACTGGAGACGGTTTCCAAACAGAAACCGTTCCTTTAGGGGAAGGATCAGGCTTCTGTTCCTTATTCTGACGAAAGGAACGAAAACGATTAGCAGCCCTATATTTACCTTTAGATTTTTTATCCTGAGGTAAAAAAGTTCCTTTCCCCCCAGTAACAGTTGAAATAATAGAATCCAACTGAGAACCAAACAATTTATTACCTTGGAAAGAAAGGGAAAGCAAAGTTGACTTAGAAGACATATCAGCATTCCAAGTTTTAAGCCATAAAGCTCTTCTAGCTAGAATAGCTAAAGACATATACCTGACATCAACTCTGATAATATCAAAGATGGCATCACAAATAAAGTTATTAGCATGTTGAAGAAGTTTAACAATGCTATGAGTATTATGATCTGACACTTGTTGCGCCAAAGCCTCCAACCAAAAAGTGGAAGCTGCAGCAACATCAGCCAAAGAAATAGCAGGCCTAAGAAGATTACCTGAACATAAATAAGCTTTCCTTAGAAAGGATTCAATCTTCCTATCTAAAGGATCCTTAAAGGAAGTACTATCTGCCGTAGGAATAGTAGTATGCTTAGCAAGAGTAGAGATAGCCCCATCAACTTTAGGGATTTTGTCCCAAAACTCTAATCTGTCAGATGGCACAGGATACAATTTCTTAAATCTTTCAGAAGGAGTAAAAGAATTACCCAGATTATTCCATTCCCTAGAAATTACTTCAGAAATAGCATCAGGGACAGGAAAAACTTCCGGAATAACTACAGGAGGTTTAAAAACCGAATTTAAATGCTTATTAGATTTAGTATCAAGATGACTAGAATCCTCAATTTCTAAAGCGATTAAAACTTCTTTAAGTAAAGAACGAATAAATTCCATTTTAGATAAATATGACGATTTATCAGTGTCAATATATGAGACAGAATCCTCTGAACCAGAAAAATCCTCATCAGAAACAGACAAATCAGAATGACGATGTTCATTTAAAAATTCATCTGAGAAATGAGAAGTTTTAAAAGACCTTTTACGCTTACTGGAAGGAGGAATAACAGACATAGCCTTCCTAATAGATTTAGAAACAAAATCTCTTATATTAACAGGAACATCCTGAGTATTAGATGTTGATGATGATGGAACAGCAACAGGTAATGGAATATTACTAATGGAAATTTTATCTGCTTTAGCAAGTTTATCATGACATTCATCACAAACTACAGCCGGAGGAACAGATACCACAAGTTTACAACAAATGCACTTAACTTTGGTAGAGCCAGCATCAGGCAGCGTTTTTCCAGAAGTAGCTTCTGATCCAGGGTCAATCTGAGACATCTTGCAATATGTAAGAGAAAAAACAACATATAAAGCAAAATCTATCAAATTCCTTAAATGACAGTTTCAGGAATGGGAAAGAATGCCAATGAACAAGCCTCTAGTAACCAGAAGCAAAAGAAAAATGAGACTTAAATAATGAGAAAAAAAGGTGGAGACAAAAATGACGCCCACATTTTTTAGCGCCAAAAAAGACGCCCACATTATTGGCGCCTAAAATGCTTTTGGCGCCAAGAATGACGCCACATCCGGTGACGCCGACACTTTTGGCGCAAAACGTCAAAAAAATGACGTAATCACGAACAACTTCCGGCGACAAGTATGACGCCGGAAATGACAAAGAAATTTTTTGCGCCAAAAAAGTCTGCGCCAAGAATGACGCAATAAAATGAAGCATTTTCAGCACCCGCGAGCCTAACAGCCCACAGAGAAAAAAGTCAATTTTAAAGGTAAGAAAAAAATTGAAAATTCATATGCATTATCCCAAATAATGAAACTGTCTGTCTGAAATAAGGAATATTGATCATCCTGAATCAAGGCAAATAAATGTTTAAACACATATATTTAGAACTTTTACATAAAAGTGCCCATCCATAGCTTAGAGTGTCACAAAAAATAAGATTTACTTACCCCAGGACACTCATCTACATGTAGTAGAAAGCCAAACCAGTACTGAAACGAGAATCAGTAGAGGTAATGGTATATAAGAGTATATCGTCGATCTGAAAAGGGAGGTAAGAGATGAATCTCTACAACCGATAACAGAGAACCTATGAAAAAGATCCCGTAGAAGGAGACTATTGAATTCAAATAGGCAATACTCTCCTCACATCCCTCTGACATTCACTGCACACTGAGAGGAAAACCGGGCTCCAGCCTGCTGCGAAGCGCATATCAACATAGAATCTAGCACAAACTTACTTCACCACCTCCATGGGAGGCAAAGTTTGTAAAACTGAATTGTGGGTGTGGTGAGGGGTGTATTTATAGGCATTTTGAGGTTTGGGAAACTTTGCCCCTCCTGGTAGGAATGTATATCCCATACGTCACTAGCTCATGGACTCTTGCTAATTACATGAAAGAAATTATGTTTTCTTTCATGTAATTGGCAAGAGTCCATGAGCTAATGACGTATGGGATATCAAATACCCAAGATGTGGAACTCCACGCAAGAGTCACTAGAGAGGGAGGGATAAAAATAAACAACAGCCATAAGCTGAAAAATTAATCCACAACCCAAAAAATAAGTTATTCTCATGAATAAAAGAAAAACTTAAAACATCAGCAGAAGAATCAAACTGAAACAGCTGCCTGAAGAGGTTTTCTATCAAAAACTGCTTCTGAAGAAGCAAATACATCAAAACGGTAGAATGTAGTAAACGTATGCTAAGAGGACCAAGTAGCCACTTTGCAAATCTGATCAATTGAAGCTTCATTCTTAAAAGTCCACGAAGTGGAGACTGATCGAGTAGAATGAGCTGTAATTCTGAGGCGGGGCCTGACCCGACTCTAAATAAGCTTGAAGAATCAAAAGCTTTAACCAAGAAGCCAAGGAAATAGCAGAAGCCTTCTGACCTTTCCTAGAACCAGAGAATATAACAAATAGTCTAGAAGTCTTTCTGAAATCTATAGTAGCTTCAACATAATATTTCAAAGCTCTCACCACATCCAAAGAATGTAAGGATTTTTCCAAAGAATTCTTAGGACACAAGGAAGGGACAACAATTTCTCTACTAATAATGTTAGAATACACAACCTTAGGTAAGAACATAAAAGAATTCGGCAAAAACATAATTTATGTAAGAACTTACCTGATAAATTCATTTCTTTCATATTAGCAAGAGTCCATGAGCTAGTGACGTATGGGATATACATTCCTACCAGGAGGGGCAAAGTTTCCCAAACCTCAAAATGCCTATAAATACACCCCTCACCACACCCACAATTCAGTTTAACGAATAGCCAAGAAGTGGGGTGATAAAAAAGTGCGAAAGCATATAAAATAAGGAATTGGAATAATTGTGCTTTATACAAAATCATAACCACCACAAAAAAAGGGCGGGCCTCATGGACTCTTGCTAATATGAAAGAAATGAATTTATCAGGTAAGTTCTTACATAAATTATGTTTTCTTTCATGTAATTAGCAAGAGTCCATGAGCTAGTGACGTATGGGATAATGACTACCCAAGATGTGGATCTTTCCACACAAGAGTCACTAGAGAGGGAGGGATAAAATAAAGACAGCCAATTCCTGCTGAAAATAATCCACACCCAAAATAAAGTTTAACGAAAAACATAAGCAGAAGATTCAAACTGAAACCGCTGCCTGAAGTACTTTTCTACCAAAAACTGCTTCAGAAGAAGAAAATACATCAAAATGGTAGAATTTAGTAAAAGTATGCAAAGAGGACCAAGTTGCTGCTTTGCAGATCTGGTCAACCGAAGCTTCATTCCTAAACGCCCAGGAAGTAGAAACTGACCTAGTAGAATGAGCTGTAATTCTCTGAGGCGGAGTTTTACCCGACTCAACATAGGCAAGATGAATTAAAGATTTCAACCAAGATGCCAAAGAAATGGCAGAAGCTTTCTGGCCTTTTCTAGAACCGGAAAAGATAACAAATAGACTAGAAGTCTTACGAAAAGATTTCGTAGCTTCAACATAATATTTCAAAGCTCTAACAACATCCAAAGAATGCAACGATTTCTCCTTAGAATTCTTAGGATTAGGACATAATGAAGGAACCACAATTTCTCTACTAATGTTGTTGGAATTCACAACTTTAGGTAAAAATTCAAAAGAAGTTCGCAACACCGCCTTATCCTGATGAAAAATCAGAAAAGGAGACTCACAAGAAAGAGCAGATAATTCAGAAACTCTTCTGGCAGAAGAGATGGCCAAAAGGAACAAAACTTTCCAAGAAAGTAATTTAATGTCCAATGAATGCATAGGTTCAAACGGAGGAGCTTGAAGAGCTCCCAGAACCAAATTCAAACTCCAAGGAGGAGAAATTGACTTAATGACAGGTTTTATACGAACCAAAGCTTGTACAAAACAATGAATATCAGGAAGAATAGCAATCTTTCTGTGAAAAAGAACAGAAAGAGCAGAGATTTGTCCTTTCAAAGAACTTGCGGACAAACCCTTATCTAAACCATCCTGAAGAAACTGTAAAATTCTCGGTATTCTAAAAGAATGCCAGGAAAATGATGAGAAAGACACCAAGAAATATAAGTCTTCCATACTCTATAATATATCTCTCGAGATACAGATTTACGAGCCTGTAACATAGTATTAATCACAGAGTCAGAGAAACCTCTTTGACCAAGAATCAATCTCCATACCTTTAAATTTAAGGATTTCAGATCCTGATGGAAAAAAGGACCTTGTGACAGAAGGTCTGGTCTTAACGGAAGAGTCCACGGTCGGCAAGAGGCCATCCGGACAAGATCCGCATACCAAAACCTGTGAGGCCATGCCGGAGCTACCAGCAGAACAAACGAGCATTCCTTCAGAATCTTGGAGATTACTCTTGGAAGAAGAACTAGAGGCGGAAAGATATAGGCAGGATGATACTTCCAAGGAAGAGATAATGCATCCACTGCCTCCGCCTGAGGATCCCGGGATCTGGACAGATACCTGGGAAGTTTCTTGTTTAGATGGGACGCCATCAGATCTATTTCTGGAAGTTCCCACATTTGAACAATCGGAAGAAATACCTCTGGGTGAAGAGACCATTCGCCCGGATGCAACGTTTGACGACTGAGATAATCCGCTTCCCAATTGTCTACACCTGGGATATGAACCGCAGAGATTAGACAGGAGCTGGATTCCGCACAAACCAAAATTCGAGATACTTCTTTCATAGCCAGAGGACTGTGAGTCCCTCCTTGATGATTGATGTATGCCACAGTTGTGACATTGTCTGTCTGAAAACAAATGAACGATTCTCTCTTCAGAAGAGGCCAAAACTGAAGAGCTCTGAAAATTGCACGGAGTTCCAAAATATTGATCGGTAATCTCACCTCCTGAGATTCCCAAACTCCTTGTGCCGTCAGAGATCCCCACACAGCTCCCCAACCTGTGAGACTTGCATCTGTTGAAATTACAGTCCAAGTCGGAAGCACAAAAGAAGCCCCCTGAATTAAACGATGGTGATCTGTCCACCATGTTAGAGAGTGTCGAACAATCGGTTTTAAAGATATTAATTGAGATATCTTCGTGTAATCCTTGCACCATTGCTTCAGCATACAGAGCTGAAGAGGTCGCATGTGAAAACGAGCAAAGGGGATCGCGTCCGATGCAGCAGTCATAAGACCTAGAATTTCCATGCATAAGGCTACCGAAGGGAATGATTGTGACTGAAGGTTTCGACAAGCTGCAATCAACTTTAGACGTCTCTTGTCTGTTAAAGACAGAGTCATGGACACTGAATCCATCTGGAAACCCAGAAAAGTTACCCTTGTCTGAGGAATCAAAGAACTTTTTGGTAAATTGATCCTCCAACCATGATCTTGAAGAAACAACACAAGTTGATTCGTATGAGATTCTGCTAAATGTAAAGACTGAGCAAGTACCAAGATATCGTCCAAATAAGGAAATACCACAATACCCTGTTCTCTGATTACAGACAGCAGGGCACCGAGAACCTTTGTAAAAATTCTTGGAGCTGTAGCTAGGCCAAACGGCAGAGCCACAAATTGGTAATGCTTGTCCAGAAACGAGAATCTCAGGAACTGATAATGATCTGGATGAATCGGAATATGCAGATATGCATCCTGTAAATCTATTGTGGACATATAATTCCCTTGCTGAACAAAAGGTAAGATAGTCCTTACAGTTACCATCTTGAACGTTGGTATCCTTACATAACGATTCAATATTTTTAGATCCAGAACTGGTCTGAAAGAATTCTCCTTCTTTGGTACAATGAAGAGATTTGAATAAAACCCCATCCCCTGTTCCGGAACTGGAACTGGCATAATTACTCCAGTCAACTCTAGATCTGAAACACATTTCAGAAATGCTTGAGCTTTTACTGGATTTACTGAGACACGGGAAAGAAAAAATCTCTTTGCAGGAGGTCTCAACTTGAAACCAATTCTGTACCCTTCTGAAACAATGCTCTGAATCCAAAGATTGTGAACAGAATTGATCCAAATTTCCTTGAAAAAACGTAACCTGCCCTCTACCAGCTGAGCTGGAATGAGGGCCGCACCTTCATGTGGACTTAGAAGCAGGCTTTGCCTTTCTAGCTGGCTTGGATTTATTCCAGACTGGAGATGGTCTCCAAACTGAAACTGCTCCTGAGGATGAAGGATCAGGCTTTTGTTCTTTGTTGAAACGAAAGGAACGAAAACGATTATTAGCCCTGTTTTTACCTTTAGATTTTTTATCCTGTGGTAAAAAAGTTCCTTTCCCACCAGTAACAGTTGAAATAATGGAATCCAACTGAGAACCAAATAATTTGTTACCCTGGAAAGAAATGGAAAGTAAAGTTGATTTAGAAGCCATATCAGCATTCCAAGTTTTAAGCCATAAAGCTCTTCTAGCTAAAATAGCTAGAGACATAAACCTGACATCAACTCTGATAATATCAAAAATGGCATCACAGATAAAATTATTAGCATGCTGAAGAAGAATAATAATATCATGAGAATCACGATGTGTTACTTGTTGCGCTAAAGTTTCCAACCAAAAAGTTGAAGCTGCAGCAACATCAGCCAAAGATATAGCAGGTCTAAGAAGATTACCTGAACACAGATAAGCTTTTCTTAGAAAGGATTCAATTTTCCTATCTAGAGGATCCTTAAACGAAGTACCATCTGACGTAGGAATAGTAGTACGTTTAGCAAGGGTAGAAATAGCCCCATCAACTTTAGGGATCTTGTCCCAAAATTCTAATCTGTCAGACGGCACAGGATATAATTGCTTAAAACGTTTAGGAGGAGTAAATGAATTACCCAAATTATCCCATTCTTTGGAAATTACTGCAGAAATAGCATTAGGAACAGGAAAAACTTCTGAAATAACCACAGGAGCTTTAAATACCTTATCTAAACGTTTAGAATTAGTATCAAGAGGACCAGAATCCTCTATTTCTAAAGCAATTAGTACTTATTTAAGTAAAGAACGAATAAATTCCATTTTAAATAAATATGAAGATTTATCAGCATCAACCTCTGAGACAGAATCCTCTGAACCAGAGGAATCATCAGAATCAGAATGATGATGTTCATTTAAAAATTCATCTGTAGGGAGAGAAGTTTTAAAAGATTTTTTACGTTTACTAGAAGGAGAAATAACAGACATAGCCTTCTTAATGGATTCAGAAACAAAATCTCTTATATTATCAGGAACATTCTGCACCTTAGATGTTGAAGGAACTGCAACAGGCAATGGTACTTTACTAAATGAAATATTATCTGCTTTAACAAGTTTGTCATGACAATCAATACAAACAACAGCTGGAGGAATAGCTACCAAAAGTTTACAGCAGATACACTTAGCTTTGGTAGATTCAGCACTTGACAGCGATTTTCCTGTAGTATCTTCTGACTCAGATGCAACGTGAGACATCTTGCAATATGTAAGAGAAAAAACAACATATATATAAAGCAAAATTGATCAAATTCCTTAAATGACAGTTTCAGGAATGGGAAAAAATGCCAAAGAACAAGCTTCTAGCAACCAGAAGCAATAAAAAATGAGACTTAAATAATGTGGAGACAAAAGCGACGCCCATATTTTTTCGCGCCAAATAAGACGCCCACATTATTTGGCGCCTAAATGCTTTTTGGCGCCAAAAATGACGCCACATCCGGAACGCCGACATTTTTGGCGCAAAATAACGTCAAAAAATGACGCAACTTCCGGCGACACGTATGACGCCGGAAACGGAAATAGAATTTTTGCGCCAAAAAAGTCCGCGCCAAGAATGACGCAATAAAATGAAGCATTTTCAGCCCCCGCGAGCCTAACAGCCCACAGGGAAAAAGTCAAATTTTAAGGTAAGAAAAATGTTAATTTAAAATGCATTATCCCAAATATGAAACTGACTGTCTGAAAATAAGGAAAGTTGAACATTCTGAGTCAAGGCAAATAAATGTTTGAATACATATATTTAGAACTTTATAAATAAAGTGCCCAACCATAGCTTGGAGTGTCACAGAAAATAAGACTTACTTACCCCAGGACACTCATCTACATATAGCAGATAGCCAAACCAGTACTGAAACGAGAATCAGCAGAGGTAATGGTATATATAAGAGTATATCATCGATCTGAAAAGGGAGGTAAGAGATGAATCTCTACGACCGATAACAGAGAACCTATGAAATAGACCCCGTAGAAGGAGATCACTGCATTCAAATAGGCAATACTCTCCTCACATCCCTCTGACATTCACTGCACGCTGAGAGGAAAACCGGGCTCCAACTTGCTGCGGAGCGCATATCAACGTAGAATCTAGCACAAACTTACTTCACCACCTCCATCGGAGGCAAAGTTTGTAAAACTGAATTGTGGGTGTGGTGAGGGGTGTATTTATAGGCATTTTGAGGTTTGGGAAACTTTGCCCCTCCTGGTAGGAATGTATATCCCATACGTCACTAGCTCATGGACTCTTGCTAATTACATGAAAGAAACAGCCTTATCCTGATGAAAGGAGATTCACAAGAAAGAGCAGAAAGCTCAGAAACTCTTCTAGCAGAAGAGATGGCCAAAAAGGAACAACACTTTCCAGGAAAGTAGTTTAATGTCCAAAGAGTGCATAGGCTCAAATGGAGGAGCCTGTAACGCCCTCAAAACCAAAGTAAGACTCCGAGGAGAAATTGATTTAATGACAGGCTTAATACGAACTAAAGCCTGAACAAAACAGTGAATATCAGGAAGAGTAGCAATCTTTCTGTGAAATAAAACAGAAAGAGCAGAGATTTGTCCCTTCAAAGTACTTGCAGACAAACCTTTATCCAAACCATCCTGAAGAAACTGTAGAATTCTAGGAATCCTAAAAGAATGCCAAGAGAATTTATGAGAAGAACACCATGAAATGTAAGTGTTCCAAACTCGATAATAAATCTTCCTAGAGATAGATTTACGAGCTTGTAACATAGTATTAATTACTGAGTCAGAGAAACCTCTATGACTTAGCACTAAGCGTTCAATTTCCATACCTTCAAATTAAATGATTTGAGATCCTGATGGAAAAACGGACCTTGAGACACTAGGTCCGGCCTTAACGGAAGTGGCCAAGGATGGCAACTGGACATCCGAACAAGATCCGCATACCAAAACCTGTGGGGCCATGCTGGAGCCACCAGCAACACAAATGATTGTTCCATGATGATTTTGGAGATCACTCTTGGAAGAAGAACTAGAGGCTGGAAGATATAAGCAGGTTGATAACACCAAGGAAGTGTCAGCGCATCCACTGCTTCCGCCTGAGAATCCCTGGACCTGGACAGGTATCTGGGAAGTTTCTTGTTTAGATGAGTAGCCATCAGATCGATTTCTGGAAGACCCCACATCTGAACAATCTGAGAAAACACATCCGGATGGAGAGACCACTCCCCTAGATGTAAAGTCTGACAGTTGAGATAATCCGCCACCCAATTGTTTACACCTGGGATATGAACCGCAGAAATTAGACACGAGCTGGATTCCACCCAAACAAGTATCCGAGATACTTCTTTCATAATTTGGGGACTGTGAGTCCCACCCTGATGATTGATATATGCCACCGTTGTAATATTGTCTGTCTGAAAACAAATGAACGGTTCTCTCTTCAACAGAGGCCAAAAATAAATAAAATGATTAGCATGATGTAGTAAACGAACAATGCTATATAAGTCAGAATCCAATTCTTGTTGCGCTAAATTCTCCAACCAAAAAGTTGAAGCAGCTGCAACATCAGCCAAAGAAATTGCAGGCCTAAGAAGATGACCTGAATATAAATAGGCTTTCCTTAGATAAGATTCAAGCTTCCTATCTAAAGGATCCTTAAAGGAAGTACTATCTTTCATAGGAATAGTGGTTCGTTTAGCAAGAGTAGAAATAGCCCCATCAACTTTGGGGATCTTTTCCCAAAACTCTATTGAAATTGCTGGTAAAGGATACAATTTTTTAAACCTTGCAGAAGGATTAAAAGGAGTACCCGGCTTATTCCATTCCTTAGAAATCATATCAGAAATAGCATCAGGAATAGGAAAAATCTCTGGAGTAACCACAGGAGGTTTAAAAACAGAATTTAAATGTTTACTGATTTTAATATCAAGAGGACTAGCTTCCTCAATATCCAAAGTAATTAACACTTCTTTTAACAAAGAACGCATATACTCAATTTTAAATAAATAAGTAGATTTGTCAGTGTCAATATCTTAGGAAGGATCTTCTGAATCAGATAGATCCTCATCAGAGGTGGATATTTCATTATGTTGTCGGTTATTTGAAATTTCATCAACTTTATGAGACGTTTAAAAAGACTTCTTACACTTATTAGAAGGCGGAAATGCAGACAAAGCCTTCTGAATAGAAAAAGTAACAAATTCTTTAAATTCATAGGAATATCATGTACATTAGAAGTTGAAGGAACTGCAACTGGCAATGTACTATTACTGATGGATACATTATCTGCATGTAAAAGTTTATCATGGCAACTAATACAAATGACATTAGGAGATATAATCTCCAAAATTTTACAACAAATGCACTTGGCTTTGGTAGAACCGATGTCAGGCAGCAAAGTTCCAACAGATACTTCTGAGGCAGGATCAGATTGAGACATCTTGCAGTATGTAAAAAGAAAAAACAACATATAAAGCAAAATTATCAATTTCCTTATATGACAGTTTCAGGAATGGGAAAAAATGCAAATAGCACAGCCCTCGGACATAGAAAAAGGCCAGAGGCAAACAGCAATGGGGCAAATAAATAATGAAAAAAGTTTGGCGCCAAGTATGACGCACAACGTAACTTTTTTTGGCGCCAACCATGTCCGGAAATGACACACTCGCGTCACTAACGACGCAACCCTGTGTGAAACCTCTGTGTCAATTACGACACCGGAAATGACAAACTTGTGTCAACGGACATGCCTTTCGCGCCAAAAAATTCTCGCGCCAAGAATGGCGCAATAAAGTATAGCATTTGGCGCACCTGTGAGCCTAAGTCAGCCCGCAATTTGAAACAAAGTAGTCAATTGAAAAAAAGACTAAACCACAGGTAAGAAAAAAATATTTCTTAATATTAACTTTCCCCAAATATGAAACTGACAATCTGCAAAAGGAAATACATGAACCTGACTCATGGCAAATATAAGTACAATACATATATTTAGAACTTTATATAAATGCATAAAGCGCCAAAACCATAGCTGAGGTGTCTTAAGTAATAAAAACATACTTACCCAAAGACACCCATCCACATATAGCAGATAGCCAAACCAGTACTGAAACAGTTATCAGTAGAGGTAATGGTATATGAGAGTATATCATCGATCTGAAAAGGGAGGTAGGAGATTAATCTCTACGACCATAACAGAGAACCTATGAAAAAGACCCCCGTTAGGAAAATCATTTCATTCAATAGGTGATACTCTCCACGTCCCTCTGACATTCACTGTACTCTGAGAGGAATCGGGCTTCAAAATGCTGAGAAGCGCATGTCAACGTAGAAATCTTAGCACAAACTTACTTCACCATCTCCATAGGAGGCAAAGTTTGTAAAACTGAATTGTGGGTGTGGTGAGGGGGGTATTTATAGGCATTTTGAGGTTTGGGAAACTTTGCCCCTCCTGGTACGATTGTATATCCTATATGTCACTAGCTCATGGACTCTTGCCAATTACATGAAAGAAACCTAGAATTGAGGAATTGTGACCAATTAGCAGCCTGATAATAACCCAGCCAATTATATACAAAAAGATAAGCAATCTGAAAGAACAACAGTTCAGTGGCTTGTTCTATGGCCCAGTTACAACTTGGGAATTTTTTCTTTTAGCTCAATTGCGCTATTTGCAAGGAAATTTCCTGAAGTATATCAGTCTAATGCTGCCTAACAAGGTCAGTTCAGCCAATAGCAGAAAGAATACTTCAGCAATTCCTGATTGGTCAGTAACTCAACTCTTGAATGGCTAAAACAGAACCACTTAAATTAATTTTTATAAGCCAATCATAGCAGTGTCGCCTGGCTGCAGATTCTTGGTATTCCCACCCATTCTCAATACATGAATGATGACACAGTCGGGGGAGGTAGGGAGCTTGTTGCTTCTAACTTCCCTGGTAATAGTGTACAATACACAATTTAAAATTCACTTCCCATTATTATAATAACTATTTGATGTCCCCATTAAACATTCAGGGATGAGGTATCCATCATAATAAATGAATGCAGATACATTTTGAAAAAAAAAACGTTATTTTAAAATAATATACGGTATTAGCAAAAATGTTTTTAGGAAAAGGTTTTACTTTTTTAGCAGCGTATGCTGTGAGTACCACCATGGTGTGTATTGTGTTGGTGATGACGTAATATTTGTCACTAGGGTTGCCACCCAGCCGGTATTTTACCGACACGACCGGTATTTTTAAGGTTCATGTCAATGTAGAAAATAAAGAATAAATATTGAAAGAAAGCCCCTGTCAAAGTGAAACTTCTTCTGAGTGTGATGAATACAAGTTATAAACAAATGAGCATTTAAAATCAGTCCTATCAGCTTTAGTTTTTGAGTTATGTTGTTTAATTATTTATGTAAATTTATGGTAATTAGCATGGCCGGTATTTTCTTCCAAGAAAGGTGGCAACCCTATTTGTCACAGAAGCTACTATGGACTAGCAGACCAGGCTTGGTGTTTGAATGCTGATGCATGCTCAGCATACGTGCATATACCACTGAAACAGTTTTACCCAAAGTCATTTTTTTTTTCTAAACGGAATTATATTAAAAATGAAAAGCACGTATGCAAGTTTCTTTTTGACCATTAAAACTTAGTATTTCTGAAGAGTGATTCATGGGTAACAAATGAATTGCATCTGTTTTAAAAATGTAATCTAAATTCTGAATCGATACATAGAAGTCTGCCAAATATAGAAAACAGGCCATTTACAATTTGTTAAGATCACATATTTGCTTTTTGGTACTACTTTATATTTAGCTATATGGACAATAATTAAATTACTCTCAAAATTCTTCCTTCTTCATCTCAAAATGGATGGAAATTTAATTGATGCAAATAATTATGTCATTTAAAACATTCTGCTGAACAGTGACTGTTAAAAATAGCTACCAGTTACTAAACATAAATGCAGAAATACTGAAAGGTTCCAGACATGTTTTTGGAAACAAAGCTGTCTTTGTTTTACAGTGGTTTTATTGAAACATGTTAAAAAATATTTGAAATCAGATGAAAAGAAATGTTGCCACATGAAAGGTACTCCACGCTGTGCTTTCCAAGCATCAGTTTCTGTAAAAGGAACATAGCCTGCTGGCAAGTGAGGCTAATGCTGACATAGTCACAGACACCCGCGCGTGTCCAGCAGGCACATTAGAAAAAGCATGTTACTGTAAACCCAAGAAACTGCTTTATTGTATTACAGATCAGCACAATTCACAAGGGCCTAGATTTGGAGTTCGGCGGTAGCCGTCAAAACCAGCGTTAGAGGCTCCTAACGCTGGTTTTGGCCGCCCGCTGGTATTTGGAGTCAGTGATTAAAGGGTCTAACGCTCACTTTTCAGCCGCGACTTTTCCATACCGCAGATCCCCCTACGCCATTTGCGTATCCTATCTTTTCAATGGGATCTTTCTAACGCCGGTATTTAGAGTCGTTTCTGAAGTGAGCGTTAGAGCTCTAACGACAAAATTCCAGCTGCCTGAAAATAGCAGGAGTTAAGAGCTTTCTGGCTAACGCCGGTTCATAAAGCTCTTAACTACTGTACCCTAAAGTACACTAACACCCATAAACTACCTATGTACCCCTAAACCGAGCTCCCCCCACATCGCCGCCACTCGATTAAAATTTTTAACCCCTAATCTGCCGACCGCCACCTACGTTATACTTATGTACCCCTAATCTGCTGCCCCTAACCCCGCCGACCCCTGTATTACATTTATTAACCCCTAACCTGCCCCCCACAACATCGCCGCCAGCTACTTAAAATAATTAACCCCTAATCTTCCGACCGCAAAGCGCCGCCACCTACGTTATCCCTATGTACCCCTAATCTGCTACCCCTAACACCGCCGACCCCTATATTATATTTATTAACCCCTAATCTGCCCCCCTCAACGTCGCCGACACCTGCCTACACTTATTAACCCCTAATCTGCTGAGCGGACCTGAGCGCTACTATAATAAAGTTATTAACCCCTAACCCGCCTCACTAACCCTATCATAAATAGTATTAACCCCTAATCTGCCCTCCCTAACATCGCCGACACCTACCTTCAATTATTAACCCCTAATCTGACGACCGGAGCTCACCGCTATTCTAATAAATTGATTAACCCCTAAAGCTAAGTCTAACCCTAACACTAACACCCCCCTAACTTAAATATAATTTACATCTAACGAAATTAATTAACTCTTATTAAATAAATGATTCCTATTTAAAGCTAAATACTTACCTGTAAAATAAATCCTAATATAGCTACAATATAAATTATAATTATATTATAGCTATTTTAGGATTAATATTTATTTTACAGGCAACTTTTTAATTATTTTAACCAGGTACAATAGCTATTAAATAGTTAAGAACTATTTAATAGTTACCTAGTTAAAATAATAACAAATTTACCTGTAAAATAAATCCTAACCTAAGATATAATTAAGTTTCAAAAAATAATAAAATATTTACAAACATAAGAAAAATATTACAACAATTTTAAACTAATTACACCTACTCTAAGCCCCCTAATAAAATAACAAAGCCCCCCAAAATAAAAAATTCCCTACCCTATTCTAAATTTAAAAAGTTACAAGCTCTTTTACCTTACCAGCCCTGAACAGGGCCCTTTGCGGGGCAGCCAATCAGATTGAGCTCGCATTCTATTGGCTGATCGGAACAGCCAATAGAATGCGAGCTCAATCTGATTGGCTGATTGGATCAGCCAATCGGATTGAACTTGATTCTGATTGGCTGATTCCATCAGCCAATCAGAAAATTCCTACCTTAATTCCGATTGGCTGATAGAATCCTATCAGCCAATCGGAATTCGAGGGACGCCATCTTGGATGACGTCCCTTAAAGGAACCGTCATTCGTCGGGAGACAACGGAAGAAGAGGATGGATCCGCGTCGCCTGCTTCAAGATGGACCCGCTCCGCACCGGATGGAAGAAGATTGAAGATGCCGCTTGGAGAAGATGTTTGCCGGTCCGGATGTCCTCTTCTTGCCGGATAGGAGGAAGACTTTGGAGCCTCTTCTGGACCTCTTCAGCACCGGATGATGGATCGCCAACCCCCGCTTGGGTTGGATGAAGATGTTGGAGCCAGGACGGATCGGTGAACCTGGTATGGTGAAGACAAGGTAGGAAGATCTTCAGGGGCTTAGTGTTAGGTTTATTTAAGGGGGGTTTGGGTTAGATTAGGGGTATGTGGGTGGTGGGTTGTAATGTTGGGGGGGGGGTATGGTATGTTTTTTTTTACAGGCAAAAGAGCTGAAATCCTTGGGGCATGCCCCGCAAAGGGCCCTGTTCAGGGCTGGTAAGGTAAAAGAGCTTGTAACTTTTTAAATTTAGAATAGGGTAGGGAATTTTTTATTTTGGGGGTCTTTGTTATTTTATTAGGGGGCTTAGAGTAGGTGTAATTAGTTTAAAATTGTTGTAATATTTTTCTTATGTTTGTAAATATTTTATTATTTTTTGTAACTTAGTTCTTTTTTATTTTTTGTACTTTAGCTAGTTTATTTAATTGTATTTATTTGTAGGAATTGTGTTTAATTAATTTATTGATAGTGTAGTGTTAGGTTAATTGTAGGTAATTGTAGGTAGTTTATTTAATTAATTTATTGATAGGGTAGTGTTAGGTTTAATTATATCTTAGGTTAGGATTTATTTTACAGGTAAATTTGTTATTATTTTAACTAGGTAACTGTTAAATAGTTCTTAACTATTTAATAGCTATTGTACCTGGTTAAAATAATTAAAAAGTTGCCTGTAAAATAAATATTAATCCTAAAATAGCTATAATATAATTATAATTTATATTGTAGCTATATTAGGATTTATTTTACAGGTAAGTATTTAGCTTTAAATAGGAATCATTTATTTAATAAGAGTTAATTAATTTCGTTAGATGTAAATTATATTTAACTTAGGGGGGTGTTAGTATTAGGGTTAGACTTAGCTTTAGGGGTTAATACATTTATTATAGTAGCGGTGAGGTCCGCTCGGCAGATTAGGGGTTAATAATTGAAGGTAGGTGTCGGCGATGTTAGGGAGGGCAGATTAGGGGTTAATACTATTTATGATAGGGTTAGTGAGGCGGATTAGGGGTTAATAACTTTATTATAGTAGCGCTCAGGTCCGCTCGGCAGATTAGGAGTTAATAAGTGTAGGCAGGTGTCGGCGACGTTGAGGGGGGCAGATTAGGGGTTAATAAATATAATATAGGGGTCGGCGATGTTAGGGCAGCAGATTAGGGGTACATAGGGATAACGTAGGTTGCGGCGGTTTACGGAGCGGCAGATTAGGGGTTAAAAAAAATATGCAGGTGTCAGCGATAGCGGGGGCGGCAGATTAGGGGTTAATAAGTGTAAGGTTAGGGGTGTTTAGACTTGGGGTACATGTTAGAGTGTTAGGTGCAGACGTAGGAAGTGTTTCCCCATAGGAAACAATGGGGCTGTGTTAGGAGCTGAACGCTGCTTTTTTGCAGGTGTTAGGTTTTTTTTCAGCTCAAACAGCCCCATTGTTTCCTATGGGAGAATCGTGCACGAGCACGTTTTTGAGGCCGGCCGCGTCCGTAAGCAACTCTGGTATCGAGAGTTGCATTTGCGGTAAAAATGCTCTACGCTCCTTTTTTGGAGCCTAACGCAGCATTTGTTTGAACTCTCGATACCAGAGTTAAATTTATGGTGCGGCCAGAAAAAAGCCCGCGGAGCGTTAACAGCCCTTTTACCGCCGAACTCCAAATCTAGGCCTATTATTGCAGTTGCATTATCCAACAGGAATAATTTCATTTTAGACACTAACAGACATCTATTACCCGAGGGTAATTAACATGCTAAAATAGCTGTAAGCATCCACACTACACAACATGATTTATGCAGTGCTCACCTTAGTATGGTTAATGTTTGCATAACAAATATTAACTGACTTGTAATAGCAGCACAAAAAAGCAAGTGTTATGGATTTCATGCAAGTGGCATTAGTGCTCATTAGCATAATGATGGGATATTTAGGGCCAGATTCAAACGCTAACTCAGCTGAAAGTAAGCTTTTTGTGCTTAGGTTTGCGCTCATATTACGAGTTTAAAAAAGTTTTTGCTTGCATGCTTCTAACCTGATGCATGCAAAAACTCCAAGTAAGAATATTGCGAATGTGTTAAAAAAAAGTGTGTGTGTGTGTGTGAAACCCTACTTGCACAAAAAACACAGGAAGATAAATGGCTTTAATATAGAGAAACATACAGATACACATATATATATATATAAATAAATAGAACATATTCTGTAATGTTAAGAACATTAGAAAGTGAAATATTAATATTCTCATGTCGGGTTACCGCACTTGAGAATATGTGATAATGTTTGCGCACGAGTAGGGTGTTAGGTTTTCCCCACACACTTTTTTTGCCTACATTGACTTTTATCAGGAAATAGGTTATCACGCCTGATAGTCTAAGTTCAGCTTTTTACGTGAGTCGGGTTATCGCGCAAACGTTACTTTCAACCTGTAATACGAGCGCAAACAGCACAAAAGCGCACTTCTAGCGCAGTTAACGCTCAAGCAGGTGCGTTAAATACCACTCCACTTGTAATCTGGCCCTAAATTGTACAAATTGTTTAAAAAAGGAGTTAACTCGAGCAGTACTATTGTTTGATAAGACTTTACAGGATCTTGATGATTTCCTTGCTGCCATGTGGTTGTTAACTGTATTTAGAGCTGTATCTGTGGTAAAGATATCCTAAGCAGTTATCATGCTAGCAAGAGAATATGTGCTTGAACTATAAAACTTTTATCTATTTAGGTTAGCATAAATATTTCCCTGCCAGGTATACTTTATTATAAGATCCACAGATGTATCCTCATTCAGCAAATCTGAGTATAAAGTTCTGATGTTGCTATCCTGTCTTGTACAGCATGGTGGCTTTCACAGCAAGCGTTGTAATTAAAGCACATGCGTAATTTTTATAATTTTTACTTTGTTTTTATTTATTATTTTATTTTATTTTTTGACCATTTATACCCCGGGCAAATGTCCTCAACAAATCACTAGGCTCGCTGTTCAAGGGAACCTCTTTTATAGCCAAACAGGGTTAATCATGATCGTCTTTGGTAGTGTATAATTATGGGTCACGTCAGCAGCCTCCGCTTCCCCTGTGTTGTGTATTGGCTGACCAGTTGTCTATGTGGCTTAAAAAAAATGCTGTGGGTCACTGCCAGTTATCTCACCCAGGTTGTTATAGGGTCCGGAGGTCTCCGTGCTTGCCCGGTCTGTACACCGTATCGGAGCTAGCAGGCAAGATGGCGCCCGCTCCACAGTTAGAGTATCACCTCGCAAGTTAGGATTTCTGTCCAGGTTTCGCACTTACTGCTCACCAAAGTGCCTTGACAGCTGCAGGTTCCTCATATGACGCTTCAAAGCCTATTTGGAACAAGTTGTGGGCATAACGTAGGCCATTGAGTAGGGAACGGCAACGGAGCTCTCTCACAGTGCAACCATGAGCCTGCACGGTTACGCCCTGCCTCCGCCCTAAGATAGATTAGTAATCTCACCTCTCGAGGATTCCAACTCTTTGTGCTGTCAGAGACCCCCAAACAGCTCCCTAACCTGAGAGACCTGCATCTGTTGTGATCACAGTCCAGGTAGGACAAGCAAAGGAGGCCCCTTAAACAATAAGGTGATGGTATAACCACCAAGTCAGAGAGAGTGGAGAGTTGGGAATTAAGTTGTGATAACTGATTATAATCCCTGCACCATTGGTGCCACATGCAAAACTGTAGAGTTATCATATGAAAACAAGCAAAAAGGATCGCCTCCGAAGCTGCAATCATGAGACCTAAAACTTCCATGCACATAGCCACCAACCAAACCAATCTCAAACGTCTCTTTTCTGTTTGGGATAGAGTCATGGACACTGAATCTATCTGGAAATCTAATGAGCAAGTACCAAGACATCGTCAAAATAGGGAAACACCGCAATACCCTGCTCTCTGATTACAGAGAGAAGGGCACCTAAAACTATTAAGAATATTCTTGGTGCTGTTGCAAGGCCAAACGGAAGAGCAACAAATTGGTAATGCTTGTTTAGAAAAGAGAATCTCAGAAAACGATAGTGATCTGGATGAATCGGATTGTGAAGGTAAGCGTCCTGTAAGTCTATTGTGGACATGAAGTAACCTTGCTGAACAAAAGGCAGAATAGTCCTTGAAAGTTGGGACTCTTACAAAACCATTTAAAGTTTTCAGATCCAAAATAGGTCTAAAAGAATTTTTCTTCATAGGTACAATGAATAGATTTGAATAAAAACCCCAATCCTTGTTCCTGCTGTGGAACTGGGAAAAATTACCCCTGAAAGTTCTAGATCTGAAACACATTTCAGAAAGACTTAAGATTTTACTGTTTTTTTGTTACATGGGTAAGAAAGAATCTTCCCAAAGGAAGTCTTATTTTGAATCCTATTAGACACCCCTAAGAAATTATGTTCTGAATCCACTGATTTTGGACAGAGTCTGTCCAAACTCTTTGAAATAGCTTTAGTCTGCCCCCTACCAAAAGAACTGGCTTGAGGGCCGCACCATCATGTAGGCTTAGGGGCAGGAATTGGTTTCTTATAAGGCTTGGATTTATTCCAATTTGGAGATATTCTCTAATTAGAGCCAGAGGCCTTAGGGGAAGGAGTGGTTTTCTGTTCTCTATTCTGACGAAAGGAACGAAAACAATTGGGAGCTTTAAATTTACCCTTAGATTTCTTGTCTTGGGGCAGAAAAACATAATTTCTCCAACATTGGTGTGTCCGGTCCACGGTGTCATCCTTACTTGTGGGGATATTCTCTTCCCCAACAGGAAATGGCAAAGAGTCCCAGCAAAGCTGGTCACATGATCCCTCCTAGGCTCCGCCCACCCCAGTCATTCTCTTTGCCGTTGCACAGGCAACATCTCCACGGAGATGGTTAAGAGTTTTTTGGTGTTTAAATGTAGTTTTATTCTTCTATCAAGTGTTTGTTATTTTAAAATAGTGCTGGTATGTACTATTTACTCTGAAACAGAAAAGGATGAAGATTTCTGTTTGTAAGAGGAAGATGATTTTAGCAGACAGTAACTAAAATCGATTGCTGTTTCCACACAGGACTGTTGAGATGAAGTAACTTCAGTTGGGGGAAACAGTTAGCAGACTTTTCTGCTTAAGGTATGACTAGCCATATTTCTAACAAGACCATGTAATGCTGGAAGGCTGTCATTTCCCCTCATGGGGACCGGTAAGCCATTTTCTTAGTTAAACATAAAAGAATAAAGGGCTTCAAAAAGGGCTTAAAAACTGGTAGACATTTTTCTGAGCTAAAACGATTGCTTTACTAGGCATATTATGCAGATTCTAACTAATAATTGGTATTATAATCTTGGGGAACGTTTAGAAAAACGGCAGGCACTGTGTTGGACACCTTTTTCAGATGGGGGCCTTTCTAGTTATAGACAGAGCCTCATTTTCGCGCCATTAATGCGCAGTTGTTTTTGGAGAGCAAGGCATGCAGATGCATGTGTCAGGAGCTAAGAATCACTGAAAAAGCTTATAGAAGGCGTCATTTGGTATCGTATTCCCCTCTGGGCTTGGTTGGGTCTCAGCAAAGCATATAGCTGGGACTGTATAGGGGTTAAATGTAAAAACGGCTCCGGTTCCGTTAATTTAAGGGTTAAAGCTCTGAAATTTGGTGTGCAATACTTTTAATGCTTTAAGACACTGTGGTGAAATTTTGGTGAATTTTGAACAATTCCTTCATACTTTTTCACATATTCAGTAATAAAGTGTTTTCAGTTTGAAATTTAAAGTGACAGTAACGGTTTTATTTTAAAACGTTTTTTGTGCTTTGTTGACAAGTTTAAGCCTGTTTAACATGTCTGAACCATCAGATAAGCTATGTTCTATATGTATGAAAGCCAATGTGTCTCCCCATTTAAATTTATGTGATAATTGTGCCATAGTGTCCAAACAAAGTAAGGACAGTAATGCCACAGATAATGATATTGCCCAAGATGATTCCTCAAATGAGGGGAGTAAACATGATACTACATCATCCCCTACTGTGTCTACACCAGTTATGCCCACACAGGAGGCCCCTAGTACATCTAGTGCGCCAATACTTATTACCATGCAACAATTAACGGCTGTAATGGATAACTCCATAGCAAATCTTTTATCCAAAATGCCTACTTATCAGAGAAAGCACGATTGCTCTGTTTTAAACACTGAAGAGCAAGAGGACGCTGATGATAACTGTTCTGACATACCCTCACACCAATCTCAAGGGGCCATGAGGGAGGTTTGTCTGATGGAGAAATTTCAGATTCAGGAAAAATTTCTCATCAAGCTGAACCTGATGTTGTGACATTTAAATTTAAATTAGAACATCTCCGCGCACTGCTTAAGGAGGTGTTATCTACTCTGGATGATTGTGACAATTTGGTCATTCCAGAGAAATTATGTAAGATGGACAAGTTCCTAGAGGTTCCGGTGCCCCCCGACGCTTTTCCTATACCCAAGCGGGTGGCGGACATAGTAAATAAAGAGTGGGAAAGGCCCGGCATACCTTTTGTTCCCCCCCCTATATTTAAGAAATTATTTCCTATATTCGACCCCAGAAAGGACTTATGGCAGACAGTCCCCAAGGTCGAGGGGGCGGTTTCTACTCTAAACAAACGCACTACTATTCCTATCGAAGATAGTTGTGCTTTCAAAGATCCTATGGATAAGAAATTAGAGGGTTTGCTTAAAAAGATTTTTGTACAGCAAGGTTACCTTCTACAACCAATTTCATGCATTGTTCCTGTCACTACGGCAGCGTGTTTCTGGTTCGAGGAACTAGAAAAATCGCTCAGTAAAGAATCTTCGTATGAGGAGGTTATGGACAGAGTTCAAGCACTTAAATTGGCTAACTCTTTTGTTTTAGATGCCGCTTTGCAATTAGCTAGATTAGCGGCGAAAAATTCAGGGTTTGCTATCGTGGCGCGCAAAGCGCTTTGGCTAAAGTCTTGGTCAGCGGATGTGTCTTCCAAGACAAAATTGCTTAACATTCCTTTCAAAGGTAAAACATTATTTGGACCTGATTTGAAAGAGATTATTTCAGACATCACTGGGGGAAAGGGCCAAGCCCTCCCACAGGATAGGTCTTTTAAGGCTAAAAATAAGCCTAATTTTCGTCCCTTTCGCAGAAACGGACCAGTCTCTAATTCTGTATCCTCTAAGCAAGAGGGTAATACTTCACAACCCAAACCAGCCTGGAAACCAATGCAAGGCTGGAACAAGGGTAAGCAGGCCAAGAAGCCTACCACTGCTACCAAAACAGCATGAAGGGATAGCCCCCGATCCGGGACCGGATCTAGTGGGGGGCAGACTTTCTCTCTTTGCTCAGGCTTGGGCAAGAGATGTTCAGGATCCTTGGGCGCTAGAAATAGTTTCTCAAGGTTATCTCCTGGAATTCAAGGAACTAACCCCAAGGGGAAGGTTCCACAGGTCTCAATTATCTTCAAACCAAATAAAGAGACAGGCATTCTTACATTGTGTAGAAGACCTGTTAAAGATGGGAGTGATACATCCAGTTCCAATAAGAGAACAAGGAATGGGATTTTATTCCAATCTGTTCATAGTTCCCAAAAAAGAGGGAACATTCAGACCAATTTTGGATCTAAAGATCCTAAACAAATTTCTCAGGGTACCATCGTTCAAAATGGAAACTATTCGAACGATCCTACCTACTATCCAGGAAAATCAATTTATGACTACCGTGGATTTAAAGGATGCGTACCTACATATTCCTATCCACAAGGAACATCATCAGTTCCTAAGGTTCGCTTTTCTGGACGAGCATTACCAGTTTGTGGCACTTCCATTCGGATTAGCCACTGCTCCAAGGATTTTCACAAAGGTACTAGGGTCCCTTCTAGCGGTTCTAAGACCAAGGGGCATTGCAGTAGTACCTTACTTGGACGACATCCTGATTCAAGCGTCGTCCATGTCAAAAGCAAAGGCTCATACGGACATCGTCCTAGCCTTTCTCAGATCTCACGGATGGAAGGTGAACAAAGAAAAAAGTTCTCTGTCCCCGTCAACAAGAGTTCCCTTCTTGGGAACAATAATAGATTCCTTAGAAATGAGGATTTTTCTGACAGAGGTCAGAAAATCAAAACTTCTAAGCTCTTGTCAAGTACTTCATTCTGTTCCTCGTCCTGCCATAGCGCAGTGCATGGAAGTAATAGGATTGATGGCTGCAACAATGGACATAGTTCCTTTTGCACGAATTCATCTAAGACCATTACAACTGTGCATGCTCAGACAGTGGAATGGGGATTATACAGACTTGTCTCCGACGATTCAAGTAGATCAAAAGACCAGAGATTCACTCCGTTGGTGGCTGACCCTGGAAATCTGTCACAGGGAATGAGCTTCCGCAGACCAGAGTGGGTCATTGTCACGACCGACGCCAGCCTAGTGGGCTGGGGCGCGGTCTGGGAATCCCTGAAAGCTCAGGGTCTATGGTCTCGGGAAGAGTCCCTTCTCCCGATAAACATTCTGGAACTGAGAGCGATATTCAATGCTCTCAGAGCTTGGCCTCAACTAGCAAAGGCCAAATTCATAAGGTTTCAGTCAGACAACATGACGACCGTTGCATATATAAATCATCAGGGGGGAACAAGGAGTTCCCTGGCGATGAAAGAAGTGACCAAGATAATTCAATGGGCGGAGGATCACTCCTGCCACTTGTCTGCGATCCACATCCCAGGAGTGGAAAATTGGGAAGCGGATTTTCTGAGTCGTCAGACATTCCATCCGGGGGAGTGGGAACTCCATCCGGAAATCTTTGCCCAAATAACTCAATTATGGGGCATTCCAGACATGGATCTGATGGCGTCTCGTCAGAACTTCAAGGTTCCTTGCTACGGGTCCAGATCCAGGGATCCCAAGGCGACTCTGGTAGATGCACTAGTAGCACCTTGGACCTTCAACCTAGCTTATGTATTCCCACCGTTTCCTCTCATCCCCAGGCTGGTAGCCAGGATCAATCAGGAGAGGGCCTCGGTGATCTTGATAGCTCCTGCGTGGCCACGCAGGACTTGGTATGCAGACCTGGTGAATATGTCATCGGCTCCACCATGGGAGCTACCTTTGAGACAGGACCTTCTTGTTCAGGGTCCATTCGAACATCCGAATCTGGTTTCCCTCCAACTGACGGCTTGGAGATTGAACGCTTGATTTTATCAAAGCGTGGGTTTTCAGATTCTGTAATAGATACTCTGATTCAGGCTAGAAAGCCTGTAACTAGAAAAATTTACCATAAAATATGGAAAAAATATATCTGTTGGTGTGAATCTAAAGGATTCCCATGGAACAAGATAAAAATTCCTAAGATTCTATCCTTTCTACAAGAAGGTTTGGAGAAAGGATTATCTGCAAGTTCTCTGAAGGGACAGATCTCTGCTTTATCTGTTTTACTTCACAAAAGACTGGCAGCTGTGCCAGATGTTCAAGCATTTGTTCAGGCTCTGGTTAGGATCAAGCCTGTTTACAGACCTTTGACTCCTCCCTGGAGTCTAAATCTAGTTCTTTCAGTTCTTCAAGGGGTTCCGTTTGAACCCTTACATTCCGTAGATATTAAGTTATTATCTGGGAAAGTTTTGTTTTTGGTTGCAATTTCTTCTGCTAGAAGAGTTTCAGAGTTATCTGCTCTGCAGTGTTCTCCGCCCTATCTGGTGTTCCATGCAGATAAGGTGGTTTTGCGTACTAAGCCTGGTTTTCTTCCGAAAGTTGTTTCCAACAAAAATATTAACCAGGAGATAGTTGTACCTTCTTTGTGTCCGAATCCAGTTTCAAAGAAGGAACGTTTGTTATACAATTTGGACGTAGTCCGTGCTCTAAAATTCTATTTAGAGGCTACTAAAGATTTCAGACAAACATCTTCCTTGTTTGTTGTTTATTCTGGTAAAAGGAGAGGTCAAAAAGCGACTTCTACCTCTCTTTCCTTTTGGCTTAAAAGCATTATCCGATTGGCTTATGAGACTGCCGGACGGCAGCCTCCTGAAAGAATCACAGCTCACTCCACTAGGGCTGTGGCTTCCACATGGGCCTTCAAGAATGAGGCTTCTGTTGACCAGATATGTAAGGCAGCGACTTGGTCTTCACTGCACACTTTTGCCAAATTTTACAAATTTGATACTTTTGCTTCTTCGGAGGCTATTTTTGGGAGAAAGGTTTTGCAAGCCGTGGTGCCTTCCATTTAGGTGACCTGATTTGCTCCCTCCCTTCATCCGTGTCCTAAAGCTTTGGTATTGGTTCCCACAAGTAAGGATGACGCCGTGGACCGGACACACCAATGTTGGAGAAAACAGAATTTATGCTTACCTGATAAATTACTTTCTCCAACGGTGTGTCCGGTCCACGGCCCGCCCTGGTTTTTTAATCAGGTCTGATGAATTATTTTCTCTAACTACAGTCACCACGGTATCATATGGTTTCTCCTATATATATTTCCTCCTGTCCGTCGGTCGAATGACTGGGGTGGGCGGAGCCTAGGAGGGATCATGTGACCAGCTTTGCTGGGACTCTTTGCCATTTCCTGTTGGGGAAGAGAATATCCCCACAAGTAAGGATGACGCCGTGGACCGGACACACCGTTGGAGAAAGTAATTTATCAGGTAAGCATAAATTCTGTTTTATGTAAGAACTTACCTGATAAATTAATTTCTTTCATATTAGCAAGAGTCCATGAGCTAGTGACGTATGGGATATACATTCCTACCAGGAGGGGCAAAGTTTCCCAAACCTTAAAATGCCTATAAATACACCCCTCACCACACCCACAAATCAGTTTAACGAATAGCCAAGAAGTGGGGTGATAAGAAAAGAGTGAAAGCATAAAAAAAATAAGGAATTGGAATAATTGTGCTTTATACAAAAAAAAACATAATTTATGTAAGAACTTACCTGATAAATTCATTTCTTTCATATTAGCAAGAGTCCATGAGCTAGTGACGTATGGGATATACATTCCTACCAGGAGGGGCAAAGTTTCCCAAACCTCAAAATGCCTATAAATACACCCCTCACCACACCCACAATTCAGTTTAACGAATAGCCAAGAAGTGGGGTGATAAAAAAGTGCGAAAGCATATAAAATAAGGAATTGGAATAATTGTGCTTTATACAAAATCATAACCACTACAAAAAAAGGGCGGGCCTCATGGACTCTTGCTAATATGAAAGAAATGAATTTATCAGGTAAGTTCTTACATAAATTATGTTTTCTTTCATGTAATTAGCAAGAGTCCATGAGCTAGTGTCGTATGGGATAATGATTACCCAAGATGTGGATCTTTCCACACAAGAGTCACTAGAGAGGGAGGGATAAAATAAAGACAGCCAATTCCTGCTGAAAATAATCCACACCCAAAATAAAGTTTAACGAAAAACATAAGCAGAAGATTCAAACTGAAACCGCTGCCTGAAGTACTTTTCTACCAAAAACTGCTTCAGAAGAAGAAAATACATCAAAATGGTAGAATTTAGTAAAAGTATGCAAAGAGGACCAAGTTGCTGCTTTGCAAATCTGATCAACCGAAGCTTCATTCCTAAACGCCCAGGAAGTAGAAACTGACCTAGTAGAATGAGCTGTAATTCTCTGAGGCGGAGTTTTACCCGACTCAACATAGGCAAGATGAATTAAAGATTTCAACCAAGATGCCAAAGAAATGGCAGAAGCTTTCTGGCCTTTTCTAGAACCGGAAAAGATAACAAATAGACTAGAAGTCTTTCTGAAAGATTTAGTAGCTTCAACATAATATTTCAAAGCTCTAACAACATCCAAAGAATGCAACGATTTCTCCTTAGAATTCTTAGGATTAGGACATAATGAAGGAACCACAATTTCTCTACTAATGTTGTTGGAATTCACAACTTTAGGTAAAAATTCAAAAGAAGTTCGCAACACCGCCTTATCCTGATGAAAAATCAGAAAAGGAGACTCACAAGAAAGAGCAGATAATTCAGAAACTCTTTTGGCAGAAGAGATGCCCAAAAGGAACAAAACTTTCCAAGAAAGTAATTTAATGTCCAATGAATGCATAGGTTCAAACGGAGGAGCTTGAAGAGCCCCCAGAACCAAATTCAAACTCCAAGGAGGAGAAATTGACAGGTTTTATACGAACCAAAGCTTGTACAAAACAATGAATATCAGGAAGAATAGCAATCTTTCTGTGAAAAAGAACAGAAAGAGCAGAGATTTGTCCTTTCAAGGAACTTGCGGACAAACCTTTATCTAAACCATCCTGAAGAAACTGTAAAATTCTCGGAATTCTGAAAGAATGCCAAGAAAAATTATGAGAAATACACCAAGAAATATAAGTCTTCCAGACTCTATAATATATCTCTCTAGATACAGATTTACGAGCCTGTAACATAGTATTAATCACAGCGTCAGAGAAACCTCTTTGACGAAGAATCAAGCGTTCAATCTCCATACCTTTAAATTTAAGGATTTCAGATCCTGATGGAAAAAAGGACCTTGTGACAGAAGGTCTGGTCTTAACGGAAGAGTCCACGGTTGGCAAGAGGCCATCCGGACAAGATCCGCATACCAAAACCTGTGAGGCCATGCCGGAGCTACCAGCAGAACAAACGAGCATTCCTTCAGAATCTTGGAGATTACTCTTGGAAGAAGAACTAGGGGCGGAAAGATATAGGCAGGATGATACTTCCAAGGAAGTGATAATGCATCCTCTGCCTCCGCCTGAGGATCCCGGATCTGGACAGATACCTGGGAAGTTTCTTGTTTAGATGGGACGCCATCAAATCTATTTCTGGAAGTTCCCACATTTGAACGATCTGACGAAATACCTCTGGGTGAAGAGACCATTCGCCCGGATGCAACGTTTGGTGACTGAGATAATCCGCTTCCCAATTGTCTACACCTGGGATATGAACTGCAGAGATTAGACAGGAGCTGGATTCCGCCCAAACCAAAATTCGAGATACTTCTTTCATAGCCAGAGGACTGTGAGTCCCTCCTTGATGATTGATGTATGCCACAGTTGTGACATTGTCTGTCTGAAAACAAATGAACGATTCTCTCTTCAGAAGAGGCCAAAACTGAAGAGCTCTGAAAATTGCACGGAGTTCCAAAATATTGATCGGTAATCTCACCTCCTGAGATTCCCAAACTCCTTGTGCCGTCAGAGATCCCCACACAGCTCCCCAACCTGTGAGACTTGCATCTGTTGAAATTACAGTCCAGGTCGGAAGCACAAAAGAAGCCCCCTGAATTAAACGATGGTGATCTGTCCACCACGTTAGAGAGTGTCGAACAATCGGTTTTAAAGATATTAATTGAGATATCTTTGTGTAATCCTTGCACCATTGATTCAGCATACAAAGCTGAAGAGGTCGCATGTGAAAACGAGCAAAGGGGATCGCGTCCGATGCAGCAGTCATAAGACCTAGAATTTCCATGCATAAGGCTACCGAAGGGAATGATTGTGACTGAAGGTTTCGACAAGCTGCCATCAGTTTTAGACGCCTCTTGTCTGTTAAAGACAGAGTCATGGACACTGAATCTATTTGGAAACCCAGAAAGGTTACCCTTGTCTGAGGAATCAATGAACTTTTTGGTAAATTGATCCTCCAACCATGATCTTGAAGAAACAACACAAGTCGATTCGTATGAAATTCTGCTAAATGTAAAGACTGAGCAAGTACCAAGATATCGTCCAAATAAGGAAATACCACAATACCCTGTTCTCTGATTACAGACAGAAGGGCACCGAGAACCTTTGTAAAAATTCTTGGAGCTGTAGCAAGGCCAAACGGCAGAGCCACAAACTGGTAATGCTTGTCCAGAAAAGAGAATCTCAGGAACCGATAATGATCCGGATGAATCGGAATATGCAGATATGCATCCTGTAAATCTATTGTGGACATATAATTCCCTTGCTGAACAAAAGGCAAAATAGTCCTTACAGTTACCATCTTGAACGTTGGTATCCTTACATAACGATTCAATATTTTTAGATCCAGAACTGGTCTGAAGGAATTCTCCTTCTTTGGTACAATGAAGAGATTTGAATAAAACCCCATCCCCTGTTCCTGAACTGGAACTGGCATAATTACTCCAGTTAACTCTAGATCTGAAACACAATTCAGAAATGCTTGAGCTTTTACTGGATTTACTGGGACACGGGAAAGAAAAAATCTCTTTGCAGGAGGTCTCATCTTGAAACCAATTCTGTACCCTTCTGAAACAATGTTCTGAATCCAAAGATTGTGAACAGAATTGATCCAAATTTCTTTGAAAAAACGTAACCTGCCCCCTACCAGCTGAGCTGGAATGAGGGCCGCACCTTCATGTGGACTTAGAAGCAGGCTTTGCCTTTCTGGCTGGCTTGGATTTATTCCAGATTGGAGATGGTTTCCAAACTGAAACTGCTCCTGAGGATGAAGGATCAGGTTTTTGTTCTTTGTTGAAACGAAAGGAACGAAAACGATTATTAGCTCTGTTTTTACCCTTAGATTTTTTATCCTGTGGTAAAAAAGTTCCTTTCCCACCAGTAACAGTTGAAATAATAGAATCCAACTGAGAACCAAATAATTTGTTACCCTGGAAAGAAATGGAAAGTAGAGTTGATTTAGAAGCCATATCAGCATTCCAAGTCTTAAGCCATAAAGCTCTTCTAGCTAAAATAGCTAGAGACATAAACCTGACATCAACTCTGATAATATCAAAGATGGCATCACAGATAAAATTATTAGCATGCTGAAGAAGAATAATAATATCATGAGAATCATGATGTGTTACTTGTTGCGCTAAGGTTTCCTACCAAAAAGTTGAAGCTGCAGCAACATCAGCCAAAGATATAGCAGGTCTAAGAAGATTACCTGAACACAGATAAGCTTTTCTTAGAAAGGACTCAATTTTCCTATCTAAAGGATCCTTAAACGAAGTACCATCTGACGTAGGAATAGTAGTACGTTTAGCAAGGGTAGAAATAGCCCCATCAACTTTAGGGATTTTGTCCCAAAATTCTAATCTGTCAGACGGCACAGGATATAATTGCTTAAAACGTTTAGAGGGAGTAAATGAATTACCCAATTTATCCCATTCTTTGGAAATTACTGCAGAAATAGCATTAGGAACAGGAAAAACTTCTGGAATAACCACAGGAGATTTAAATACCTTATCCAAACGTTTAGAATTAGTATCAAGAGGACCAGAATCCTCTATTTCTAAAGCAATTAGAACTTCTTTAAGTAAAGAACGAATAAATTCCATTTTAAATAAATATGAAGATTTATCAGCATCAACCTCTGAGACAGAATCCTCTGAACCAGAAGAGTTATCAGAATCAGAATGATGATGTTCATTTAAAAATTCATCTGTAGGGAGAGAAGTTTTAAAATATTTTTTACGTTTACTAGAAGGAGAAATAACAGACATAGCCTTCTTTATGGATTCAGAAACAAAATCTCTTATGTTATCAGGAACATTCTGCACCTTAGATGTTGAAGGAACTGCAACAGGCAATGGTACTTTACTAAAGGAAATATTATCTGCTTTAACAAGTTTGTCATGACAATCAATACAAACAACAGCTGGAGGAATAGCTACCAAAAGTTTACAGCAGATACACTTAGCTTTGGTAGATCCAGCACTAGACAGCGATTTTCCTGTAGTATCTTCTGACTCAGATGCAACGTGAGACATCTTGCAATATGTAAGAGAAAAAACAACAACATATAAAGCAAAATTGATCAAATTCCTTAAATGACAGTTTCAGGAATGGGAAAAAATGCCAAAAAACAAGCTTCTAGCAACCAGAAGCAATGAAAAATGAGACTTAAATAATGTGGAGACAAAAAGCGACGCCATATTTTTTAGCGCCAATAAGACGCCCACATTATTTGGCGCCTAAATGCTTTTTGGCGCCAAAATGACGCCACATCCGGAACTCCGACATTTTTGGCGCAAAATAACGTCAAAAAATGACGCAACTTCCGGCGACACGTATGACGCCGGAAACGGAAAAGAATTTTTGCGCCAAAAAAGTCCGCGCCAAGAATGACGCAATAAAATGAAGCATTTTCAGCCCCCGCGAGCCTAACAGCCCACAGGGAAAAAAGTCAAATTTTTGAAGGTAAGAAAAAATGATTAAATCAAATGCATTATCCCAAATATGAAACTGACTGTCTGAAAATAAGGAAAGTTGAACATTCTGAGTCAAGGCAAATAAATGTTTGAATACATATATTTAGAACTTTATAAACAAAGTGCCCAACCATAGCTTAGAGTGTCACAGAAAATAAGATTTACTTACCCCAGGACACTCATCTACATGTTTGTAGAAAGCCAAACCAGTACTGAAACGAGAATCAGCAGAGGTAATGGTATATATAAGAGTATATCGTCGATCTGAAAAGGGAGGTAAGAGATGAATCTCTACGACCGATAACAGAGAACCTATGAAATAGACCCCATAGAAGGAGATCACTGCATTCAAATAGGCAATACTCTCCTCACATCCCTCTGACATTCACTGCACGCTGAGAGGAAAACCGGGCTCCAACTTGCTGCGGAGCGCATATCAACGTAGAATCTAGCACAAAATTACTTCACCACCTCCATCGGAGGCAAAGTTTGTAAAACTGAATTGTGGGTGTGGTGAGGGGTGTATTTATAGGCATTTTGAGGTTTGGGAAACTTTGCCCCTCCTGGTAGGAATGTATATCCCATACGTCACTAGCTCATGGACTCTTGCTAATTACATGAAAGAAATCAAAACCACCACAAAAAAAGGGTGGGCCTCATGGACTCTTGCTAGTATGAAAGAAATGAATTTATCAGGTAAGTTCTTACATAAATTATGTTTTCTTTCATGTAATTAGCAAGAGTCCATGAGCTAGTGACGTATGGGATATAAATACCCAAGATGTGGAACTTCCACGCAAGAGTCACTAGAGAGGGAGGGATAAAATAAAGACAGCCAATTCCGCTGAAAAATTAATCCACTACCCAAAACAAAAGTTTCAATTTTAATAATGAAAAAAACTGAAATTATAAGCATAAGAATCAAAACTGAAACAGCTGCCTGAAGTACTATTCTACCAAAAACTGCTTCTAAAGAAGAGAAAACATCAAAATGGTAGAATTTAGTAAAAGTATGCAAAGAAGACCAAGTCATTGCTTTGCAAATTTGATCAACAGAAGCTTCATTCTTAAAAAGCCCAGGAAGTAGAAACTGACCTAGTAGAATGAGCCGTAATCCTCTGAGACGGGGAATAATCCGACTCCAAATAAGCATGATGAAACAAAAGCTTAACCAAGATGCCAAAGAAATGGCAGAAGCCTTCTGATCTTCCTAAAACCAGAAAAGATAACAAATAGACTAGAAGTCTATCTGAAATCTGAGTAGCTTCAACATAATATTTGAAAACTCTTACCACATCCTAAAGAAGTAAGAATCTTACCAAAAAATTCTTAGGATTAGGACACAAGGAAAAGACAATAATTCCTCCATTAATGTTGTTAGAATTCACAACTTAGGTGAAAATTGAAATGAGGACAGCAAAAAAACACCTTATCCTGATGAAAAATCAGAACAAGGAGATTCACAAGAAAGAACAGATAATTCAAAAACTGTTCTAGCTGAAGAGATGTCCAAAAAGAACAATACTTTCCATGAAAGTAATGAATGTCCAGAGCAAGCATATGCTCAAAATAGAAGAGCCTGAAAAACTTTCAGAACCCAATTAAGACTCCAAGGAGGAGAAATTGGCTTAATGACAGGTTTGATACGAATCAAAACCTGAAAAAAATGATGAATATCAGGAAGTAACACTGCCTTATCCTGATGAAATATCAGAAAAGGATATTCACAAAAAAAGAGCAGATAACTCAAAAACTCTTTTAGTAGAAGAAATAACCAAAAGGAACAATACTTTTCCAAGAAAGTAATTTAACGTTCAGAAAATGCATAGTTTCAAACGGAGGAGCCTGTAAAGCCCTCAGCACCAAATTGAGACTCCAAAGAGGAGAGATTGAATTAATGACAGGCTTGATATGGACCAAAACCTGTATAACACAATGAATATCAGGATGATTAGCAATCTTTCTGTGAAAAAAGAACAGAAAGAGTATAGATTTGTCCTAACAAAGAATTGAAGACAAAACCTTATCCAAACCAACCTGAAAAAATAATAAAATTCTATGAATTTTAAAAGAATGCCAAGAAAAGTTGGTCTTCCAGACTCAATATAAATCTTTCCAGAGACAGATTTATGAGCCTGAAACATAGTATTAATCAATGAGTCAGAAAAACCTCTATGACTAAAAACCAAGCGTTCAATCTCCATCCCTTCAAATGTAATGATTTGAGATCCTGATGGAAAAAAATGGCCTTGAGAAAGAAAAGGTCTGGTTTAAACGGAGGTGTCCAACGTTGGCAACTGGCCATCCGAATGAGATTCATATACCAAAACCTGAGAGGCCATGCTGGAGCTACCAGCATAACAAACAAATACTCCAGAAGAATTCTGGAAGAAGAACTAGAGGCGGAAAGAAAATAGGCAAAAAGATAATTCCAAAGAAATGTCAATGTATACACTACTTCCGCCTGAAGATTCCCGGACCTAATAGGCCCCTGGGAAGTTCTTTATTCAGATGAGATGAAAAAACATATCTGGGTAAGAGAGACCATTCTCCCGGAGGAAAAGCTGGATTAACAGAGATAATCCGCTTCCTAAATATCTATACCTGGGAAAAAAAACACAGAATTTAGATAGGAGCTGGATTTAGCCCAAGCTAATATCCGAGACACTTCTGTCACAACCTAAGGACTGAAAGTCCTACTCTGATGATTGACATACACCATAGTAGTGATATTGTTTGAAAAACATTAAACGTCTCTTCTTCAAAAAGAAACGAACTGAAACATTTCTGAGAAAACACGGAGTTCTAAAATATCAAATGGTAATCTCGCCTCATGAGATTTCCAAAACCCCTTGTGCTGACAGAGATCCTCAGACAGCCTCCCAACCAAAAAGACTCGCATCTGTAGAGATTATGGTCCAGGTTGAAAGAAAAGAAGAGACCTGTAGAACTAAATGATGGTGATCAATAAAATTGTCCCTTGTCTGATAGAAACAAAGACAGTGACACAAACCATCTGGAAACTTAAAAAAGGTGACCCTTGTGTGAGAAATCAAGAGCTTTTGAAAAAAAGATCCTCTAACTATGTCCTGAAGAGCAAGTGAATCATATGAGATTCCGCATCCTCAGAAAATAATCTGAATGAAAACAGAAAAATGAAAATATGCATTTATTGTATCTAATGAAAACAAATAATGCTATCACTGACCAAAAAAAGGCAAAATAGTTTGAATAAAACTCCAAAACCCATTTCCTAAAAATGGAACTGGAAGAAATACCCCAGAAGATTCCAGGTCTGAGCAGCGCTTGAACCCCATGGGTGCCCAGCCATGCTTCAACAGTACCTAAAATATATAGGACCAAAACACACTTAAAGAAAGTGTAAGCCTTACTGGAATAAAATCAAAGAAATTTGGACCGAATAGAACCAAATAAATTTCAAAGAAGTCTTAACCTGCCCCTTGCCAGCCAAGCTGGAATACGGCACGTACATCGCAATATTAGGGAGCTGATTTCGAACTGAAAAAATTTCCAATTATAAACATGTTACTTGGGAAAGAATTCAGGAATTCGTTCCTTAATAAGAACAACCAAACTAGTATAAGCTTAAAGTTTTAATCTTAGAACTCAATCTTGAAGCCCAGAGTAACAGTTAAGAATGGAATCCAATTATAAAACAAATAATTGATTATCTTAGAACAAAAGAAATATGGATTTTTTTTTATTTTTTTTTAAAAAATCACAAAATTCTTCTAGCTGAAATAGCTAAAGACATAGATTAACCCTCATTTGCGAAAATATTCAATAAAATGAAGACACAAATGAAATCATTAGCATGATAGTCCAGTTAAAGGAACAGTCAATACAGTGGACTTGCATAATCAATAAATGCAAAACAGCAAGACAAATGCATCAGCACCTAGTCTAGTAAATGTTGTCCCTTAACAAATGCTAAAATAAATCATAATCTGATACTTGATCTTAAAGTAAACAGAACAAAAATGAAGCAATTGCAACATCCAAATAAAACACAGGACCAAGAAAAGTACCTGGAACTAAATAATTTTCCATAAATAAGATACAACCATCTAAAGGAAAATAAATACTATTTCTTCTGTTAAGTGTGATCAGTCCACGGGTCATCATTACTTCTGGGATATTACTCCTCCCCAACAGGAAGTGCAAGAGGATTCACCCAGCAGAGCTGCATATAGCTCCTCCCCTCTACGTCACTCCCAGTCATTCTCTTGCACCCAACGACTAGATAGGATGTGTGAGAGGACTATGGTGATTATACTTAGTTTTATATCTTCAATCAAAAGTTTGTTATTTTAAAATAGCACCGGAGTGTGTTATTACCTCTCTGGCAGAGTTTGAAGAAGAATCTACCAGAGTTTTTGCTATGATCTTAGCCGGAGTAGTTAAGATCATATTGCTGTTTCTCGGCCATCTGAGGAGAGGTAAACTTCAGATCAGGGGACAGCGGGCAGATGAATCTGCATAGAGGTATGTAGCAGTTTTTATTTTCTGACAATGGAATTGATGAGAAAATCCTGCCATACCGATATAATGTCATGTATGTATACTTTACACTTCAGTATTCTGGGGAATGGTACTTCACTAGAATTACACTGTAAGAAGTACATAAAGCTGTTTAATAACTAGAAATTATGTTTAACGTTTTTGCTGGAATGTAAAATCGTTTTCATTTGCTGAGGTACTGAGTGAATAAATGTTTGGGCACTATTTTTCCACTTGGCAGTTGCTTAATCTTTTTTCTGACAGTTTCTGTTCTCTCTCACTGCTGTGTGTGAGGGGGAGGGGCCGTTTTTTGGCGCTTTTGCTACGCATCAGATATTTCAGTCAGCAGCTCATTGTATTTCCTGCATGATCCGGTTCATCTCTACAGAGCTCAGGGGTCTTCAAAACTTATTTTGAGGGAGGTAATTTCTCTCAGCAGAGCTGTGAGAATTATAGTTGACTGAGATAAAAAACGTTTATTCTGTAATTTGTTTCCTGTTTTCAGAATTTGTTATCTTTGCTAATGGGATCAAACCTTTGCTAAAGTTGTGTTGTTTACAAGGATTGAGGCTATAACTGTTTCAATTTATTAATTTTCAACTGTCATAGATCTTCTGTGCTTCTTAAAGGCACAGTACGTTTTTAATATTATTCTAATTGAATTGTATTCCAAGTTGCAAGTTTATTTGCTAGTGTGTTAAACATGTCTGATTCAGAGGATGATACCTGTGTCATTTGTTGCAATGCCAAAGTGGAGCCCAATAGAAATTTATGTACTAACTGTATTGATGCTACTTTAAATAAAAGTCAATCTGTACAAATTGAACAAATTTCACCAAACAACGAGGGGAGAGTTATGCCGACTAACTCGCCTCACGTGTCAGTACCTGCATCTCCCGCTCGGGAGGTGCGTGATATGGTAGCGCCGAGTACATCTGGGCGGCCATTACAAATCACATTACAGGATATGGCTACTGTTATGACTGAAGTTTTGGCTAAATTACCAGAACTAAGAGGTAAGCGTGATCACTCTGGGGTGAGAACAGAGTGCGCTGATAATATTAGGGCCATGTCAGACACTGCGTCACAGGTGGCAGAACATGAGGACGGAGAACTTCATTCTGTAGGTGACGGTTCTGATCCAAACAGACTGGATTCAGATATTTCAAATTTTAAATTTAAACTGGAAAACCTCCGTGTATTACTAGGGGAGGTGTTAGCGGCTCTGAATGATTGTAACACAGTTGCAATACCAGAGAAAATGTGTAGGTTGGATAAATATTTTGCGGTACCCGGCGAGTACTGAGGTTTTTCCTATACCTAAGAGACTTACTGAAATTGTTACTAAGGAGTGGGATAGACCCGGTGTGCCGTTCTCACCCCCTCCGATATTTAGAAAAATGTTTCCAATAGACGCCACCACACGGGACTTATGGCAAACGGTCCCTAAGGTGGAGGGAGCAGTTTCTACTTTAGCTAAGCGTACCACTATCCCGGTGGAGGATAGCTGTGCTTTTTCAGATCCAATGGATAAAAAATTAGAGGGTTACCTTAAGAAAATGTTTGTTCAACAAGGTTTTATATTGCAACCCCTTGCATGCATTGCGCCGATCACGGCTGCAGCGGCATTCTGGATTGAGTCTCTGGAAGAGAACATTAGTTCAGCTACTCTGGACGACATTACGGACAGGCTTAGAGTCCTTAAACTAGCTAATTCATTCATTTCGGAGGCCGTAGTACATCTTACTAAACTTACGGCGAAGAATTCAGGATTCGCCATTCAGGCACGCAGGGCGCTGTGGCTAAAATCCTGGTCAGCTGATGTTATTTCTAAGTCTAAATTGCTTAATATACCTTTCAAAGGGCAGACCTTATTCGGGCCCGGGTTGAAAGAGATTATCGCTGACATTACAGGAGGTAAAGGCCATGCCCTGCCTCAGGACAAAGCCAAAGCTAAGGCTAGACAGTCTAATTTTCGTTCCTTTCGTAATTTCAAAGCAGGAGCAGCATCAACTTCCTCTGCACCAAAACAGGAAGGAGCTGTTGCCCGCTACAGACAAGGCTGGAAACCTAACCAGTCCTGGAACAAGGGCAAGCAGACCAGGAAACCTGCTGCTGCCCCTAAAACAGCATGAATTGAGGGCCCCCGATCCGGGATCGGATCTAGTGGGGGGCAGACTTTCTCTCTTCGCCCAGGCTTGGGCAAGAGATGTCCAGGATCCCTGGGCGCTAGAGATAATATCTCAGGGATACCTTCTGGACTTCAAATACTCTCCTCCAAGAGAGAGATTTCATCTGTCAAGGTTGTCATCAATCCAGACAAAGAAAGAGGCGTTTCTACGCTGCGTACAAGAGCTCTGGTTAATGGGAGTAATCCATCCAGTTCCACGATCGGAACAGGGACAGGGGTTTTACTCAAATCTGTTTGTGGTTCCCAAAAAAGAGGGAACTTTCAGACCAATCCTGGACTTAAAGATCCTAAACAAATTCCTAAGAGTTCCATCGTTCAAGATGGAGACTATTCGGACAATTTTACCTATGATCCAAGAGGGTCAGTACATGACCACTGTAGATTTAAAAGATGCTTACCTTCACATACCGATTCACAAAGATCATTACCGGTACCTAAGGTTTGCCTTCCTAGACAGGCATTACCAGTTTGTGGCTCTTCCATTCGGATTGGCTACAGCTCCAAGAATCTTCACAAAGGTTCTGGGTGCTCTTCTGGCGGTACTAAGACCGCGGGGAATCTCGGTAGCTCCATACCTAGACGACATTCTGATACAAGCTTCAAGCTTTCAAACTGCCAAGTCTCATACAGAGTTAGTACTGGCATTTCTAAGGTCACATGGATGGAAGGTGAACGAAAAGAAAAGTTCACTCGTTCCACTCACAAGAGTTCCCTTCCTGGGGACTCTTATAGATTCTGTAGAAATGAAGATTTACCTGACAGAGGACAGGCTAACAAGACTTCAAAGTGCTTGCCGCACCCTTCATTCCATTCAACACCCGTCAGTGGCTCAATGCATGGAGGTAATCGGCTTAATGGTGGCGGCAATGGACATAGTACCCTTTGCACGCTTACACCTCAGACCACTGCAACTGTGCATGCTAAGTCAGTGGAATGGGGATTACTCAGACTTATCCCCTTCTCTGAATCTGGATCAAGAGACCAGAAATTCTCTTCTATGGTGGCTTTCTCGGCCACATCTGTCCAGGGGGATGCCATTCAGCAGACCAGACTGGACAATTGTAACAACAGACGCCAGCCTTCTAGGTTGGGGTGCCGTCTGGAATTCTCTGAGGGCTCAGGGACAATGGAGTCAGGAGGAGAGTCTCCTGCCAATAAACATTCTGGAATTGAGAGCAGTTCTCAATGCCCTCCTGGCTTGGCCCCAGTTGACAACTCGGGGGTTCATCAGGTTTCAGTCGGACAACATCACGACTGTAGCTTACATCAACCATCAGGGAGGGACAAGAAGCTCCCTAGCTATGATGGAAGTATCAAAGATAATTCGCTGGGCAGAGTCTCACTCTTGCCACCTGTCAGCAATCCACATCCCGGGAGTGGAGAACTGGGAGGCGGATTTCTTAAGTCGTCAGACTTTTCATCCGGGGGAGTGGGAACTCCATCCGGAGGTCTTTGCCCAAATACTTCGACGTTGGGGCAAACCAGAGATAGATCTCATGGCGTCTCGACAGAACGCCAAGCTTCCTCGTTACGGGTCCAGATCCAGGGATCCAGGAGCAGTCCTGATAGATGCCCTGACAGCACCTTGGGACTTCAGGATGGCTTACGTGTTTCCACCCTTCCCGATGCTTCCTCGATTGATTGCCAGAATCAAACAAGAGAGAGCATCAGTGATTCTAATAGCACCTGCGTGGCCACGCAGGACTTGGTATGCAGACCTGGTGGACATGTCATCCTGTCCACCTTGGTCTCTACCTCTGAAACAGGACCTTCTGATACAGGGTCCCTTCAAACATCAAAATCTAACTTCTCTGAAGCTGACTGCTTGGAAATTGAACGCTTGATTTTATCAAGACGTGGGTTTTCTGAGTCAGTTATTGATACCTTAATACAGGCTAGGAAGCCTGTTACCAGAAAGATTTACCATAAGATATGGCGTAAATACCTATATTGGTGTGAATCCAAAGGTTACTCTTGGAGTAAGGTTAGGATTCCTAGGATCATGTCTTTTCTACAAGAAGGTTTAGAAAAGGGTTTATCTGCTAGTTCATTAAAGGGACAGATCTCAGCTCTGTCCATTCTGTTACACAGACGTCTGTCAGAAGTTCCTGACGTCCAGGCTTTTTGTCAGGCTTTGGCCAGGATTAAGCCTGTGTTTAAAACTGTTGCTCCACCATGGAGTTTAAACCTTGTTCTTAATGTTTTACAGGGCGTTCCGTTTGAACCCCTTCATTCCATTGATATAAAGTTGTTATCTTGGAAAGTTCTATTTTTAATGGCTATTTCCTCGGCTCGAAGAGTCTCTGAATTATCAGCCTTACATTGTGATTCTCCTTATTTGATTTTTCATTCGGATAAGGTAGTTCTGCGTACTAAACCTGGGTTCTTACCTAAGGTAGTTACTAACAGGAATATCAATCAAGAGATTGTTGTTCCTTCTTTGTGCCCAAATCCTTCTTCGAAGAAGGAACGTCTACTGCACAACCTGGATGTAGTCCGTGCTCTAAAATTTTACTTACAGGCAACTAAGGAATTTCGACAAACGTCTTCTCTGTTTGTCATTTACTCTGGGCAGAGGAGAGGTCAAAAGGCTTCTGCTACCTCTCTTTCTTTTTGGCTTCGTAGCATAATTCGTTTAGCTTATGAGACTGCTGGACAGCAGCCTCCTGAAAGAATTACAGCTCATTCTACTAGAGCTGTGGCTTCCACTTGGGCCTTCAAGAATGAGGCCTCTGTTGAGCAGATTTGCAAGGCTGCAACTTGGTCTTCGCTTCATACTTTTTCCAAATTTTACAAATTTGACACTTTTGCTTCATCGGAGGCTAATTTTGGGAGAAAGGTTCTTCAGGCAGTGGTTCCTTCTGTATAAAGAGCCTGCCTATCCCTCCCGTCATCCGTGTACTTTTGGTATTGGTATCCCAGAAGTAATGATGACCCGTGGACTGATCACACTTAACAGAAGAAAACATAATTTATGCTTACCTGATAAATTCCTTTCTTCTGTAGTGTGATCAGTCCACGGCCCGCCCTGTTTTTAAGGCAGGTAAATATTTTTTAATTTATACTCCAGTCACCACTTCACCCTTGGCTTTTCCTTTCTCGTTGGTCCTTGGTCGAATGACTGGGAGTGACGTAGAGGGGAGGAGCTATATGCAGCTCTGCTGGGTGAATCCTCTTGCACTTCCTGTTGGGGAGGAGTAATATCCCAGAAGTAATGATGACCCGTGGACTGATCACACTACAGAAGAAAGGAATTTATCAGGTAAGCATAAATTATGTTTTTGCTATAGAAACAATAGCCCAATTAGTAGGAGTAGAGATAGCCCCAATAAATTGGAGAACCCTCCAAATTGAATTTAACTGCTGGCAAAGAATATAGTTTAAAACCTTTGAAGAAGGAATAAAAGAAAAATCTCAGCCTATTCCATCCCCTAGTATGGGGAATTGGAAAGAAAACCTCTGAAAACACAGAAGAATAAATAAGCAGAAATAGTGTCAGCTAGTCTTAAAGAACTAGTTACCTTAATATCCAAAATAATCAACACCTTTTCAACAAAGAACAAATGTACTTTAATAAAAAAATAATAAAAAAGTAGATTTGTTAGTGTCAATATCTGATGAATAAAATTCTGAAAGAGAAAAAACATCATCAGGGAAGGATAAATCAGTATGTTGTTAGTCATTTGAAGCTTCAATAATTAAAAAAGAAGTGAAAAAGACCTAAAAAATTTTATGAGAAGGCACGAAGTCAGACAAAGCCTTTAACATAGAATCAGAAAAATATTTCTTATAAATCTTCTAAATATTTCTTGCACATAAGATGTAAGAATGGCAATATATAAAGAATAAATACTAATGGATTCTGCATGTAAAAGTATATCATAATAACATAATACAAACCATAGCTAAAGATAAACATTTATAACATTTAAAATAAATTGACTTAGCTTTGGTAGAACTGAACTCAGTTAAGCGTTTTTCCAGAAGTAGCTTTTGATCCAGGGTCAATCTGAGACATCTTGCAATATGTAATAGAAAAAAGAACATATAAAGCAAAATCTATCAAATTCCTTAAATGACAGTTTCAGGAATGGGAAAAAATGCCAAAGAACAAGCTTCTAGCAACCAGAAGCAATAAACAATGAGACTTAAATAATGTGGAGACAAAAATGACGCCCATATTTTTTAGCGCCAAAAAAGACGCCCACACTATTTGGCGCCTAAATGCTTTGGCGCAAAAAATGACGCCACATCCGGTAACGCCGACATCTTTGGTGCAAAAAAACGTCAAAAAAATTACGCACATACAAACAACTTCCGGTGACAAGTATGACGCCGGAAATGACTAAGAATTTTTTTGCGCCAAAAAAGTCCGCGCAAAGAATGACGCAATAAAATGAAGCATTTTCAGCCCCCGCGAGCCTAACAGCCCACAGGAAAAAAAGTCAAATTTTAAAGGTAAGAAAAATTTAATATTTCAAATAAAATAATGAAACTGACTTTCTGAAATAAGGAATATTGAACATCCTGAATCAAGGCAAATAAATGTTTAAACACATATATTTAGAACTTTATATAAAAGTGCCCAACCATAGCTTAGAGTGTCACAGAAAATAAGACTTACTTACCCCAGGACACTCATCTACATATAGTAGAAAGCCAAACCAGTACTGAAACGAGAATCAGTAGAGGAAATGGTATATATGAGAGTATATTGTCGATCTGAAAAGGGAGGTAAGAGATGAATCTCTACGACCGATAACAGAGAACCTATGAAATAGACCCCGTAGAAGGAGATCATTGAATTCAAATAGGCAATACTCTCTTCATATCCCTCTGACATTCACTGCACGCTAAGAGGAAAACCGGGCTCCAGCCTGCTGCGGAGCGCATATCAACGAAGAATCTAGCACAAATTTACTTCACCACCTCCACGGGAGGCAAAGTTTGTAAAACTGATTTGTGGGTGTGGTGAGGGGTGTATTTATAAGCATTTTAAGGTTTGGGAAACTTTGCCCCTCCTGGTAGGAATGTATATCCCATACGTCACTAGCTCATGGACTCTTGCTAATTACATGAAAGAAAACTCCCTTACCCCCAGTAACAGTGGAGATAATAGAATTCAATTGTGAACCAAAAATATTGTTACCTTGAAAAGAGAGAGGTAATAATCTAGTTTTATACACCATGTCAGCATTCCAAGATTTAAGCCATAAAGTTCTTCTACAGGGAGTGCAGAATTATTAGGCAAATTAGTATTTTGACCACATCATCCTCTTTATTTATGTTGTCTTACTCCAAGCTGTATAGGCTCGAAAGCCTACTACCAATTAAGCATATTAGGTGATGTGCATCTCTGTAATGAGAAGGGGTGTGGTCTAATGATATCAACACCCTATATCAGGTGTGCATAATTATTAGGCAACTTCCTTTCCTTTGGCAAAATGGGTCAAAAGAAGGACTTGACAGGCTCAGAAAAGTCAAAAATAGTGAGATATCTTGCAGAGGGATGCAGCACTCTTAAAATTGCAAAGCTTCTGAAGCGTGATCAACGAACAATCAAGCGTTTCATTCAAAATAGTCAACAGGGTCGCAAGAAGCGTGTGGAAAAACCAAGCCGCAAAATAACTGCCCATGAACTGAGAAAAGTCAAGCGTGCAGCGGCCAAGATGCCACTTGCCACCAGTTTGGCCATATTTCAGAGCTGCAACATCACTGGAGTGCCCAAAAGCACAAGGTGTGCAATACTCAGAGACATGGCCAAGGTAAGAAAGGCTGAAAGACGACCACCACTGAACAAGACACACAAGCTGAAACGTCAAGACTGGGCCAAGAAATATCTCAAGACTGATTTTTCTAAGGTTTTATGGACTGATGAAATGAGAGTGAGTCTTGATGGGCCAGATGGATGGGCCCGTGGCTGGATTGGTAAAGGGCAGAGAGCTCCAGTCCGACTCAGACGCCAGCAAGGTTGAGGTGGAGTACTGGTTTAGGCTGGTATCATCAAAGATGAGCTTGTGGGGCCTTTTCGGGTTGAGGATGGACTCAAGCTCAACTCCCAGTCCTACTGCCAGTTTCTGGAAGACACCTTCTTCAAGCAGTGGTACAGGAAGAAGTCTGCATCCTTCAAGAAAAACATGATTTTCATGCAGGACAATGCTCCATCACATTAGTCCAAGTACTCCACAGCGTGGCTGGCAAGAAAGGGTATAAAAGAAGAAAATCTAATGACATGGCCTCCTTGTTCACCTGATCTGAACCCCATTGAGAACCTGTGGTCCATCATCAAATGTGAGATTTACAAGGAGGGAAAACAGTACACCTCTCTGAACAGTGTCTGGGAGGCTGTGGTTGCTGCTGCACGCAATGTTGATGGTGAACAGATCAAAACACTGACAGAATCCATGGATGGCAGGCTTTTGAGTGTCCTTGCAAAGAAAGGTGGCTATATTGGTCACTGATTTGTTTTTGTTTTGTTTTTGAATGTCAGAAATGTATATTTGTGAATGTTGAGATGTTATATTGGTTTCACTGGTAAAAATAAATAATTGAAATGGGTATATATTTGTTTTTTGTTAAGTTGCCTAATAATTATGCACAGTAATAGTCACCTGCACACACAGATATCCCCCTAAAATAGCTATAACTAAAAACAAACTAAAAACTACTTCCAAAACTATTCAGCTTTGATATTAATGAGTTTTTTGGGTTCATTGAGAACATGGTTGTTGTTCAATAATAAAATTAATCCTCAAAAATACAACTTGCCTAATAATTCTGCACTCCCTGTAGATAGAATGGCTAAAGACATGGATTTGACATTGATCTTCCTAATATCAAATATAGCATCACAAATAAAGTTATTTGCATGTTGAAGTAAAACAATAATGTTAGATAATTCAGAATCTGAAGACAACTACTACTTGACAGCTGCAGGTTCCTCATATGACGCTTCAAAGCCTATTTGGAACAAGTTGTGGGCATAACTTAGGCCATTGAGTAGGGAACGGCAACGGAGCTCTCTCACAGTGCAACCATGAGCCTGCACGGTTACACCCTGCCTCCGCCCTAAAATAGATTAGTAATCTCACCTCTCGAGGATTCCAACTCTTTGTGCTGTCAGAGACCCCCAAACAGCTCCCTAACCTGAGAGACCTGCATCTGTTGTGATCACAATCCAGGTAGGACAAACAAAGGAGGCCTCTTAAAGGGACAGTTAACACCAGAATTTTTGTTGTTTTAAAAGATAGATAATCCCTTTATTACCCATTCCCAAGTTTTGCATAACCAACACAGTTATATTAATATACGTTTTACCTCTGTGATTACATTGTATCTAAGCATCTTCTGACAGCCCCCTGATCACATGACATTTTATTTATTATCTATTGACTTTTATTTTAGCCAATTAGTGCAGTGTCTGCCACAATTCACGGGCGTGCTCACAATGTTATCTATAGGGTTTACCTGAACTAGCTCTCCCCTGCTGTGAAAAGCAAATACAAAAGCATGTGATTAGAGGCGGCCTTCAAGGGCTTAGCAATTATCATATGAGCCTTCCTAGATCTAGCTTTCAACTAAGAATACCAAAAGAACAAAGCAAAATTGTTGATAAAAGTAAATTGGAAAGTTGTTTAAAATTGCATGCCCTATTTGAAACATGAAAGTTTTTTTTGGACTTGACTGTCCCTTTAAACAATAAGGTGATGGTATAACCACCAAGTCAGAGAGAGTGGAGAGTTGGGAATTAAGTATATCAGTTGTGATAACTGATTATAATCCCTGCACCATTGGTGCCACATGCAAAACTGTAGAGTTATCAGATGAAAACAAGCAAAAAGGATCGCCTCCGAAGCTGCAATCATGAGACCTAAAACTTCCATGCACATAGCCACCAACCAAACCAATCTCAAACGTCTCTTTTCTGTTTGGGATAGAGTCATGGACACTGAATCTATCTGGAAATCTATTGAGCTAGTACCAAGACATCGTCAAAATAGGGAAACGCCGCAATACCCTGCTCTCTGATTACAGAGAGAAGGGCACCTAAAACTATTAAGAATATTCTTGGTGCTGTTGCAAGGCCAAACGGAAGAGCAACAAATTGGTAATGCTTGTTTAGAAAAGAGAATCTCAGAAAACGATAGTGATCTGGATGAATCGGATTGTGAAGGTAAGCGTCCTGTAAGTCTATTGTGGACATGAAGTAACCTTGCTGAACAAAAGGCAGAATAGTCCTTGAAAGTTGGGACTCTTACAAAACCATTTAACGTTTTCAGATCCAAAATAGGTCTAAAAGAATTTTTCTTCATAGGTACAATGAATAGATTTGAATAAAAACCCCAATCCTTGTTCCTGCTGTGGAACTGGGAAAAATTACCCCTGAAAGTTCTAGATCTGAAACACATTTCAGAAAGACTTAAGATTTTACTGTTTTTTTTGTTACATGGATAAGAAAGAATCTTCCCAAAGGAAGTCTTATTTTGAATCCTATTAGACACCCCTAAGAAATTATGTTCTGAATCCACTGATTTTGGACAGAGTCTGTCCAAACTCTTTGAAATACAGGGAGTGCAGAATTATTAGGCAAGTTGTATTTTTGAGGATTAATTTTATTATTGAACAACAACCATGTTCTCAATGAACCCAAAAAACTCATTAATATCAAAGCTGAATAGTTTTGGAAGTAGTTTTTAGTTTGTTTTTAGTTATAGCTATTTTAGGGGGATATCTGTGTGTGCAGGTGACTATTACTGTGCATAATTATTAGGCAACTTAACAAAAAACAAATATATACCCATTTCAATTATTTATTTTTACCAGTGAAACCAATATAACATCTCAACATTCAAAAATATACATTTCTGACATTCAAAAACAAAACAAAAACAAATCAGTGACCAATATAGCCACCTTTCTTTGCAAGGACACTCAAAAGCCTGCCATCCATGGATTCTGTCAGTGTTTTGATCTGTTCACCATCAACATTGCGTGCAGCAGCAACCACAGCCTCCCAGACACTGTTCAGAGAGGTGTACTGTTTTCCCTCCTTGTAAATCTCACATTTGATGATGGACCACAGGTTCTCAATGGGGTTCAGATCAGGTGAACAAGGAGGCCATGTTATTAGATTTTCTTCTTTTATACCCTTTCTTGCCAGCCACGCTGTGGAGTACTTGGACGCGTGTGATGGAGCATTGTCCTGCATGAAAATCATGTTTTTCTTGAAGGATGCAGACTTCTTCCTGTACCACTGCTTGAAGAAGGTGTCTTCCAGAAACTGGCAGTAGGACTGGGAGTTGAGCTTGACTCCATCCTCAACCCGAAAAGGCCCCACAAGCTCATCTTTGATGATACCAGCCCAAACCAGTACTCCACCTCCACCTTGCTGGCGTCTGAGTCGGACTGGAGCTCTCTGCCCTTTACCAATCCAGCCACGGGCCCATCCATCAAGCCCATCAAGACTCACTCTCATTTCATCAGTCCATAAAACCTTAGAAAAATCAGTCTTGAGATATTTCTTGGCCCAGTCTTGACGTTTCAGCTTGTGTGTCTTGTTCAGTGGTGGTCGTCTTTCAGCCTTTCTTACCTTGGCCATGTCTCTGAGTATTGCACACCTTGTGCTTTTGGGCACTCCAGTGAAGTTGCAGCTCTGAAATATGGCCAAACTGGTGGCAAGTGGCATCTTGGCAGCTGCACGCTTGACTTTTCTCAGTTCATGGGCAGTTATTTTGCGCCTTGGTTTTTCCACACGCTTCTTGCGACCCTGTTGACTATTTTGAATGAAACGCTTGATTGTTCGATGATCACGCTTCAGAAGCTTTGCAATTTTAAGAGTGCTGCATCCCTCTGCAAGATATCTCACTATTTTTGACTTTTCTGAGCCTGTCAAGTCCTTCTTTTGAACCATTTTGCCAAAGGAAAGGAAGTTGCCTAATAATTATGCACACCTGATATAGGGTGTTGATGTCATTAGACCACAACCCTACTCATTACAGAGATGCACATCACCTAATATGCTTAATTGGTAGTAGGCTTTTGAGCCTATACAGCTTGGAGTAAGACAACATGCATAAAGAGGATGATGTGGTCAAAATACTCATTTGCCTAATAATTCTGCACTCCCTGTAGCTTTAGTCTGCCCCCTACCAAAAGCACTGGCTTGAGGGCTGCACCTTCATGTAGGTTTAGGGGCAGGATTTGGTTTCTTACAAGGCTTGGATTTATTCCAATTTGGAGATGGTCTCCAATTAGAGCCAGAGGCCTTAGGGGAAGGAGTGGTTTTCTGTTCTCTATTCTGACGAAAGGAACGAAAACAATTGGGAGCTTTAAATTTACCCTTAGATTTCTTGTCTTGGGGCAGAAAAACTCCCTTACCCCCAGTAACAGTGGAGATAATAGAATTCAATTGTGAACCAAAAATATTGTTACCTTGAAAAGAGAGAGGTAATAACAGAATTTATGCTTACCTGATAAATTACTTTCTCCAACGGTGTGTCCGGTCCACGGCGTCATCCATTACTTGTGGGAAATGTTCTCCCCCACAGGGAAAGGCAAGGAGAGCACACAGCAAGAGCTGTCCATATAGCTCTCCCTCTGGCTCCGCCCCCCAGTCATTCGACCGACGGTTAGGAGAAAAAGGAGAAACTATAGGGTGCCGTGGTGACTGTAGTGTATAAAGAAAAAAAAAATTTCAACCTGATTAAAAAAAACAAAAAAAAAACAGGGCGGGCCGTGGACCGGACACACCGTTGGAGAAAGTAATTTATCAGGTAAGCATAAATTCTGTTTTCTCCAACATTGGTGTGTCCGGTCCACGGCGTCATCCATTACTTGTGGGAACCAATACCAAAGCTTTAGGACACGGATGAAGGGAGGGAGCAAATCAGGTTACCTAAACAGAAGGCACCACAGCTTGCAAAACCTTTCTCCCAAAAACAGCCTCCGAAGAAGCAAAAATATCAAATTTGTAGAATTTGGCAAAAGTGTGCAGAGAAGACCAAGTCGCTGCCTTACATATCTGGTCAACAGAAGCCTCGTTCTTATAGGCCCATGTGGAAGCCACAGCCCTAGTAGAGTGAGCTGTGATACGGTCAGGAGGCTGCCGTCCGGCAGTCTCATAAGCCAAGCGGATAATGCTTTTCAGCCAGAAAGAGAGAGAGGTAGCAGTAGCTTTTTGACCTCTCCTCTTACCAGAGTAAACGACAAACAAGGATGAGGTTTGTCTAAAATCTTTTGTTGCTTCTAAATAGAACTTTAAAGCACGAACAACATCTAAATTGTGTAATAAACGTTCCTTCTTTGAAACTGGATTCGGACACAAAGAAGGAACAACTATTTCCTGGTTGATGTTCTCGTTGGAAACAACTTTTGGAAGAAAACCAGGCTTAGTACGCAAAACAACCTTATCTGAATGGAACACCAGATAGGGTGGATCACACTGCAAAGCAGATAATTCAGAAACTCTTCTAGCAGAAGAAATAGCAACCAAAAACAGAACTTTCCAAGATAGTAACTTAATATCTATGGAATGTAAAGGTTCAAACGGAACCCCTTGAAGAACTGAAAGAACTAAATTTAGACTCCAAGGAGGAGTCATGGGTCTGTAAACAGGCTTGATTCTAACCAAAGCCTGAACAAAAGCTTGTACATCTGGCAAAGCTGCCAGTCGTTTGTGCAACAAGACGGATAATGCAGAAATCTGTCCTTTTAGAGAACTAGCTGACAATCCTTTATCCAAACCTTCTTGGAGAAAACAGAATTTATGCTTACCTGATAAATTACTTTCTCCAACGGTGTGTCCGGTCCACGGCGTCATCCTTACTTGTGGGATATTCTCTTCCCCAACAGGAAATGGCAAAGAGTCCCAGCAAAGCTGGTCACATGATCCCTCCTAGGCTCCGCCCACCCCAGTCATTCGACCGACGGACAGGAGGAAATATATATAGGAGAAACCATATGATACCGTGGTGACTGTAGTTAGAGAAAATAATTCATCAGACCTGATTAAAAAACCAGGACGGGCCGTGGACCGGACACACCGTTGGAGAAAGTAATTTATCAGGTAAGCATAAATTCTGTTTTCTCCAACATTGGTGTGTCCGGTCCATGGCGTCATCCTTACTTGTGGGAACCAATACCAAAGCTTTAGGACACGGATGAAGGGAGGGAGCAAATCAGGTCACCTAAACGGAAGGCACCACAGCTTGCAAAACCTTTCTCCCAAAAATAGCCTCCGAAGAAGCAAAAGTATCAAATTTGTAAAATTTGGCAAAAGTGTGCAGTGAAGACCAAGTCGCTGCCTTACATATCTGGTCAACAGAAGCCTCGTTCTTGAAGGCCCATGTGGAAGCCACAGCCCTAGTGGAGTGAGCTGTGATTCTTTCAGGAGGCTGCCGTCCGGCAGTCTCTTAAGCCAAACGGATAATGCTTTTAAGCCAAAAGGAAAGAGAGGTAGAAGTCGCTTTTTGACCTCTCCTTTTACCAGAATAAACAACAAACAAGGAAGATGTTTGTCTGAAATCTTTAGTAGCCTCTAAATAGAACTTTAGAGCACGGACAACGTCCAAATTGTGTAACAAACGTTCCTTCTTTGAAACTGGATTCGGACACAAAGAAGGTACAACTATCTCCTGGTTAATATTTTTGTTAGAAACAACTTTAGGAAGAAAACCAGGCTTAGTACGCAAAACCACCTTATCTGCATGAAACACCAGATAAGGAGGAGAACACTGCAGAGCAGATAACTCTGAAACTCTTCTAGCAGAAGAAATTGCAACCAAAAACAAAACTTTCCAAGATAGTAACTTAATATCTACGGAATGTAAGGGTTCAAACGGAACCCCTTGAAGAACTGAAAGAAGTAGATTTAGACTCCAGGGAGGAGTCAAAGGTCTGTAAACAGGCTTGATCCTAACCAGAGCCTGAACAAATGCTTGAACATCTGGCACAGCTGCCAGTCTTTTGTGTAGTAAGACAGATAAAGCAGAGATCTGTCCCTTTAGATAACTTGCAGATAAACCTTTCTCCAAACCTTCTTGAAGAAAGGAGAGAATCTTAGGAATTTTTATCTTATTCCATGGGAATCCTTTGGATTCACACCAACAGATATATTTTTTCCATATTTTATGGTAAATTTTTCTAGTTACAGGTTTTCTGGCCTGAACCAGAGTATCTATCACCGAATCTGAAAACCCACGCTTTGATAGAATCAAGCGTTCAATCTCCAAGCCGTCAGTTGGAGGGAGACCAGATTTGGGTGTTCGAATGGATCTTGAACAAGAAGGTCCTGTCTCAAAGGTAGCTTCCATGGTGGAGCCAATGACATATTCACCAGGTCTGCATACCAAGTCCTGCGTGGCCACGCAGGAGCTATCAAGATCACTGAGGCCCTCTCCTGATTGATCCTGGCTACCAGACAGGACAACAGAAAGAGTTAGAGGTGGCGCCTACGGCTAGCTGTCTTAAAATAAATTAGAAAGTGATAATTTATAAGATCAAATAATGTGAATAAACGTTATAATATAAAAAGGTGTTTTGTGGAAATAATTTTACCAAACAAAAGTATTGGAAGAGTGAATAAATAAAATATTTTTATTTTTTTTTAATAATTTTTTTATTAAGGTTTTTTTGCGTATAACATACATAAAACACAATACACCATTTTGTAAAAAGAACAAAATACAGAATACAAACATAGTTACACGAAAAATTACGGAGATCATACAATAGCTTGGTGAAAGATTAGTGAAACCTCAAATTTTTCAATAATATATCACATGTGACTGACCTGTTAGAAACAAAGATTCAGGCCCTATGGGCCAAAAATATGAAATATAATAGCTATCTGATGGTCAGGAGTCAAGCTCGTTAGGAGCTTCAAAGTTTATCATGCGTAGCTGGCCTATGAGGAGCTTTGTTTTAGGCCCAATGGACCTAGAGTATAGGAAATAATGGGTAACATATGACCAGAAATCTAGTTCTTTAAAAGCTTCAACCAGAGCATGAATACTTGTGTAATAGGTGGGGGAAGGGGGATATTCAGCGGGTAAGCACCGCTATGTATATTAGGGAGAGAGTGGAGGACGGAGCCATAGAAATATAGGAGTATAGTAAGAGACTTGGAGGGGCCTATTAATCATGTTAATGTAGCAAAGTAAATGGACTAATATATCTAGTTACCCAGCCCTGAATTATTAGTCATGTGAACATGTGGCATATGCCTGCCACTTGGGAGCCTTTGCTTAACTAATATAATGAGGCTATCTTATAATATATTAGAAGGGATCATTGACATGGCAATCCTATAGTACATAAGAAAACTATCCCAGTATCTACATGTAAAGGGTCTATGACTGTATTAACCTAAATCTGCTTTAGAGTCTACACAGATATGTCTATATGTATAAATTGTTTGCTGCATACTTAGGTTACACTACGGCTAAGGCAAGAGAGTAGGAAGGAAACTCCTCAGCTTTTCTGCAGCTCAAGATGTAAAGCCAGAAATTTTTATATCTCCCAGAGCTAGGGTTATTAAGACAATGTCTCAGTGTATACCCTGCACAAAAGGGGAATAGAAGGTGTAAATTAAGAGTACTGTAGTCTTACGGTTATCTCTATGTAATATGTGTAACTCTTATGTAGGAGACTGAGGTATACAACAAGTGGGAGAACCCTTATCCTAAAGTTTAAAACCTAATAAAGAGGTTACTATCAATACAGAACTATAACTCAAGTATGTAATATGGCCAAAGTTTCATCAACTAACCAGAAAACCAGATATTGACATTTGTAGCGTAGAACTTCAAGAATGCTAGGGGTGTTATAACTAAGTCAGATAACTGAGGGTATAGTAGTACATAAATAGTGTCACGTCTTCAAATACTCAGTGGTTTCAGAAGTCCATGAACTGAATATTGAATTATAGCATCTCTGCCACAGGATAGCACCTGTTATAATTGTCTCTCGCAGAATATTGAGATTTAAAATTAGAGATGACGACAAAATACATAAGTACACTGGATAGGTGCTATTCTAGAGCAGACATTTACATATATCATGTAGAGCACTATAAGCTAAACGCAACTGGCTTCCCATCCATCTATCTAATATACATAAAAACTTTACTGTCAGCTCAGATCTGTTATCATACATTTGTACATAAACATATTTCTGACTTCCACTATGAAAATAGATTTAAGCTCAATGTAATGGAGCTAGTAACTCTGAGGAGAGTTATGTGACTAATAGGAAAGTCTAATGCAATTCAGATACAATCATCAAGTGTGCCAAACACAAAATTAAGCATACATTTGTCATATACGTAACCTCTCTTTTACAGGTAAAGTACATTGTCTTATGTAGCTTCATATAGAAGTATAGGTGCAAAGTAGTTCCCAACAGGGGATCAACGTATGTAAGATAACTTAAGAGGTGGCTTGTATCTGCTGCAGAACAAGGTAATTGCAGAGATATACTGTCAGACCTCAAGGTCGCCATTTTAGATACAATTTTACACATAACAGAGAGCAGATGTTGTTGAACATTGAGAGCAGGTAATGAGAGATATAAAAACACAAAACACACCATAGGCTTGAATTACAAATATATAGATATGCAATTGACAATAGGATGACCCTGTAATTTTGGGCAGCATACTAAAACAATCAACATTAAATTAAAGGGTTCTTAGGGGATAAATAAGTCAGAGAAAGTTGGGCATACTCATAGTCTTCCTTTCTATGTTTCATGTAGCTGAATATGATTCTTCCTTTCCATATCTTAAGCTGGACAATGAATTATTCAAACAATTCTAAATTTATAACTACCTATGTCAGCCCTACATACTAGTATAAGTTGCATAGGTGTAAAGGTATTGTTAAGAGAAACACATTTTACCCTTCTACTTCTATGAGCCCTCTGTAGACATTTTAAGTTTAAAATTCAGATAAACATACAGGACTAATAGCGAAACCCCTGGGAGAATTTGAGTATGTGAATAGGCTAATAACTTAGTCACAATATAGAAGGAAACTTAACAGTGGGTAAGGTATTCTATAAGAAATAGAGGGCATGTCTATATATCTAATAAATAGTATAATGTAATTGCATCTGTAAGTATCAGGCTGCCCAACTAAATACAATTAGGGACTGAGTGTTTATACCAATTCGGGTACCCACACAAAGACATTAATAAAATGTTAGGGGGGATATCTCCACATGTAGAGAGAAGGCAGTGTCTTAATTTTAGGATTCAGCATCAAGTCCAGACAAATAGTAAGGAGCTTAAATGAAAATAACAAATACCAAAGCTCAGTGTCATAGGCATAAGAGAGCCACGTGAACTTAAAGTACAATTAGGGACTGAGTGTTTATACCAATTCGGGTACCCTCACATAGACATTAATAAAATGTTAGGGGGGATATCCCCACATGCAGAGAGAAGGCAGTGTCTTAATTTTAGGATTCAGCATCAAGTCCAGACAAATAACAAGGAACTTACATGAAAATAATAAAATGAAAAACTGGAAGATACAAACGATATAAAGCAAATGTCCAGGTACAAGCAAAGAGAGAAGCTATCTGCGTGACATAAATTCTCCAAACCAGTCAAGCAGTCAATTGTAAATTTCCAGGTTAGCAGGGTATTTCAGTGTGTAAAGACACATCCAGCCTATGTCTATCCTACACCTTTTTTCGTTATGTGGGAGGTATATGTCTCAATAATCCGTATCTTCTGGCTTCTCAAGCAACCTGACAAGAGTGAGTTACTGTCAGCGTCCATTACAGGTGGGCTCCCGAACCCTGGATTTTGCAAACTACCCAGGCCATAATTGTTAGCTATCCTGAGCGCCCAGTCACTGTCTACCCGGTCTCTATGCCATTTGTAGAGGATGTGGTTAGTTTCCTGTACGCACCCGCCGGGACCGGCCGCATCCCGCCGGAGCGCGCCCAGGCCTGTACAAGCGAGCTGTATCTGGGCATGGAGGACCCCATCATAAGGTGAAGACTTACATAGAGGCTTCCGGCAATCTATCGCAGTGGCGTAGCGTGGGGGGGGCCACAGGGGCGGTTGCCCCGGGCGCAAAATTCTGGGGGGCGCAAAATGCTTGGCTCCCAGCCTCCCCAGTCCCCACCATCTCAAGACAGTAGACAGTCACAGTCCCACTCCAAGCGGCGCTACAGGGAGGCTAAAAAATCTGACAGGCGCCTGCGCCCAGCCATTCTGTCTCTCAAGTGAACTGTCTACTACTCTGAAGTCAAGACGTGCTGTGTAATGATTTAATTATCATAATTTTATGAGTGTAATCCTATCCGACCGTTACCTGCTGCTAGACTAGTGTTTATGCCACTAGTTAGCACGGTCCACTCCCACTCCCAGCGCACATGTCAGGAGGGAGGAAGAAGTCAGAGCAGCAGAGCCAGAGTGGAGTCAGACTAGTACGCCGCGCCCGCAATGATAAGGTAAGTAGTGTCAACAGAAATTACCAAACTCATCACCGGGTCCGTATCAGAACCAGACCACCAGTGCCACTGCCAGCCAGAATTATAATTAAATTATTATAGCCCCTGTTTTTGCCTGGGCCCTGGGGAATAGGGATTGGAAATGGCAATGCACGCAAAATGCAGCTTAGCCTCTACCGTTACCCAGGTGACGTCGCAGGGCCAGCCAGCCAAGTTCCAAAGGACCCAGAGTCACTCTGAGCCAGCCAGCCAGCCAAATTCCAACTTCCAAAGGACCCAGAGTCTGAGCCAGCCAGCATGCCAGAGTGTGAGAGTGATCTATGCTGCTTTAAAGTGAAAGCTGGTTATTTTATTTCAAATTCATTTTTAACCTGGGTAAAATAAAACATACAAGATGTAAATGATCTACATCTTGTATGTTTTACCCAGGTTAAAAATGAATTTAAAAAAAATAACTGGCTTTCACTTTAAAGCAGCATAGATCACTCTCACACTCTGGCATGCTGGCTCAGATGTATTTAAAAATTAAATCCCATGTTTAAATATTAAACCATAAAAAATTTAATTGTTAAGTTATATAATCTACTTACTTAATGTATATAATAAAGTAATGGCTGCCTGCCTGCAACCATATTGAATCCTAATTTTTAAGGATGAATGTAGAGTTTAGAATTATATATATATATATATATATATATATATATATATATATATATATATATATATATATATAGTATATATTTTTGTTGTTAAAATAAAGCTTTGTTTGTTTTAAAACAAAAACCTGTCTCCTAAGTTGTTGAGCTGTCTCCTATATTCAAAGCAAATTTGCCAATCGCTACTGTACTGGTGGAAGAGACTCAGTCAGTGCTAATGGATTAGGGGGGCGCAATTCTTGCCTTGCCCTGGGCGCTGAGAAGCCACGCTACGCCACTGATCTATCGGGGTAGGTTTAGCTAGCGACTGCACCTCTTCTCTGCTGTATGGCGATCTGTCTATGCTGAGTAGCGGCACCGCCTCGTCTGTCAGTACAGCCGTAGTACGGATCTTTAGTAATCTACTCGTCGCTATCTCCTGCATTAATGGGAGCAGCGTGAACGGTAGTTCCGTTTCCAGCTTAGCAGATGTGGTGGCAAATAAGGTGGATGGGCTGACGTCATCCCGTATGTCCTCATGCTCTTCTTGGGAATATAGGTTCCCGTCTTGTGTCCGGATCTCTGGCTTTCTCATAGCTGACCTTAGGTTGGCTGATAAGTCTTCATAGCTGGCAGTCAATTTCAGATTGAACTTCCATATAGCCTCATAAATATCTGCCGAAACTGTCTCCATGTTTGTCTCCGTATCTTTAGTAGGCCTCATAAGCCTGTATGTGGTATTGAAGGCAGACTGATATAAATATTCAGGAAGATAACTTTCCAATAGCTTAGGTTCAGTCCTGCATGCTCAAAATTAAGTTTTTGGGGCAAACTGCATTAAAGATGCTGCAATTTACCGTTATTTTACAAAGGTTTCAGCAGGAGCTCTCTAACATGCGTCCTCTCTGCTTGGCTGTTGGCTCCGCCCCCCTAAATAAAATATTTTATTGAAAATAGATATCAATCTAAATGTATTACAACACAATAATGATAGTATATAATGTGTTCAATATAATAAAAATTATTGGATACGTAACTTGGTGGCTGGATTCTATAGTATGGATATATATTTACTAGATGCTGGTTAGATATCCAGTGAACGAAATATACTTCAAAAAAAAATATATATAATAATAATATCAATAGACACTTAAAAAAGGCTCAAAAAAAGAAAAAAAATCAAAATAGTTCAAAAAGAACGAAAACAATAAGAAAAATTAGAAAAAAAAGAAGAAATAAGAAAAAATGTTTGAAAAATGTAAAAAATATATAAAAAATATATGAAAAAATAAAGAATATATGCAAAAAACAATGTTTCTGTTTAAAATTCCCGTTTTAAAATTGCTGCAGCGAAAAAAAAGGGTAATAAAAACTGACACTTGAAGCTTTGTGTGCAATCAACTTCTTTGGGTATGATTGTGTTCCTGGATGTATATGTAAAGTCTCTAGGTTCCCACGTGGATCTTTTAATCTTCACAACAATCCTAGGAGTTATATATCATTTCCTGGATAAAGTTTATAATGTTGCTATTCTTGCACTAAAGCCATAAAAACTTGTAATCCGAAAATTTTGATAATATGTATCAATTTCAATATTAGTATTGAAAGTAAGGTATATATGAGTCTTCTTCTGTAACAATGTTGTAAATTCTTATTAAGGTGCAATTCCTTTTGAAGCGGAGCAACCAATGTTGTTTCAAAGGGGCTCACTTGCAGTTTTAAGGTAAATCTCTTGACATATATTTATATGTGTTGCGTGAAATCTTTTCAACAGGGGCAAGAATTCTTTCTACAATCTTGTGTATGTTATATTATCTTCATAGACATACAAATGAAAAGAATTTCTTACCCGATCCTATAGTAGTTCTGTTTACAGTGATGCCGATAATAGTGTGTAGCGGCGTTTTTCTCTGGACCGGAAGTAGCTGTGTAACGAAGGGTCCGATCCTCACATACCTTCCTTAATATCGGTAAAAAGGTGAAGGGAATCTTTTTCCGCGATCTGCCAAGAAGCTCCTATCGTCCAGTGAGTTGAAGAATTTCCACTTTCAGATGGACGGTTTTGGGAGCAGAAGAAAACTATAACTGGCCAGTTATTTGAAGAGTAAATGCTGGAGCTGGTTATCTTCTACGCGTTTCGGCTTTTTGGACACAATAACAGATAACCAGCTCCAGCATTTACTCTTCAAATAACTGGCCAGTTATAGTTTTCTTCTGCTCCCAAAACCGTCCATCTGAAAGTGGAAATTCTTCAACTCACTGGACGATAGGAGCTTCTTGGCAGATCGCGGAAAAAGATTCCCTTCACCTTTTTACCGATATTAAGGAAGGTATGTGAGGATCGGACCCTTCGTTACACAGCTACTTCCGGTCCGGAGAAAAACGCCGCTACACACTATTATCGGCATCACTGTAAACAGAACTACTATAGGATCGGGTAAGAAATTCTTTTCATTTGTATGTCTATGAAGATAATATAACATACACAAGATTGTAGAAAGAATTCTTGCCCCTGTTGAAAAGATTTCACGCAACACATATAAATATATGTCAAGAGATTTACCTTAAAACTGCAAGTGAGCCCCTTTGAAACAACATTGGTTGCTCCGCTTCAATAGGAATTGCACCTTAATAAGAATTTACAACATTGTTACAGAAGAAGACTCATATATACCTTACTTTCAATACTAATATTGAAATTGATACATATTATCAAAATTTTCAGATTACAAGTTTTTATGGCTTTAGTGCAAGAATAGCAACATTATAAACTTTATCCAGGAAATGATATATAACTCCTAGGATTGTTGTGAAGATTAAAAGATCCACGTGGGAACCTAGAGACTTTACATATACATCCAGGAACACAATCATACCCAAAGAAGTTGATTGCACACAAAGCTTCAAGTGTAAGTTTTTATTACCCTTTTTTTTCGCTGCAGCAATTTTAAAACGTGAATTTTAAACAGAAACATTGTTTTTTGCATATATTCTTTATTTTTTCATATATTTTTTATATATTTTTTACATTTTTCAAACATTTTTTCTTATTTCTTCTTTTTTTCTAATTTTTCTTATTGTTTTCGTTCTTTTTGAACTGTTTTGATTTTTTTCTTTTTTTGAGCCTTTTTAAGTGTCTATTGATATTATTATTATATATTTTTTTTTTTTTTAAGTATATTTCGTTCACTGGATATCTAACCAGCATCTAGTAAATATATATCCATACTATAGAATCCAGCCACCAAGTTACGTATCCAATAATTTTTATTATATTGAACACATTATATACTATCATTATTGTGTTGTAATACATTTAGATTGATATCTATTTTCAATAAAATATTTTATTTATTCACTCTTCCAATACTTTTGTTTGGTAAAATTATTTCCACAAAACACCTTTTTATATTATAACGTTTATTCACATTATTTGATCTTATAAATTATCACTTTCTAATTTATTTTAAGACAGCTAGCCGTAGGCGCCACCTCTAACTCTTTCTGTTGTCCTGTCTAGCATCCAAGTTTGCAAATTTGTGAGATTTTTTGCAAACCTAGAGGTAGGCCAGTCTGTCTCACAAAACAGTTTGATACACACCCCTTGTTTCCTGATCCTGGCTACCAGCCTGGGAATGAGAGGAAACGGTGGGAATACGTAAGCTAGGTTGAAAGTCCAAGGTGCTACTAGTGCATCTACTAGAGTCGCCTTGGGATCCCTGGATCTGGACCCGTAGCAAAGAACCTTGAAGTTCTGACGAGACGCCATCAGATCCATGTCTGGAATGCCCCATAATTGAGTTATTTGGGCAAAGATTTCCGGATGGAGTTCCCACTCCCCCGGATGAAATGTCTGACGACTCAGAAAATCCGCTTCCCAATTTTCCACTCCTGGGATGTGGATCGCAGACAAGTGGCAGGAGTGATCCTCCGCCCATTGAATTATTTTGGTCACTTCTTTCATCGCCAGGGAACTCTTTGTTCCCCCTTGATGATTGATATAAGCAACAGTCGTCATGTTGTCTGATTGGAACCTTATGAATTTGGCCTTTGCTAGTTGAGGCCAAGCTCTGAGAGCATTGAATATCGCTCTCAGTTCCAGAATGTTTATCGGGAGAAGAGACTCTTCCCGAGACCATAGACCCTGAGCTTTCAGGGATTCCCAGACCGCACCCCAGCCCACTAGACTGGCGTCGGTCGTGACAATGACCCACTCTGGCCTGCGGAAGCTCATTCCCTGGGACAGATGGTCCAGGGTCAGCCACCAACGGAGTGAATCTCTGGTCTTTTGATCTACTTGAATCATTGGAAACAAGTCTGTATAATCCCCATTCCACTGTTTGAGCATGCACAGTTGTAATGGTCTTAGATGAATTCGTGCAAAAGGAACTATGTCCATTGTTGCAACCATCAATCCTATTACTTCCATGCACTGCGCTATGGAAGGACGAGGAACAGAATGAAGTACTTGACAAGAGCTTAGAAGTTTTGATTTTCTGACCTCTGTCAGAAAAATCCTCATTTCTAAGGAATCTATTATTGTTCCCAAGAAGGGAACTCTTGTTAACGGGGACAGAGAACTCTTTTCTTTGTTCACCTTCCATCCGTGAGATGTGAGAAAGGCTAGAACGATGTCCGCATGAGCCTTTGCCTTTGACAGGGACGACGCTTGTATTAGAATGTCGTCCAAGTAAGGTACTACTGCAATGCCCCTTGGTCTTAGAACCGCTAGAAGGGACCCTAGCACCTTTGTGAAAATCCTTGGAGCAGTGGCTAATCCGAATGGAAGAGCCACAAACTGGTAATGTTTGTCCAGAAAAGCGAACCTTAGGAACTGATGATGTTCCTTGTGGATAGGGATATGTAGGTACGCATCCTTTAGATCCACGGTAGTCATAAATTGACCTTCCTGGATGGTGGGTAGAATCGTTCGAATAGTTTCCATTTTGAACGATGGTACCCTGAGAAATTTGTTTAGGATCTTCAAATCCAGAATTGGTCTGAACGTTCCCTCTTTTTTGGGAACTACGAACAGATTGGAATAAAATCCCATTCCTTGTTCCTTTATTGGAACTGGGTGTATCACTCCCATCTTTAACAGGTCTTCTACACAATGTAAGAATGCCTGTCTCTTTATTTGGTTTGAGGATAAGTGAGACTTGTGGAACCTTCCCCTTGGGGGTAGTTCCTTGAATTCCAGGAGATAACCTTGAGAAACTATTTCTAGCGCCCAAGGATCCTGAACATCTCTTGCCCAAGCCTGAGCAAAGAGAGAGAGTCTGCCCCCCACCAGATCCGGTCCCGGATTGGGGGCTACTCCTTCATGCTGTTTTGTTAGCAGTGGCAGGCTTCTTGGCCTGCTTACCCTTGTTCCAGCCTTGCATTGGTTTCCAGGCTGGTTTGGGTTGTGAGGCATTACCCTCTTGCTTAGAGGATGCAGAATTAGAGGCTGGTCCATTTCTGCGAAAGGGACGAAAATTAGGCTTATTTTTAGCCTTAAAAGACCTATCCTGTGGAAGGGCGTGGCCCTTTCCCCCAGTGATGTCTGAAATAATCTCTTTCAAATCAGGTCCAAATAAAGTTTTACCTTTGAAAGGAATGTTAAGCAATTTTGTCTTGGATGACACATCCGCTGACCAAGACTTTAGCCAAAGCGCTCTGCGCGCCACGATAGCAAACCCTGAATTTTTCGCCGCTAATTTTGCTAATTGCAAAGCGGCATCTAAAATAAAAGAGTTAGCCAATTTAAGTGCGTGAACTCTGTCCATAACCTCCTCATATGGAGTTTCTCTACTGAGCGACTTTTCTAGTTCCTCGAACCAGAACCACGCTGCCGTAGTGACAGGAACAATGCATGAAATTGGTTGTAGAAGGTAGCCTTGCTGTACAAAAATCTTTTTAAGCAAACCCTCCAATTTTTTATCCATAGGATCTTTGAAAGCACAACTATCTTCGATAGGAATAGTAGTGCGTTTGTTTAGAGTAGAAACTGCCCCCTCGACCTTGGGGGCTGTCTGCCATAAGTCCTTTCTGGGGTCGACCATAGGAAATAATTTCTTAAATATAGGGGGAGGAACAAAAAGTATGCCGGGCTTTTCCCACTCTTTATTTACTATGTCCGCCACCCGCTTGGGTATAGGAAAAGCGTCGGGGGGCACCGGAACCTCTAGGAACCTGTCCATCTTGCATAATTTCTCTGGAATGACCAAATTGTCACAATCATCCAGAGTAGATAATACCTCCTTAAGCAGTGCGCGGAGATATTCTAATTTAAATTTAAATGTCACAACATCAGGTTCAGCTTGATGAGAAATTTTTCCTGAATCTGAAATTTCTCCCTCAGACAAAACCTCCCTCATGGCCCCTTCAGATTGGTGTGAGGGTATGACAGAACAATTATCATCAGCGTCCTCTTGCTCTTCAGGGTTTAAAACAGAGCAATCGCGCTTTCTCTGATAAGTAGGCATTTTGGATAAAAGATTTGCTATGGAGTTATCCATTACAGCCGTTAATTGTTGCATGGTAATAAGTATTGGCGCACTAGATGTACTAGGGGCCTCCTGCATGGGCAAAACTGGTGTAGACACAGTAGGAGATGATGTAGTATCATGTTTACTCCCCTCATTTGAGGAATCATCTTGGGCAATATCATTATTTGTGGCAGTACTGTCCTTACTTTGTTTGGACGCTATGGCACAATTATCACATAAATTTAAATGGGGAGACACATTGGCTTTCATACATATAGAACATAGCTTATCTGAAGGTACAAACATGTTAAACAGGCTTAAACTTGTCAACAAAGCACAAAAAACGTTTTAAAATAAAACCGTTACTGTCACTTTAAATTTCAAACAGAAAACACTTTATTACTGAATATGTGAAAAAGTATGAAGGAATTGTTCAAAAATTACCAAATTTTCACCACAGTGTCTTAAAGCCTTAAAAGTATTGCACAGAGCAATTCAGAGCTTTAACCCTTTAACCCTTAAAATAACTGAACCGGAGCCGTTTTTCAATTTAACCCCTATACAGTCCCAGATACAGTCTTTGCTAAGACCCAACCAAGCCCTGAGGGGAATACGATACCAAATGACGCCTTCTAAAAGTTTTTTCAGAGATTCTTAGATCCTCACACATGCATCTGCATGCCCTGCTCTCAAAAAACAACTGCGCATTAATGGCGCGAAAATGAGGCTCAGTCTATGACTAGAAAGGCCCCCTGACTGAAAAAGGTGTCCAATACAGTGCCTGCCGTTTTATAAACGTTCCCCAAGATTATAAATGTCAATTGTTAGCCTAAATTTGAATAATATGCACAAATAAAGCAATCGATTTAGCCCATAAAAATGTCTACCAGTTTTTTAGCCCATAATAAGCCCTTTATTCTGTTTGTTTTTTACTAAGAAAATGGCTTACCGGTCCGCATGAGGGGAAATGACAGCCTTCCAGCATTACACAGTCTTGTTAGAAATATGGCTAGTCATACCTTAAGCAGAAAAGTCTGCTAACTGTTTCCCCCAACTGAAGTTACTTCATCTCAACAGTCCTATGTGGAAACAGCAATCGATTTAAGTTACTGCTAAAATCATCTTCCTCTTACAAACAGAAATCTTCATCCTTTTCTGTTTCAGAGTAAATAGTACATACCAGCACTATTTTAAAATAACAAACACTTGATAGAAGAATAAAAACTACATTTAAACACCAAAAAACTCTTAACAATCTCCGTGGAGATGTTGCCTGTGCAACGGCAAAGAGAATGACTGGGGTGGGCGGAGCCTAGGAGGGATCATGTGACCAGCTTTGCTGGGACTCTTTGCCATTTCCTGTTGGGGAAGAGAATATCCCACAAGTAAGGATGACGCCGTGGACCGGACACACCAATGTTGGAGAAAGGAGAGAATCTTTGGAATTTTAATCTTACTCCAGGAGAATCCTTTGGATTCACACCAACAGATATATTTTTTCCATATTTTATGGTAAATCCTTATAGTCACAGGTTTTCTGGCTTGGACCAGAGTATCAATCACAGAATTTGAAAACCCACGCTTGGATAAAATCAAGCGTTCAATTTCCAAGCAGTCAGCTGCAGAGAAACTAGATTGGGATGTTCGAATGGACCTTGTACTAGAAGGTCCTGTCTCAAACGTAGCTTCCATGGTGGAGCCGATGACATATTCACCAGGTCTGCATACCAAGTCCTGCGTGGCCACGCAGGAGCTATCAGAATCACCGAGGCCTTCTCCTGTTTGATCTTGGCTATGAGCCTGGGGAGGAGAGGAAACGGTGGAAACACATATGCTAGGTTGAACGACCAAGGCGCCACTAATGCATCCACTAGAGTCGCCTTGGGATCCCTGGATCTGGACCCGTAGCAAGGAATCTTGAAGTTCTGACGGGATGCCATTAGATCCATGTCTGGAATGCCCCATAATTGGGTTAACTGAGCAAAGACCTCCGGATGGAGTTCCCACTCCCCCAGATGGAAAGTCTGACGACTCAAATAGTCCGCCTCCCAGTTGTCTACTCCTGGGATGTGAATAGCAGATAGATGGCAGGAGTGATTCTCTGCCCATTGGATTATCTTGGTTACTTCCTTCATCGCTAGGGAACTCTTTGTTCCCCCCTGATGATTGATGTACGCAACAGTCGTTATGTTGTCCGACTGAAATCTTATGAACCTGGCTTCCGCTAGCTGAGGCCAAGCCAGGAGCGCATTGAATATAGCTCTTAGTTCCAAAATGTTTATCGGGAGAAGCGACTCTTCCCGCGACCATAGGCCCTGAGTTTTCAGAGAGTCCCAGACCGCGCCCCACCCCAAGAGGCTGGCGTCGGTCGTGACGATGACCCACTCCGGTCTGCGGAAACTCATTCCCTGAGACAAGTGATCCTGGGTCAACCACCAGAGAAGTGAGTCCCTGGTTACCTGGTCTACTTGAATTTGGGGAGACAAGTCTGTATAGTCCCCATTCCACTGATTGAGCATGCACAGCTGTAATGGTCTTAGATGAATTCGAGCAAAAGGAACCACATCCATTGCTGCGACCATTAGTCCTATTACTTCCATGCATTGAGCTATGGAGGGTTGAGGAATAGAGTGAAGAACTCGACAAGCTTTTAGAAGCTTTGTCTTTCTGACGTCTGTGAGAAAGATCTTCATTTCCACAGAATCTATTATTGTTCCCAGAAAAGGAACCCTTGTGGACGGTGACAGTGAACTTTTTTCTATGTTCACTTTCCACCCGTGAGATCTGAGAAAAGCCAACACAATGTCTGTATGAGCCCTCGCTTTGGAAAGAGATGACGCTTGGATTAGGATGTCGTCTAGATAAGGTGCTACAGCAATGCCCCTCGGTCTTAGGACCGCTAGAAGGGACCCTAGCACCTTTGTGAAAATTCTGGGAGCGGTGGCTAAACCGAATGGAAGAGCCACAAACTGGTAATGTTTGTCCAGAAAGGCGAACCTCAGGAACTGATGATGAGATTTGTGGATTGGGATATGCAGATACGCATCCTTCAGATCCACGGTAGTCAAAAATTGACCCTGCTGGATTGTTGGTAAGATTGTCCGAATGGTTTCCATCTTGAAGGATGGAACTCTGAGGAACTTGTTTAATATCTTTAAATCCAGAATTGGCCTGAAAGTTCCCTCTTTTTTGGGAACCACAAACAGGTTTGAGTAAAACCCTAGACCTTGTTCCCCGGAGGGGACTGGGTTTATCACTCCCATCTTTGATAGGTCTCTTACATAATATAAGAATGCCTGTTTCTTTATCTGGTCTGAAGATAAGCGAGACAGGTGAAACCTTCCCTTTGGAGGAAGTCCCTTGAATTCTAACAGGTATCCCTTGGAAACTATCTCTAGTGCCCAGGGATCCAGAACATCTCTTGCCCAAGCCTGAGCGAAGAGAGATAGTCTGCCCCCTACCAGATCCGGTCCCGGATTGGGGGCTACCCCTTCATGCTGTCTTGGTAGCAGCAGCAGGTTTCTTGGTTTGTTTACCCTTGTTCCAGCCTTGCATGGGCTTCCAAGCGGGTTTGGGCTGGGCCGCGTTACCTTCTTGTCTAGCGGCAGTGGAGTTATTAGCCGGTCCGTTCCTGAAATTGCAAAAGGAACGAAAATTAGACTTGTTCTTAGCCTTAAAAGGCCTATCCTGTGGGAGGGCATGGCCCTTACCCCCAGTGATGTCTGAAATAATTTCCTTCAATTCCGGCCCAAAAAGGGTCTTACCCTTGAAAGGAATATTCAGTAACTTAATCTTAGACGACACGTCTGCCGACCAGGATTTTAGCCAAAGCGCCCTCCGCGCTACTATAGCAAAACCTGAGTTTTTCGCCGCCAATTTCGTTATTTGAAAGGCGGCATCCAATATAAAGGAATTAGCTAACTTTAATGCGTGAATTCTGTCCATGACTTCTTCATAGGAAGTCTCTTTCTGGAGCGACCTTTCTAGTTCTTCGAACCAAAAGGACGCTGCTGAAGTGACAGTAATAACACACGTAGCTGGTTGAAGGATGAACCCTTGCTGAACAAAAATCTTTTTAAGCAATCCTTCCAATTTTTTATCCATAGGATCTTTGAAAGCGCAGCTGTCCTCTATAGGAATAGTTGTGCGCTTCGCTAGTGTTGAAACAGCTCCCTCAACCTTCGGGACCGTTTGCCATGCGTCCCTTCTAGGGTCTACTATGGGAAACATTTTCTTAAATATAGGAGGTGGGGCAAAGGGTACACCTGGCTTCTCCCACTCCTTTCCACTATGTTCGCTACCCTCTTAGGTATTGGAAAAGCGTCGTCGTGCACTGGGACCTCTAAAAATTTGTCCAATTTGCACAACTTCTCTGGTACTACCATGGAATCACAGTCATCCAGAGTAGCTAATACCTCCTTAAGCAAAGCGCGGAGATGTTCTAGCTTAAACTTAAATGCCACTAGATCAGGTTCTGCCTGTTGAGAAATTTTTCCTGAGTCTGAAATTTGACCCTCTGACAGCCCTTCCCTCACAGCCAATTCCGATTGATGTGAGGGTAAAATAGATAAGGCATCGTCAGCGTCTGATTGTTCATCCTTTTTATCTGTATTTAAAACTGAACAATCACGCTTTCTCTGAAAAACTGGCAGTTTGGATAAAAGATTTGCTATAGAATTATCCACTACTGCTGATAATTGTTGCATAGAAATAAGCACTGGCGCGCTAGGTGTCGCCTGCGCGGGCAAAGCTGGTGTAGACACAGAAGGAGAGGATGTAGAGCTATCCCCACTACCTTCATTAGATAAATCATCTTGGGCAACATTATGAAAAATAACAGAGCTGTCCTGATTTTGTTTGGACGCTATGGCGCAATTATCACAAACACTCGAAGGGGGAACCACATTTGTCTCTATACACACAGAACATAGGTTATCTGATGGAACAGACATGTTAGATTTAGGCAGGCAAACAATGCAATAAAAACGATTTTAAACAAAAACGTTACTGTCTCTTTAAATAATAAAATGACACATTTATTTCTGAATGTTCAAAAAACTATGAAGGCAATATCCGATTTTTCTGAAATTTGGACCCCAGTGTCTTAATGCTTAGAAAGTATTGCACAGCAAATATGGAGACTCTAGCTCTTAAAACAAGCAAACCGGAGCTAATTGTTGGATGTAACCGTTTTTACACACCACAATCCCAGCTACAGCCTTGCTGCAGCTTTTTACCTTCCTTAGGGGTCACCATTCACAGAAAAAAGCCTTTTGGAGTCACTTTCTGAACCACAGGACCCTCTCACATGAATCTGCATGCACTGCCTTGAAATTCAACTGCACAGCTGAAGTGCCAAAATGAGGCTTCCTCCCTCAGCACACTAGAGTGAAGGGGCCTTCCTGACTAGATTTAGGTGTCTAAAACAAGCCAGATCAATAAAAAACGTTCCCAAGTGTATGTGAGCTTATAAAATATTTCAAATGGTATAATATTGTAATAAAAACCAATCGATTTAGCCCCTAACAGTGTCTACCAGCATAAAAAACAAAAAGGGGAAGCCTGTTATCTTTTTTGCTGAGGTGAAAGAAAAATGGCTTACCGTTTCCCCTGAGGGGAAAAATGACTGTCATCTAGCATTAGCCTGTGTTGTTAGAAGGAGACTAGTCATACCTGAAGCAGATGAGTCTGCAAACTGTTACCCCCAACTGAAGTTCTCTTGTTTCAACAGTCCTGCGTGGTAACAGTAATGGATTTTAGTTACTTGTGCTAAAATCATAGCCCTCTTAAACAGAAATCTTCATCACTTTTCTGTAAATAGTACAAGCCAGCACTATTTTAAAATAACAAACTCTTGATAGAAGAATAAAAAACTACAACTAACACCACAAACTCCTCGCCATCCCCGTGGTAGATGCTACTTGTTCAGAGCGGCAAGGAGAATGACTGGGGGGCGGAGCCAGAGGGGGAGCTATATGGACAGCTCTTGCTGTGTGCTCTCCTTGCCTTTCCCTGTGGGGGAGAACATTTCCCACAAGTAATGGATGACGCCGTGGACCGGACACACCAATGTTGGAGAAAATCTAGTTTTATACACCATGTCAGCATTCCAAGATTTAAGCCATAAAGTTCTTCTAGATAGAATGGCTAAAGACATGGATTTGACATTGATCTTCCTAATATCAAATATAGCATCACAAATAAAGTTATTTGAATGTTGAAGTAAAACAATAATGTTAGATAATTCAGAATCTGAAGACAACTACTGTGTTAAACTGTCCAACCAAAAAGTAGAAGCAGCAGCAACATCAGCCATAGATATAACAGGTCTAAGAATATAGCCAGAATGTAAATATGCCCTTCTTAGATAAGATTCAAGCTTCCTATCTAAAGGATCCTTGACTACATGTAAAGGATACAATTTCTTAAACCTAGAAGAAGGGTTAAAAGAGGTACCAGGCTTAGACCATTCTTTAGCAATCACATTATAGATAGCGTCAGGAAAAGGAAATACTTCAGGAGTAATAACAGTAGTCTTAAATACAGAATTTAGACAATTACTAGCTTTATCATCAGGAGATTTAGACTCCTCAATACCCAAAGTAAACAAAACTTCCTTTAAGAGAGAACAAATATATTCTAACTTAAATAAAAAAGATTAGTCTATATCAGTCTCTGATGTGGCATCCTCTAAATTAGAGGAGACCCCATCAGTAGAGGATACGTCAGTATGTTGAAGGGAAGAACTTAATTCACTAAGTTTAGGAAAATGTTGCAAAAACCTTTTTACATTTATTTGAAGGCAAAATAGCAGTCATTGCCTTCTCTATAGCTGTAGCAATAAAATCTTACATTTCTGCAGTAATGCTATGTACATTTAGACTGAGATGGAATAACAGTGTGTGTATTTGTACTCATAGTTATATTTAACAATTTGTTAAACAAGAGCCACATAATAGAGCTGAATAATTTAGATCAGCTTAATTATAACATGCATATTTAGCTTTGTTAAATACCTGTTTAGGCAGCTCAAACAGGCTTGAGAGAATGGGAAACAGCAAAAAAAATATAAAAAAGAAAACTAATTCATAAAATACTGCATGAAAGCTCTCTAAGTGTTTACTGAAAACACTGAATGAACTGGGGGCAGAGCTTATAACAGCAATTTTGGCAGGAACATTTTTAGTGCCAAAGAAATGGCACACACCCTATGACATAAATAGCATCATCGCATGCGTCACATGCAAAGCTGAAGAAGATTTCTAATATACCTATCACTCTAAAAAGCAGGTAAGAATTTGATGTATATACAAAAAAAACAGAATGAATAGATACTTCTATTATAGCTGCATAAAACGTGATTATCAACATTCCATGAGGCTAACATAATACTTAGCATCCTAATTTATAAATAAATTACTACCACCAAAAAAAAAGGAAATTTATGCTTACCTGATAAATGTATTTCTTTTACGATATGACGAGTCCACGGATTTCATCCTTATTTGTGGTATTAAACCTCCTGCCAGCAGGAAGTGGCAAAGAGCACCACAGCAGAGCTGCATATATAGCTCCTCCCTTCCCCTCCTCCCCCAGTCATTCGACCGAAGTTAGGAAGAGAAAGGAAAAGCCAAAGGTGCAGAGGTGACTGGAGTTTAATAAAATAAGTACATATCTGTCTTAAAAATGACAGGGTGGGCCGTGGACTCGTCATATCGTAAAATAAATACATTTATCAGGTAAGCATAAATTTCTTTTTCTTTTACAAGATATGACGAGTCCACGGATTTCATCCTTACTTGTGGGATACAATACCAAAGCTACAGGACACGGATGAAAGGGAGGGACAAGACAGGAACCTAAACAGAAGGCACCAATGCTTGAAGAACCTTTCTCCCAAAAATAGCCTCAGAAGAAGCAAAAGTATCAAATTTGTAAAATTTGGAAAAAGTGTGAAGAGATGACCAAGCCTTGCAAAGAAGCATCATTTTTAAATGCCCATGAGGAAGCCACAGCCCTAGTAGAATGAGCCTTAATTCTTTCAGGAGGCTGCTGTCCAGCAGTCTCATATGTAAAACGGATGAAACTCTTCAGCCAAAAAGAAAGAGAGGTAGCCGTAGCTTTCTGACCCCTACGCTTTCCAGAAAACACAACAAATAATGAAGATGATTGACGAAATTCTTTAGTCGCCTGCAAGTAAAACTTCAGGGCACGGACCACGTCCAAGTTATGTAACAGACGCTCCTTCTTAGAAGAAGGATTAGGACATAATGAAGGAACAACAATTTCTTGATTAATATTCTTATTTGAAACAACCTTAGGAAGGAACTCAGGTTTGGTACGTAAAACCACCTTATCAGAATGGAAGATAAGGTAAGGCGAGTCACATTGTAACGCTGAAAGCTCAAAAACTCTACGAGCAGAAGAAATAGCAACCAAAAATAAAACTTTCCAAGATAATAACTTAATATCTATGGAATGCATGGGTTCAAACGGAACCCCTTGAAGAACATTAAGAACTAAATTCAAACTTCAGGGTGGAGCAATTAGACTAAACACAGGCTTGATTCTGGTCAGAGCCTGACAAAAAGACTGAACGTCGGGAACATCTGCCAAACGTTTGTGTAGTAAAATTGACAAAGCAGAGATTTGTCCCATTAAGGAACTTGCTGATAACCCTCTCTCCAATCCTTCTTGGAGAAAAGACAGAATCATGGGAATCCTAACTCTACTCCACGAGTAACTCTTGGATTTGCACCAATGAATATATTTACGTCATATCTTATGGTAGATCTTTCAAGTAACAGGATTACATGCCTGAATCAAAGTATCAATGACCAAACCAGAGAACCCCCGCTTAGATAAAATCAAGCGTTCAATCTCCAAGCAGTCAGCTGCAGAGAAACTAAATTCGGATGATGGAAGGGTCCCTGAATGAGAAGTTCCTGCCTCAATGGAAGCTTCCACGGCGGCAGAGAGGACATGTCCACTAGATCGGCATACCAATTCCTGCGAGGCCACGCAGGCGAGATTAGAATTACTGAAGCCCTCTCCTGTTTGATCCGAGCAATCACCCAGGGAAGGAGAGCAAATGGTGGAAACACATAAGCTAGGTTGAATGACCAAGGCACTGCCAAGGCATCTATCAGTTCGGCCTGAGGACCCCTCGACCTGGATCCATATCTTGGAAGCTAGGCATTCTGACGAGACGCCATCAGATCCAATTCCGGTCTGCCCCCCCTGAGGATCAGGTTGGCAAAGACCTCCGGATGGAGTTCCCATTCCCCCGGATGAAATGTCTGTCTGCTCAAAAAATCCACCTCCCAGTTGTCCACTCCTGGGATGTAGATTGCTGACAGATAACAAGAGTGAGCTTCCGCCCACTGAATTATCTTGGATACTTCTGTCATCTCTAAGGAACTCCATGTTCCTCCCTGATGATTGATGTAAGCCACAGTCGTGATGTTGTCCAACTGGAATCTGATGAATTTGGCCGAAGCCAACTGAGGCCACGCCTGAAGCGCATTGAATATTGCTCTCAATTTCAGAATATTGATTGGAAGTAGAGACTCCACCTGAGTCCACACACCCTGAGCCTTCAGGGAATTCCAGACTGTACCCCAGCCTAATAGACTGGCGTCCGTTGTCACTATCACCCACGAGGGTCTGCGGAAACACGTCCCTTGGGACAGATGATCCGGCGACAACCACCAAAGAAGAGAGTCTCTGGTCTCCTGGTCCAGATTTATCTGAGGAGATAAATTTGCATAATCCCCATTCCACTGTCCGAGCATGCACAGTTGCAGTGGTCTGAGATGAAATCGAGCAAACGGAATGATGTCCATTGCCGCCACCATCAATCCAATTACCTCCATGCACTGAGCCACTGATGGCCGAGGATTGGACTGAAGGGCTCGGCATGTATTTAGAATCTTTGACTTTCTGACCTCCGTCAGAAAAATCTTCATGATAGATAGAATCTATCAGAGTTCCCAAGAAGGGAACCTTTGTCTGTGGAATTAGTGAACTTTTCTCTAGATTCACCTTCCATCTGTGAGTTCTCAGAAAGGACAACACCATGTCTGTATGAGATTTTGTCAGATGATAACTCGACGCCTGGATCAGAATATCGTCCAGATAAGGCACCACTGCAATGCCTCGCGGCCTGAGAACCGCCAGAAGGGACCCTAGAACCATTGTGAAGATTCTGGGTGCTGTGGCCAACCCAAAGGGAAGAGCCACAAACTGAAAATGTTTGTCCAGGAAAGCAAACCTTAGGTACTGATGATGATCCTTGTGTATAGGAATATGAAGGTATGCATCCTTCAAGTCCACGGTAGTCATATATTGACCCTCCTGGATCATTGGTAAAATTGTTCGAATAGTCTCCATCTTGAAAGATGGGACTCTGAGAAACTTGTTTAGACTTTTGAGATCTAAAATGGGTCTGAACCTTCCCTCTTTTTGGGAACCACAAAAAGATTTGAGTAAAACCCCTGTCCCTGTTCCAGTCTTGAAGCGGGACAAATTACTCCCATAATAGAGAGGTCTTTTACACAACGTAAGAATGCCTCTCTTTTTATCTGGTCTACAGACAATCGTGAAAGAAGAAATCTCCCCCTTGGGAGAAAATTTTGGAATTCCAGTTGATACCCGTGGGTCACGATTTCCAGTGCCCAGGGGTCCTGAACATCTCTTACCCAAGCCTGGGCAAAGAGAGAAAGTCTGCCCCCTACTAGATCCGGTCCCGGATTGGAGGCTGACCCTTCATGCTGTCTTGGTAGCAGCAGCGGGCTTCTTAGGTTGTTTACCCTTGTTCCAGGCCTGGTTGGGTCTCCAGACGGACTTGGCCTGAGCAAAATTCCCTTCCTGTTTCGCAGAAGAAGAGGGGATTCCTTTAAAGTTTTGAAAGGAAAGAAAATTATTTTGTTTACCCCTCAATTTAGCAGTCTTATCCTGAGGTAGGAGATGATCCTTACCTCCAGTAATGTCAGAAATGATTTCCTTCAAGTCAGGCCCGAATAGTGTTTTACCCTTGAAAGGAATAGCCAAAAGCTTTGACTTAGATGACACATCAGCAGACCAAGATTTTAACCATAACGCTCTACGGGCTAAAATGGCAAATCCGGCATTCTTAGCTGCCAACTTAGCAATTTGAAAGGTGGCATCTGTGATAAAAGAATTAGCCAGCTTGAGCTGCCTTAATTCTATCTAAAATATCCTCTAAAGGAGTCTCAGTCTTAAGAGACTCTTCAAAGCATCAAACCAGAAAGCCGCCGCAGTGGTAACTGGTACAATGCAGGCTGTCGGTTGTAAAAGGAAACCCTGATGAATAAATAACTTTTTTAGAAGGTCCTTTAATTTCTTATCCATAGGATCTTTGAGCAGTCCTCAATAGGAATAGTTGTACGCTTAGCCAGGGTAGATATAGCTCCCTCCACCTTAGGGACCATCTGCCTAGAGTCCCGAACACTGTCAGATATAGAGTACATTTTCTTAAAATTAGGAGAAGGTGAGAACGGTATACCCGGTCTGTCCCATTCCCTCTTGATAATCTCCGAAATTCTCTTAGGAACCGGAAAAACATCAGTGTAAGCAGGTAAGCAGGTACCTGTAAGTATTTGTCCATTTTACACAAAAGCTTCAAGCTTAAATCTAAAGGACATGACGTCCGAGTCCGTCGGAAAGTTCCCCCTCAGACAGAAGATCCCTGACCCCCAAATCAGATCCCTGTGAGGGTACATCGGAAATAGCCAATAAAGCATTAGAGGACTCAGTATTCACATTGACTTCTGTCCTACTGTGTTTGCCCTGTGACACTGGCAACTTAGATAAATCCTCTGTAAGGGTAGTTGACATAACTGCAGCCATATCCTGCAGGGTAAATGAATTAGATGCGGTTGAAGAACCCGGCGTCGCTTGGGTGGGCGTTAAAGGTTGTGACGTTTGGGGAGAATTTGGCGGCATACCCTGATTCCCCTCAGACTGAGAATCATCCTTAGACACACTTTCCTTAAATAAAATCTGTTCATTACATTTTAAGACCCTTTCAGTACATGAGGGACAAAAAGAGGGGGTTCCACAGAGGCATCTAAACACATAGAAAAAGTAGTTTCCTCAATGTCAGACATGTTAAACAGACTAGCAATAGCAATAATAGTCGTTCTTTACTACTTGATATATTGAACTTTTGGAGTCAAAACATACAATAAAGAAATTAAACAAAAAAGGTGTACTGCACCTTTACATAATAAAAGTGCAACAATTTTTCTGTTGTTAGCCAAAAGACGACTTCAGCAATAAAAATTGCCCCTATGTGTCCCAATTAGCTTAAATATATTGCACCACTTGTTAGGATATGTAAAATAACACAGTAAATCAGGTTTATCAAATATATCTATGTATTATAAAAATTTGACTCCTGCAGAGCTGTGGCGCCTACCTGCCCCCAAGGCACACTGACACAACGTTCTGAGCCACTCTGTCCACTACGATCACCAAACAGAGCTAGGCCCCACCAGAGCCTCAGGATCTTGCTACCGATCCGGAACATACACTGTGTGTCTGAGCATGTGAAAATAGGCCCCGTCCACCGTGGGCGTAATTCCTATCCTACCGAGACCCGCATGGGTAGTTGAAAGCCCAAACATGTCGGTCCTTATCAGATCAGCCATATGTTCAACAAATACATCCTGCGCAATAAGCGCTTCATATTGTAAAGTGTCAACAGCAATAAAAACCACCCGCATCTCCCAGCGTCAGCCCACATAATATTTTTAAAGTGATATACCACACTTAGTAATATAATAAAAATTAACATGGAATCCAGGTACACCATTTCCTAAAGTGCATACTGCTCACCCCTCCCCAGTTAGGGATATTGTCAGTCTGTTCTGATGTATCAAGTCTCCCCAGAAAACAAAAGACTGAACATATCTCAATGCTGCTTGTAGCATGACATCGTTATCCACACTGAAGATTTTTCTTTACACTACCTTCAGCTGCTCTGTGGGAACCAGAATGGATAGATAACATTTGCTAAGATCATCAACATCAGGGCAGAAATAAAGAAATGTCTCCACTCCTCTTGGGAAGGTATACACAGACGATCTCTCCCTGAGAAAAATAGTACTCACTGGCACCATTTTAAAATAAAAAACTTCTTGATTGAAGAATCTAAACTAACACCTCACTTTACCTCTTCCTACATTAACACACGCAAAGAGAATGACTGGGGGAGGAGGGGAAGGGAGGAGCTATATATGCAGCTCTGCTGTGGTGCTCTTTGCCATTTCCTGCTGGCAGGAGGTTCAATCCCACAAGTAAGGATGAAATCCGTGGACTCGTCATATCTTGTAAAAGAAAAACCTGTATGTTTCACAGACTCTACCAGCTTGACAAATATTTAGCCACAAATAAAGTCGCTAAAAAAGTGCACTGAATTACTGACTCAAGGAATGTATACAAACAATATACAACAACTTTACTTAAAAAGTGCCCAATCCATAGCTGAGAGTGTCTTATATAATAAAAGTATATACTTACTGTGTAAGACACCCATCCACATATAGCAGACAGCCAAACCAGTACTGAAACATATCAGCAGTGGTAATGGTAGAGGAGTATAATGTTGATCTGTAAAGGGAGGCAGCAGATGAATCCCCATGACCGAATTAACAGAGAGCCCTAGAATAGATTTCCCATAGGCGAAAACATGGTATCATCAGGCAATACTCCCTTCACATCCCTCAGACAAACACTGTACTTAGAGAGGAACTGGGCTTCAATATGCTTAGAAGCGCCTTTCACAGAAGAAATCAAGTACATAATGCTTCACCGCCTTCTAAGGAAGCAAAGTTGGTAAAACTGAGGTATGAGTGAGGTGGGAGGTGAATTTATAGGTATTTGAGTTTTGGGAAACTTTGGCCTCTTCTGATAGCAATGTATATGCCATACGTCACTAGCTCATGGACTCTTGCCACTTACATGAAAGAAAAGAGTATTTTTGTGTGTGTATGTGTGCGAATGTGTGTGGGTGTGGTTGAGGCCAATGTGTGTGGGTGTGGTTGAGAGTGTGAAAGAGAGTATGTGTGAGAGTGTGTGTGTGAGATAGAAAGTGTGTGAGAGTGTAAATATCTAAGAGTTTGTGTTTATTTGCTATCATACGAAGTGTGTACTCTACAAAAAAAAATTGCTGTACTATTTGGGTTTGGCCTGACCTAAAGGTGGCAACCCTAGGAAAAATGGGTCTAAAAATCGGAACCTCTGTCAAAGAAGAATCTGAAGCACCTTTATTCTTCACCTTTTCCTGTAGAGGCAATGATAAGACTGAGAGGTGGAAGGTGGAAGCTCTTGGTATGTTGGGTATCCTTGCCTCGTCCTAGTGGCCCGGCGTTGAATCCCAGGTTCATAGTTTGTTGACTCTCACCACCTTATGAAAGAAAAGTATTTCCTCTTGATCTTTCTTGAGTGACTTGCATATTTTCCCTAAAATGTACCAAGGTTACGGTAAGCCTTAGCAGGGGCCCACTAGCTGCATTTATAAAAGTATTTGCTTTACAGACATTGTGTTTCTTGCAGATTAAAACACATAATATCTCCTAGTAATGCCTGATGTATTGTAGGTCATCCATTATATATTTAAAAGGGGCACTGTATTTCCTATTATTCATTCTATAGTGAACAGATCCAGTGTGATTTTTCAGAACTGATAGTAAAAATCGTATGAAAAGGAGTTATAGCCAGCTATGTAATTCTCTTGAATACAGAAACATAAAAAAAAAATCTTTTCTTTTTAAGCTAATAAACTATTCATATTTTTCTAAAAACAGTGTTGAATTCCCTTTCTTTTGCCAAAAATGTATTGTATTCATTGCACTTTAAACAAATGGTTGAAAATAGCTGTTATGTCTTTCTGATATGTTTAGAACAAATTCAACACCTAAGTAAATGTCAAGGCCACAAACAACTTGTCGCCTTTTAAGGTGCCCTGATTGCAAACAAACATCAGTATAATGTTTATGTTTCCATGTGGTGCAGCATGCTTGCTCTCATGTACAACAGCATTCCAGTCATTTCATGGTTATGGAGGTTTGGTGTGGCTTGCAAAATCTGAGGAGCAGCAGCCGCCGCTACACCCTCTTCTGTATTAATTTGTGTCTCTGATTTGCGGCACACACAATCTAAAGCTTTTGCCTACACACTGTTTCCACTGACACTAACAGGTATGCTTACTGTGATAGTAATGTATATGATATATTCTTGCGAGAGTGAGAGAGATCACTCTTCAAGGAGGCCACAAGACCCATTATTAAAAAATAATGCAAAGTACAAAGTATATTCTACTGTAGCCACAATATAATAAAAAAAACTGTGAATATAAAGTCCCATATGTTCACTGAAAAATTTTACACAGTAAATTGAAAATGAACCGTAAACAAATATGTTGAACTAGCCAACCTTACAAGGGAGATTAAGATCACTGCATACATTCACCATGTCTGACATGTATCTTATGTTGTTGCACTCTGCAACCTAAGGCATTCATGGAGTCTCAAGACACCGCCGGTGGTCTCTCTATTTGACCTTCAAAGACTTTTACTTGGAAAGTACATCTGAACAGCAGCACCCGGGCTGAAAATTGGCAGCAAGGTAAGTTGGCTAAATTAAATGCATGGCTTTCCAAAATCCACAGCTCAGAACAAAGTGCCTTAGCTGCTGTTTTCTTCTAGTGATTAAATCACTTGTTTTTCAGGTTTTGGGTGCCATTTTGCCCCTTTCCCATATAAATGGTCAAAATATTTTTAAGAACTTTTCATATAAACATGTAAAAACTTAATTAAAGCAGTCCCTAAAATAAAATAGCTACATGTATCATTAATGAAATGAATAAGCTACAAATATCCAACTGGGCTGATCTCTGTACCTCTGTGGATAGCCAGCTATCTAACAGAGACAACAATTATCATAGGGAATATTTATATATATATATATATATATATATATATATATATATATTTCTTTCATGTAATTAGCAAGAGTCCATGAGCTAGTGACGTATGGGATATACATTCCTTCCAGGAGAGGCAAAGTTTCCCAAACCTCAAAATGCCTATAAATACACCCCTCACCACACCCACAATTCAGTTTTACAAACTTTGCCTCCCATGGAGGTGGTGAAGTAAGTTTGTGCTAGATTCTACGTTGATATGCGCTTCGCAGCAGGCTGGAGCCCGGTTTTCCTCTCAGAGTGCAGTGAATGTCAGAGGGATGTGAAGAGAGTATTGCCTATTTGAATTCAATGGTCTTCCTCTAGGGGATCTATTTCATAGGTTCTCTGTTATCGGTCGTAGAGATTCATCTCTTACCTCCCTTTTCAGATCGACGATATACTCTTATATACCATTACCTCTACTGATTCTCGTTTCAGTACTGGTTTGGCTGTCTACTATATGTAGATGAGTGTCGTAGGGTAAGTAAGTCTTATTTTTTATGACACTCTAAGCTATGGTTGGGCACTTTATATGTAAAGTTCTAAATATATGTGTTTAAACTTATATTTGCCATGATTCAGGATAATCAGTATTCCTTATTTCAGACAGTCAGTTTCATTATTTGGGATAATGCATATGAAATATTTTTTCTTACCTTAAAAGAATTTTTTCAATTGACTTTTTTTCTCTGTGGGCTGTTAGGCTCGCGGGGGCTGAAAATGCTTCAATTTATTGCGTCATTCTTGGCGCAGACTTTTTTGGCGCAAAAATTTTGTCATTTCCGGCGCCCTAATTGACGCTGGAAGTTTGCGTATGGTTGCGTCATATTTGACGTTCAGACGTTTTTTGCGCCAAAATCGTGGGCGTAGTTTTTTTCGGCGTCACAGGATATGGCGTCATACTTGGCGCCAAAAAATATGGGCGTTGTACTTGGCGCCAATAATGTGGGCGTCATTCTTGGCGCCAAAAAATGTGGGCGTCATTCTTGTCTCCACCTTTTTTTCACATTATTTCAGTCTCATTTTTCATTGCTTCTGGTTGCTAGAGGCTTGTTCATTTGGCATTTTTTCCCATTACTGAAACTGTCATTTAAGGAATTTGATAATTTTGCTTTATATGTTGTTTTTTCTATTACATATTGCAAGATGTCTCAACATGACCCTGGATCAGAATCTACTTCTGGAAAGACGCTGCCTGATGCTGGTTCTACCAAAGTTAAGTGCATCTGTTGTAAACTTTTGGTAACTGTTCCTCCAGCTGTTGTTTGTGATAACTGTCATGATAAACTTTCTAATGCAGATTGTATTTCCATTAGTAATAATCCATTACCTGTTGTTGTTCCTTCAACATCTAATGTTCAGGATGTCCCTGTTAATGTAAAAGAATTTGTTTCTAAATCTATTAGGAAGGCTCTGTCTGTTATTCCTCCTTCCAGTAAGCGTAAAAGGTCTTTTAAAACTTCTCATATTTCAGATGAATTTTTAAGTGACCGTCATCATTCTGACTTATCTGTTTCTGATGAGGATCTATCTGGTTCAGAAGATTCTGCCTCAGATATTGACACTGATAAATCTTCATATTTATTTAAGATGGAGTTTATTCGTTCTTTACTTAAAGAAGTGTTAATTGCATTAGATATGGAGGAGTCTAGTCCTCTTGATACTAAATCTACTAAGCGTTTAAATTCGGTTTTCAAACCTCATGTAGTTATTCCTGAAGTTTTTCCAGTTCCTGATGCTATTTCAGAAGTAATTTCTAGGGAATGGAATAGTCTGGGTACTTCATTTACTCCTTCTCAAAGGTTTAGGAAATTGTACCCTGTGCCATCTGATAGATTAGAGTTTTGGGATAAAATCCCTAAAGTTGATGGGGCTATTTCTACTCTTGCTAAACGTACTACTATTCCTACGGCGGATAGTACTTCCTTTAAGGATCCTTTAGACAGGAAGCTTGAATCCTTTCTAAGGAGAGCTTATTTATGATCAGGTAATCTTCTTAGACCTGCTATTTCTTTGGCTGATGTTGCTGCAGCTTCAACTTTCTGGTTGGAGGCTTTAGCGCAACAAGTGTCAGACCATAATGCTTATAGCATTGTTAAACTTCGTCAACATGCTAATAACTTTATTTGTGATGCCATTTTTTGATATCATTAGAATTGATGTCAGGTATATGTCTTTAGCTATCTTAGCTAGAAGAGCTTTATGGCTTAAATCTTGGAATGCAGATATGACTTCTAAGTCAACTTTGCTTTCTCTTTCTTTCCAAGGTAATAAATTATTTGGTTCACAGTTGGATTCTATTATTTCAACTGTTACTGGGGGGAAAGGAACCTTTTTGCCTCAGGACAAAAAATCTAAAGGTAAATACAGGGCTGCTAATCGTTTTTGTTCCTTTCGTCAGAATAAAGAACAGAAGCCTGACCCTTCCCCTAAAGGAACGGTTTCCGTTTGGAAACCTTCTCCAGTCTGGAATAAATCCAAGAATTTCAGAAAGTCAAAACCAGCTCCTAAATCCACATGAAGGTGCGGCCCTCATTCCAGCACAGCTGGTAGGGGGCAGGTTACGATTTTTCAAAGATGTTTGGATCAATTCGATTCACAATCTTTGGATTCAGAACATTGTTTCTCAAGGATACAGAATAGGTTTCAAGATAAGACCTCCTGTGAGAAGATTTTTTCTCTCTCGCATTCCAGTAAACCCAGTGAAGGCTCAGGCATTTCTGAAATGTGTTTCAGATCTAGAGTTGGCTGGGGTAATTGTACCAGTTCCAGTTCTGGAACGGGGTCTGGGGTTTTACTCAAATCTATTCATTGTACCAAAGAAGGAGAATTCCTTCAGACCAGTTCTGGATCTAAAAATATTGAATCGTTATGTAAGAATACCAACATTAAAAATGGTGACTATAAGGACTATTCTGCCTTTTGTTCAGCAAGGGCATTATATGTCCACAATAGATTTACAGGATGCATATCTTCATATTCCAATTGATCCAGATCACTATCAGTTTCTGAGATTCTTTTTTCTAGACAAGCATTACCAGTTTGTTGCCCTTCCGTTTGGCCTAGCAACAGCTCCAAGGATCTTTTCAAAAGTTCTCGGTGCCCTTCTCTCTGTAATCAGAGAACAGGGTATTGCGGTATTTCCTTATTTAGACGATATCTTGGTACTTGCTCAGTCTTTACATTCTGCAGAATCTCATACGAATCAACTTGTGTTGTTTCTTCAAAAACATGGTTGGAGGATCAATTTACCAAAGAGTTCTTTGATTCCTCAGACAAAGGTAACCTTTTTGGGCTTTCAAATAGATTCAGTGTCCATGACTTTGTCTCTAACAGAAAAGAGACGTCTGGAGTTGGTTTCAGCTTGTCGAAAACCTTCAGTCTCAGTCATTCCCTTCAGTAGCTTTTTGCATGGAAATTCTAGGTCTCATGACTGCTGCATCGGACGCGATCCCCTTTGCTCGTTTTCACATGAGAACTCTTCAGCTTTGCATGCTGAACCAGTGGTGCAGGGATTATACAAGGATATCACAAATAATATCCTTAAATCCCAATGTTCGGTCTTTTCTGACTTGGTGGTTGGATCACCATTGTTTAATTCAAGGGGCCTCTTTTGTTCGCCCAACCTGGACTGTGATCTCAACAGATGCGAGTCTTTCAGGTTGGGGAGCTGTATGGGGATCTCTGACAGCGCAGGGGGTTTGGGAATCTCAGGAGACGAGATTACCAATCAACATTTTGGAACTCCGTGCGATTTTCAGAGCTCTTCAGTTCTGGCCTCTTCTGAAGAGAGAATCGTTTATTTGTTTTCAGACGGACAATGTCACAACCGTGGCGTATGTCAAACATCAAGGTGGGACTCACAGTCCTCAAGCTATGAAAGAAGTATCTCGGATACTTGTATGGGCGGAATCCAGCTCCTGTCTAATTTCTGCGGTTCACATCCCAGGTGTAGACAATTGGGAAGCGGATTATCTCAGTCGCCAGACGTTACATCCGGGCGAATGGTCTCTTCACCCAGAGTTATTTCTTCAGATTGTTCAAATCTGGGGACTTTCAGAAATAGATCTGATGGCCTCTCATCTAAACAAGAAACTTCCCAGGTATCTGTCCAGATCCAGGGATCCTCAGGCGGAAGCAGTGGACGCGTTGTCACTTCCTTGGAATTATCATCCTGCCTATATCTTTCCGCCTCTAGTTCTTCTTCCAAGAGTGATTTCCAAAATTCTAATGGAACGTTCGTTTGTACTGCTGGTGGCTCCAGCATGGCCTCATAGGTTTTGGTATGCGGATCTCATTCGGATGGCCAGTTGCCAACCTTGGACACTTCCGTTAAGACCAGACCTTCTATCTCAAGGCCCATTTTTCCATCAGGATCTCAAATCATTAAATTTGAAGGTATGGAAATTGAACGCTTGATTCTTAGTCATAGAGGTTTCTCTGACTCAGTAATTAATACTATGTTACAGGCTCGTAAATCTGTGTCTAGGAAGATTTATTATCGAGTCTGGAAGACTTACATTTCTTGGTGTTCTTCTCATAAGTTCTCCTGGTATTCTTTTAGAATTCCTAGAATTTTACAGTTTCTTCAGGATGGTTTGGATAAAGGTTTATCTGCAAGTTCTTTGAAAGGACAAATCTCTGCTCTTTCTGTTCTTTTTCACAGAAAGATTGCTAATCTTCCTGATATTCATTGTTTTGTACAGGCTTTGGTTCGTATCAAGCCTGTCATTAAGTCAATCTCTCCTCCTTGGAGTCTTAATTTGGTTCTGAGGGCTTTACAGGCTCCTCCGTTTGAACCTATGCATTCTCTGGATTTTAAATTACTTTCTTGGAAAGTTTTGTTCCTTTTGGCCATCTCTTCTGCTAGAATAGTTTCTGAGTTATCTGCTCTTTCTTGTGAATCTCCTTTTCTGATTTTTCATCAGGATAAGGCGGTGTTGCGGACTTCATTTCAATTTTTACCTAAGGTTGTGAATTCTAACAACATTAGTAGAGAAATTGTTGTCCCTTCATTGTGTCCTAATCCTAAGAATTCAAAGGAGAGATCTTTACATTCTTTGGATGTAGTAAGAGCTTTGAAATATTATGTTGAAGCTACTAAAGATTTTAGAAAGACTTCTAGTCTATTTGTTATCTTTTCTGGTTCCAGGAAAGGTCAGAAAGCTTCTGCCATTTCTTTGGCGTCTTGGTTAAAGTCTTTGATTCAAACAATATGGTAAATGAGAGGGCGCTAAAAGCTGGGTATACTTAACACACCTAATTGGTTTTAGATTTATATCAAAAGTAAGAATTCATCAAAGACAGTATTAATTTTATCAATCATTTACTGGTGGGAATATTCCCTATTCGGTGCAATACATAAATTCATAAAAACAATTTCTGACACATAAAATATTTAACGCAATATCTTCAACTTATACTTTATGGAATACCACCCTGATGAAAAAATAATAACAAGCGCTTAAAAATAAAATTGATTAAATGCTTAAAACCTTAAAATCAATTTATTCCAGAATATAAAAGACCGTCTCTATAGTCCATATTATATCTTCAGAAGATGGAATCCCTTTTGTTTGTTAGGGTATATTACGTATGAGACTTGTCTCCGTGATTATAATCAATATAATGGGTAAAAACGACAAAATGTTTCGTATTTTGGATACTTTGTATCTTTACTTTGTTATGTGTGTAGCTTTAACTCACAGATAGTTGCAGCAGCTGTAACCAAATGCTGCTGTAATCCGTCCAAGATTCTGTGGTCCTTTGTCGCAACACGCTCCTTGCGTGTGGGCAGCCTTGTATACTGCAGCTCCTAATCTCCGGCAAAGGATTCACCACTCCCTCCGTGGGGAAGTGACCGGCTAAGGCACGCCGCTCCCTGCGTGTGTGAGTAACCTGACGGACTGTTGTCTTCGGCTTCCAATACTCACAGCTCCTTGCTTGTGAATAATTATCTGGATCTTCGTCAGTGGTATCGCAAACTGAGGCAATACTGGAGGTGGAATGAGCACCCGCTCTTAGCGTGATATACGCACGGGCAATTACTAGGTACCTAGTGAGTTTTGTTCTGGTAAACAAGCAACTTCTTACTTCTACGCGTTTCACCCGTGGGCTTTTTCAAGATATCAGTTGCTGCCAGAACTTCGATTTAAAAAGTCGTTGCTTACTTCTCATTGGTTAATCTGTTGTTTGGTAATTATTTCTTAAGGTGGATTTCTCAGGTGAATGTCTCTTAAGGTGGAATCACAGTAATGTATTATTTTATTCTTTTGTAAATCATATTTTCTGTGTCTTCTCATTATATTTCATTGGCAATAATAAGATTGAGGAATGATGTGTTAACAAAAGTTTTTTAAAATCAAAGGAATATTATTGTAAATTATAATTAAAATTAGAAATTGTTATTGTCTCAGGGTGGTAATTCCAAAGGGTGGTATTCCATTTATTTTAGAACAGAAGACAAAAACAAAGAACAAAATACTAGTCGCCATATTCCAAGGAAATACTGCTATTCTGTACTAAATTCTATCTTACTATTGTTACGACTATAGTTTGTATATAGTTTATCTCTTATACTGATATAGTAGGCTTCTTATTGTTCCATTGTTTCTCTTTGATTATTTCCTTAAAAATGGATCTATTATTTATTACGGGGTTGTTTCAGTGCTCTATATTACAAATGAATAGTAAAGTAAATTAAATAATTCTAACGGATTATACTACTAAAAAGGGGGATATATCTAACTCTGAATTTAAACCTCTAGGATAGAGGGTGTCCAATTTGTATATTAATTCCGATTCTTTTTTAAGGAGTTTAGCCTCAAAATCCCCCCCCCCCCCTCCAATCTCCTCTGACTGTACAGATCCCCCAAAACTTAAAATTTTGTAAGTTATTGTTATGGGTTTCCCTAAAATGCTTGTATAAATGGGTGTCGAGGTTGCCTTTATCAATGTTACATAAATGTTCTCGGATCCTGTCACGTAACATTCGGGTGGTCTCTCCGATATAAACTAAATTGCAGGAACATTTAATGAGGTATATGACCCCCTTGTTTGAACATCTAATAATATCTTTTATGGCGAAATCTTCTCCTATTCCATCTATGTGTACAGAGCTACTTTTATTACTATATCTGCACGCTCTACATAAATTGCAAGGAAAAAAACCCTTAGGGGAATGGCCTTTTAGATCTTTATCTACCAGGATTTTACTCTCCCTCTTTAATTCACTTGGTGCTAAAATTTGTTTAAGATTTCTCGCTTTTTTGAATATGATTTTGGGTTTATGAGCTAATAGATCTCCTATTATGGGGTCCTTTTTAATTATATGCCAATGTTTATTGACTATTTTCCTTATTAGTTGATGGTTTTCACTATAATCTGTGATGAGAGCTATATCATATTCTTTCTTTTCCACAGTGGTAGTCATAATATCTTTGTTTCTATATTGTAAGAGTGAACTTCTTTCTGTTGTACTTGCTCTATTTATAGCCCCTTCGATCTCTTTTTCTGAGTAACCTCTATCATAGAATCTTTGTTGTAGAACTTTAACTTGAGTTTCGAAGTCGGTATATTTGGAACAGTTTTTTCTAATTATAAGGAACTGTCCAGTCGGTATGTTCCCTTTCCATTTTTCATAGTGGCAGCTTTTCTTATGTATGTAGTTATTACAATCTACTTTTTTGAAGAATGTTCTTGTTTCTATATTACCTTCTTCTACATATATTTCTAGATCTAAAAAAGAAATGGATGTTCTACTATACTCATAAGTAAAGTGTAAGCCCCTATCATTAATATTCATTGTTTCAAAGAATAGCTTCAGTCTCTCTTCAGAGCCTCTCCACACAATAAGAATGTCATCTATGTATCGTTTAAAGAGCACGAGGTCCGCGCCAAATTCTTGTGTCCTGAGGAAATTATCTTCCCAGTGGCCCATGAATATATTGGCATAACTTGGCGCGAACCTCGTGCCCATCGCGGTACCTTCTAGCTGTAAGTAGTACTTTCCGTTGAATTCAAAATAATTATTTTCTAAAATAAATTTGATCCCCTTCAAAATAAAATTATTTAATTGTGTGTTGATATTACTATCTTGATTCAGGATTGTTTCTACTGCCTGGAGACCCTTGGTGTGGTCTATAACTGTGTACAGTGATGTGACATCACTAGTTGCGAGAATTAGATTTTCTTCCCACTCTATGTTCTCCATCAGTTGCAATACTTGTGTTGAATCTCTTAGATAGGTGTTTAAGTTTTTTACGTATTTTTGAAGAAAAATATCTACGTATCTAGATAAATTGCATGTAACGGATCCAATTCCTGAGATGATTGGTCTTCCGGGGGGGTTTTCTAAGCTTTTATGTACCTTTGGCAGGAAGTAAAAGATGGGGGTTCGTGGAAATTTTGGATATAGATATTGAAATTCGTTCTCATTGAGGACCCCACCATCTTTTCCTTCCTCCAAAATTGAAAGTAAATTTTTCATAATTCTCTTTGTGGGATTAAGATCCAGAGTTTTATACGTCTTGGGATCGTTAAGGATTCTATTTGCTTCATTGACATAGTTGGTTCTACTCATAACGACTACCCCCCCACCTTTATCGGCCGGTTTTATGACTACTTGTTTGTTGTTTTGTAGCTTTTCTATAATTTCTCTATCTTTCTTTGTAAGATTAAAATTTGGTTTAAATTTTTTTGGATTGCTCTCTTTTAGATCTTTAAGAACTATTTTTTCAAAGGTCTTTAAGTTTGAGCCTTTTGCGAATGTGGGATAAAATTTTGATACTGGTTTTAAGTTGGTATGTTTGGTATCACTTTTTATGTCAGTTGAAATTTGAGGAAATCTAGAGGGGTTTGCCTGTTTTTCCAAGGTTTTTTTTTAGGAAGAAACGTTTTAATGTTAGTTTCCTAACGAATTGTTTCACATGTATGTGAGTGTTGAATTTATTAAGAGTAGTTGAGGGGGCAAAGGACATTCCCAACGAGAGCACTCTTTTTTCATCCTCATTTAGATTTTCATTACTAAGATTAAAAATCCCTGTATTTTCAGAAACTATCTGACTCTTTTTGCCTCTCCTTCTATTCTTTCCTCCTCTTTGTCCTCTAACTGTCTTTTCTTTTGATTTAACGGGGTGTAGAATTTTTCCCTCTTCTCTAGGGCTAAGAGATCCTTTGTTGTGCCCTCCCTCAGAGGGCTTTTATCTAAAAAATCCCTTTCATCTTTCAGGGGAGAGAATCTATTCTTTGTTTCTATATGCCAGCTATCATTTCTTACTCTCTGTGGTCTTTCTTCATAGTAGTTATCTTTAGAATTCTGATTGTAGTAGTAGTTTTGTAAAGGGTCTCTGTTCCCTCTGTGGGTCATAATTGCTATTGGAATACCTATTACCATAATAGTGAGGTCTATTAACATGAAAATTCGTATCGGTGTTTGTATAATATCTTGTTTGATTTGAGCTTGTATTTTGTGGGTAGGCTCTATGATTGTAATTATAGTTATAATGTTCTGGATGAAAGAATGGTTGTTTTGGTTTATAGTTGGATTGATTTCTCCAATTGATGTGATTATCGTGATGTTCAAAATATCTTCTGTTATGTGATTCTCTCCCATGTTTATCATTTGTATAGTTTCTTTCCCTTTGTGTCTCATAATTGTTCCTTTCTCTAAATCTGCCTTGCGTTTTGTATTCCCCAAATTGTTGTTTTGGGTTTGATTGATCCCAATTATTTCTATTGGTTGGTTCCAAATTATCATTATCTGTTTTATTTTTCTCTTTGTTTTGTTCTAACTTATCATTTCTGTCCCTTTCTAGTTTCCTCCATTTTGTATCTAAAAGGTCTTGTTTGAGTTCTGTTAATTTGTTTACTAAGTTGTTTTGCCTCTCTTTAAAATTAGGATGTTCCCTTTTTGTTTCAAGTTTACTTTTAAATTCGATAATTTGTGTATTTATTTCTCCTTTCGTGATTTTTTTAAAATTCCTATTAGGCTGTGTGATGCTTCTTTTAAAACTAAATCCCATTCTAGTTGATGTGTCTGATTAAGTGAAAAAGTGCATGCTTTTTTAAATTTGAGCCCTCTTGGGATCAAATCTAAATCTGTATATTTGTCTAAAAAAACTAATTCCATTTTTTGCTTTATTTCTCTAACCATTAATTTATCCAATTCATTAACAAGTTGATTAAAGTCTAAAAAATTACTTTGTGGTCGTTCTTCTGTGATTTTAGTGTTACTAAGTTCTAATAGAAGATTGTCTCTGAATGAGAACAATTCAGAATCCATTTTGGTGTGTGTTGTGATAATAGAAGTATATATCTCTTAAAATATAAAGTGATTACTTAAAGTGAATTATAAGTGCGTGATCAAGCTGCTGAATAGTAAACGAGGAATATATACAAAATAGCACAGGTGTTTCAGCGCTAAAATCTAAAAAGGATACCTAAGCCACTCTCCACTATCTCCCCAAGATAGAAAAATGGAACAAACAATATGGTAAATGAGAGGGCGCTAAAAGCTGGGTATACTTAACACACCTAATTGGTTTTAGATTTATATCAAAAGTAAGAATTCATCAAAGACAGTATTAATTTTATCAATCATTTACTGGTGGGAATATTCCCTATTCGGTGCAATACATAAATTCATAAAAACAATTTCTGACACATAAAATATTTAACACAATATCTTCAACTTATACTTTATGGAATACCACCCTGATGAAAAAATAATAACAAGCGCTTAAAAATAAAATTGATTAAATGCTTAAAACCTTAAAATCAATTTATTCCAGAATATAAAAGACCGTCTCTATAGTCCATATTATATCTTCAGCAGATGGAATCCCTTTTGTTTGTTAGGGTATATTACGTATGAGACTTGTCTCCGTGATTATAATCAATATAATGGGTAAAAACGACAAAATGTTTCTTATTTTGGATACTTTGTATCTTTACTTTGTTATGTGTGTAGCTTTAACTCACAGATAGTTGCAGCAGCTGTAACCAAATGCTGCTGTAATCCGTCCAAGATTCTGTGGTCCTTTGTCGCAACACGCTCCTTGCGTGTGGGCAGCCTTGTATACTGCAGCTCCTAATCTCCGGCACAGGATTCACCACTCCCTCCGTGGGGAAGTGACCGGCTAAGGCACGCCGCTCCCTGCGTGTGAGTAACCTGACGGACTGTTGTCTTCGGCTTCCAATACTCACAGCTCCTTGCTTGTGAATAATTATCTGGATCTTCGTCAGTGGTATCGCAAACTGAGGCAATACTGGAGATGGAATGAGCACCCGCTCTTAGCGTGATATACGCGCGGGCAATTACTAGGTACCTAGTGAGTTTTGTTCTGGTAAACAAGCAACTTCTTACTTCTACGCGTTTCACCCGTGTATGTGGGCTTTTTCAAGATATCAGTTGCTGCCAGAACTTCGATTTAAAAAGTCGTTGCTTACTTCTCATTGGTTAATCTGTTGTTTGGTAATTATTTCTTAAGGTGGATTTCTCAGGTGAATGTCTCTTAAGGTGGAATCACAGTAATGTATTATTTTATTCTTTTGTAAATCATATTTTCCGTGTCTTCTCATTATATTTCATTGGCAATAATAAGATTGAGGAATGATGTGTTAACAAAAGTCTTTTAAAATCAAAGGAATATTATTGTAAATTATAATTAAAATTAGAAATTGTTATTGTCTCAGGGTGGTAATTCCAAAGGGTGGTATTCCATTTATTTTAGAACAGAAGACAAAAACAAAGAACAAAATACTAGTCGCCATATTCCAAGGAAATACTGCTACTCTGTACTAAATTCTATCTTACTGTTATCTTTTCTGGTTCCAGGAAAGGTCAGAAAGCTTCTGCCATTTCTTTGGCGTCTTGGTTAAAGTCTTTGATTCATCATGCTTATGTGGGGTTGGGTAAGTCCCCGCCTCAAAGGATTACGGCTCATTCTACTAGGTCAGTTTCTACTTCCTGGGCTTTTAGGAATGAAGCTTCTGTTGATCAGATTTGCAAAGCAGCAACTTGGTCTTCTTTGCATACTTTTATTCAATTCTACCATTTTGATGTTTTCTCTTCTTCTGAAGCAGTTTTTGGTAGAAAAGTACTTCAGGCAGCTGTTTCAGTTTGATTCTTCTGCTTATGATTTCAGTTTTTTTCATTATTAAGATTAAAACTTTTGATTTGGGTTGTGGATTATTTTTTCAGCGGAATTGGCTGTCTTTATTTTATCCCTCCCTCTCTAGTGACTCTTGCGTGGAAGTTCCACATCTTGGGTATCTGCTATCCCATACGTCACTAGCTCATGGACTCTTGCTAATTACATGAAAGAAAACATAATTTATGTAAGAACTTACCTGATAAATTCATTTCTTTCATATTAGCAAGAGTCCATGAGACCCACCCTTTTTTGTGGTGGTTATGATTTTTTTGTATAAAGCACAATTATTCCAATTGCTTATTTTTGATGCTTTCGCTCCTTTCTTATCACCCCACTTCTTGGCTATTCGTTAAACTGAATTGTTGGTGTGGTGAGGGGTGTATTTATAGGCATTTTGAGGTTTGGGAAACTTTGCCCCTCCTGGAAGGAATGTATATCCCATACGTCACTAGCTCATGGACTCTTGCTAATATGAAAGAAATGAATTTATCAGGTAAGTTCTTACATAAATTATGTTATAACCTTCCCAAACCCATATAAAAGACAAAGGTATTTCAAATTTAGGAGCCAGCCACATTCTTTATTAGGAGCCAGAAAGGGGTATGTATACATTGTAGAATATTTTAAAAAGTTAGCAGCCAGATGCAGTAAACTAGAAGCTGTGTCTCACTAGATCCCAGGAAAGTCAAGCTTCAACATACATATTTCATCACAATATCTAAACAACTTTGAAGCCTGGCTTTCCACACTTCGTCTCTTGTAAGGCCCCTTCTCTCATCTTAGGGGACTTCAACATACCAATTGACAATTATTTTGGCCTGTCCAAGTGGACAACCTCTCCAACCCACTGTGAAGGCAACTCAATTGACCCAGTCTTCACCAATCTCTGTGCCCTTTCCAACTGTTCTAACTTCCCCTTTCCTCTCTCTGTCCACCATTTACTAATTTTCACTCTTACTATACCTGCTGCATCCTCGCATGCCCCCCAAAAAACCTGCTACCTTACAAGAATTTAAATTACTTAGATCCCATAGACATTTCTGCTCAAGTAAAACCTATGCTCTCCAACATTTCATGTCTCTCTTGCACAGATATTGTGTCCTTACAGTATAATTCCACACTAAAATCAACACTTGACAAAGCTGCACCCTCCACTGTTTGCCGTCGATCATGCACTCGACAACAACTGTGGCAAACAGACTCGCTATCTTCAGCAATGTTCACAGACTGTTGACTAACTCATTACTTAATCCACTACAGTCTGGTTTCTGCCCTAAACATTAAATCGAAACCACTCTAACTAAAATAACTAATAATCTGCTATCCCCTTACTAATTCTTCTGGATCTGCTGCTTTCAAAACAGTTGACCATCCTCTCCTCTTACAAATCCTACATTCATTTGGCATCTGAGACACAGCCCTCTCCTAGTTTGCCTCTCATCTCTCAAACTGCATGTTTACAGTTTCCTTTAACAGCATATCCTCTGATCTTTTGCCTCTCTCATTTGGAATAACGCAAAGGCTTTGTCTTGGGTACCTTGCTTTTCTCTCTATACAGCCTCCCTTCGAAAAAGTATATCCTCCTTTGAGTTCCAGTACCACATATACCCAAATCTAGCTTTCCTCTCCTGATATCTCTCCCTCTTTACTCAACCAAATTAACAACAGCCTAAAACTGAGCTGCTTCCTATTCCCCCTTTTGGGAGACATCAAACAACTGACATTTCACTTACAGTTGGAGGCTCTATTCTCAATACCTCATCCCTTGACTCTGAACATTTCCAGAATTCCTCCTTTCCTTACCCAAGAAACCTGCAAAAACATAATTTAAGCTTACCTGATAAATTAATTTCTTTCATGGTGGTTAGATTCCATGATCCATTACTGCAGATTACTCTTCCATGCTACTAGAATAGTTAACAATATTCCAGAAAAACAAAACTAAAAGAGAACAAATCTGACCTTTCAAATAGCTGGCGGATAAACACTTATCTAAACCAACCTGAAAATATTGCAAAACCCAAGGAATTCTAAAAGAATTCCAGGAAAAAACATGATGTATATACCAGAGAATAAAGGCCTTTCAGACCTAAAGATAAATCATCCTAGTCACAAGCCAGCAAACCTGTTATAAAGTCTCCACAACAGAATCAGAGAAATCTCTCTGAGAAAAAAAAATGTAATCACTATGCCATTAAGCTTAGAAAATCAAGATCCTGGAGATAAAACAGACCTTAAGACAAAAAGGTCTGAACGCAGAGGAAAAAACCTAGAAGTGCAATTGGATATCTGAACCAGAACTACATAACAGACCCTGCAAGAACAAACTAAAGCAATCAGAATACTAGCCTGATTAAGAAAACCACTCTGGGAAAAAAGAACCAGAGGATGAAAAACATAAATCAGTCGAAACAACCATATAGCTACCAAAAACTCCAGTGAGGGTCCCTGGACGTCTTATTGAATCTGAAAAGAGTATCATTCAATCAAAAAATCATCAATTCTATATATGGGATACCCCAAAGACTCCCTATCTGAAAGAATGTTTTTTGTGTCATATGTACTACAAGTCTCTCTTTGGTATGCGAATTGATCCCTGCATTCAAATCCTGCCAAAATTCCCCTGTTTTTTGTGTCATATGTACTACAAGTCTCTCTTTGGTATGTGAATTGATCCCTGCATTCAAATCCTGCCAAATGTCCCTGTTTTTTGTGTCATATGTACTACAAGTCTCTCTTTGGCATGTGAATTGATCCCTGCATTCAAATCCTGCCAAATGCCCCTGTTTTTGTGTGTCATCTGTATTGCAAGCCTCTCTTTTTGCATTTGTCTGTATAATTAATTATGTATTTACCCTGCTGATATCTTGCCTTTCTCTACGTGATGTTCAAACCTTGCAAATACTTGTTTTAATTCCTAAATTTATAATTTCACTAATGGTTTAACCACAGCCTCCCCCAAATTCTATTGTCTGTTATTTTTAACTTATCTCACCCTGAATCAAATTTTCCCAATTGGCCTTTGGCTGTCTTTGATCAGGTCATTACCTAATTTATTGCATTCAGCTGAATGCTCTGGCCTATAAATTTAACATTGCTAAGGGGAAGCAATGCATGGTTAGGAATACAGGCTTAGATAGCAGTATTGTAAGATCATCTGTTCACATCTGTGAACATTTATAAGTGAAGCACAAGGAATTATACAAAGAATTATACAAGAATTAAGTGAACATTTATAAGTGAGGCACAAATTATTATACAAGGATTAAGTGAACATTTATAAGTGAGGCACAAAGAATTATACAATAATTGGACAAGGATTGGACAAGGGATAAGGCAAGTTCTGTTTTTATACTAAGTTGTATACACTGTTTGACTATTTTGTAAAAATGCTAAATATCTTCATATTCCTTTTTACCACCTTTTGTCTGTTTAACAAGCTACTTTACTCAATTACTCCTTACCCCTCACCACCTGCACTGCTCATTAGTCCATCACTTTTAACCTCATCTTACTTTTGTATTCATGAACTTCACACATTCCTAAAGACTCTCTCTCCCCCTTGCAACTCATCACAAAAACAGTCTCACTACTGCAAAACCGCATCTCATTTTATGTCACTCTCCCTCTTGCTCATACTAGCTGCTGGCGACATCTCCCCCAATCCTGGTGCCCACAACTTCCTTGCCCTGCACACCCATGTGTGCCCTTCAATAGACTTCAAAAACAAAACTCTGGTAACCTTAATCTTATTCCTCTTGCATATAGAGCCACCACCCCCTTCACTTGTGCACTATGGAACTCTAGCTTTGTTTGCAACAAACTCACTTCTATCCATGACCTCTTTATCTCCCACTCTCTCAATCTTCTGGCTCTCACAGAAACCTGGCTCTCTGCTTCAGACACTGCTTGCTCTGCTGCACTGTCACAAGGGGGTCTCCACTTCCGCCACACTCCTAGGTCTGACAATAGACAAGGAGGTGGTGTTGGTATTGTACTTTCCTCTAGTTGCACCTTTCAACAAATACAGCCCTCCTCTTCACTCACATTTTCTTCATTCGAAACACACATGATTTGCTTATTCTCTCCCCTCTCTATACGCGTTGCAGTCATATGCCGCCCCCCGGCTCCGCAACTCTTTTTCTAGATCACTTTGCTGCCTGGCTACCTTACTTCCTTTCCTCTGATACCCCTGCCCTCATTCTCGATGTCTTCAACCTCCCTGTTGATAATCCCACTGCCTCCTCTGCAAAACAACTCCTGCAACTCACTTCCTCTTTTGGCCTATCACAATGGACTGACTCTACCACTCACAAAGATAGTCACTCCCTTGATCTGATTTTCAGTTATCAATGCACTATCTCAGACTTCAAAAACTCACCTTTTCTTCTTTCTGACCACCACCTCCTCACTTGTACCATCACCTCCCTCCCTACAACTCTCCCTCCTTCTACCCCTCACACTAAACTTCACAGAAGAATCAAGTCATTAGAACAGCAACAGCTCACTAGCTCTCTCAAACCTCTTCTCTCTTCCATCCCCTCCTTTTCCTGTCCTGATGAATCCATCTGCCACTATAACTCCACCCTTACATCGGTCCTTGATAAACTGGCCCCACCTACCATAACTTGGAAAACAAACACTCATGCTCAGCCCTGGCATACTCCTCTGACACAGTACCTACGCAGATGTTCCCGTACTGCTGAGCGACACTGGAGGAAATCTCGGAGTTCTGCTGACTTTCTTCACTATAAGTTCATCTTGAACTCTTACTATTCTGCCCTTAATCTATATAAGCAACACTACTTCTCCACTCTTATCTCTACTCTTTCTTCAAACCCAAAACGTCTGTTCTCCACATTCAATACTCTTCTCCGCCCACCCACACCTCAACTTTTCTCTCAGCCCATGATTTTGCCAGCTACTTCAATAACAAAATCGACTCCATCAGAAATAAAATCAGCTCTCAACATACTACCAGACTCCCTCCCCCTCAAAAGCTCACAATCATCCAAAACCCACATAGCCATAAATTTAGCTCTTTTGCCTCTGTTACAGAGGATGAAGTTTCTGCCCTTATACTATCCTCTCACCTCACTACCTGTCCCCTCGACTCCATCCCCTCACAACTACTCCCCTCCTTCTCTTCTACCCTTACCCCTATACTCACACACATCTTCAACCTCTCCCTCAGCACTGGTATAGTTCCCACATCTATTAAGCATACATTAGTCACACGTATCCTCAAAAAACCTTCTCTCAATCCAACCTCCCCATCCAACTACCGCCCTATTTCCCTACTACCTCTTGCTTCTAGTATATGCACGTCTATCCCATTTCCTTACACTAAACTCCCTCCTTGACCCACTGCAATCTGCATTTCGCCCCCTTGACTCAACAGAGACGGCAATTGTTAAGGTTACCAATGACCTACTTACAGCAAAATCAAAAGGCCACTTCTCTCTACTTATCCTCCTTGATCTGTCTGCAGCTGTTGATACTGTCGACCACCCTCTTTTACTCCATACCCTCCAATCCTTCGGCATCTGCGACACGGCTCTCTCTTGGTTCTCTTCCTATCTGTCTAACCGTACCTTTAGTGTAGCCTTCTCTGGGGCATCCTCTGCCCCGTTACCTCTTTCTGTTGGGGTACCGCAAGGCTCTGTCCTCGGTCCCCTTCTCTTCTCAATCTACACATCCTCACTAGGTTCCTTAATAAAGTCCCATGGGTTTCATTATCATTTGTATGCCGAAGATACCCAAATCTACCTCTCTGCACCAGAACTACCTCCTTCCTTGCTAACCCTTGTCACTAACTGTCTCTCTCATATCTCATCTTGGATGTCCTCTCACTACCTCAAGCTAAATCTCTCCAAAACTGAGCTCCTTATTTTCCCCCCTTCTTCCAAAATCTCCACCCCCAATGTCTTTATAACTGTTGATAACTCCCTCATCACCCCAACCTCACATGCCCGATGTCTTGGGGTCACACTGGACTCAGATCTTTCTTTCACTCCTCACATTCAGTCCTTGGCTAAAGCCTGCCGATTCCACCTTAAAAACATCGCTAAAATTAGACACTCCCTTACACAAGACACAAGATTTTAATCCACTGTCTCATCCTTTCCCGCCTCGACTACTGCAACTCTATCCTCTCTGGTCTCCCTAGCTGCCGCCTAGCTCATTTACAATCCATAATGAATGCCTCTGCCAGGCTCATCTTCCTTGCACGTCGCTCTTCATCTGCTGCACCTCTCTGCCAATCCCTTCACTGGCTTCCTCTTGCCTCTAGGATTAAACACAAAATTCTTCACTCCACTCATGATCTCCTACTCTGCTCCTCTCTTGTTACTTCCTCACATTCCCGTCTTCAAGATTTTTCCAGATTGACTCCCATCTTATGGAACTCTCTGCCTCCCTCCACAAGAATCTCCCCTAGTTTTAAAAGCTTCAAGTGCTCCCTGAAGACTCTACTATTCAGGGACGCTTACAACCTACACTAACCTTCCTATCTCCACTGCTATCCCCTAAAATCCCATAGCATGTAAGCCTATGAGCCCAGCTGTTTGTAGTTCATCTTCATAAGAGTCGACTACAACAGTGCAACTCTCGGCAGGACCCTTTCTCCCCATTTGATACCTGTAATCGTTTTTATATACCACCTATGTTCATAGCGCTGCGGAACCTGTTGGCGCTCTACAAATACCTGATAATAATAATAATAAAAAAAAAAAAACATCCAGATACAGAGACCATTCCCCTGGATGCAATGACTGACAACTAAGAAAAAAATGGTCCCCAACTGTTCACTACTGGAACCTGAACTGCAAAAAACAGGTAACAATAGGCTTCTGTATTGGAAAAAATTTGAGACACTTCCTTCATAGCTAGGGAACTATGAACTCCCCCCTAATGAATGATGTAGACCACTGCTGTGACCAAAAACAGAGATTTGATTCCCTTTTCAACAGAGGTCTACTTTTAAGAACTCTGAAAATTGCACCGAGTACTATATGAAATTTAGCAACCTTGCCTCCAGAGTAAACCAAACCCATTGTGCTCTCAGAGACCCCCAGATGACCCCCTAATGTGAAAGACTTGCATCTGAAGAGATCACAGTCAAAATAGGATGAGCAAAAGAAACCCCCTGCATAATAAGCTGTGATACAGCCACTCAGACAGAGACTAACTAGTCCTAAGAATTAGATAAATCTTTAAAAACAGTATGATTTCTGTACCATTGGTGAAGCATACAAAGCTGAAGATGCCTCAAGTAGAAATGAGCAAATGGAAAAGCATCTAATGTAGCAAAAATGAAACCAAATACCTCCATATAAAGAAGCAATTGAGTGAAAACAAAGAGACTCAATATAGACAAGCTAACATTAGATTAAACCTTCCTAGATCAGTCAAAGAGAGATTCCTGGAAAATTAATATATCTGAACTCTCAGAAAAAAACAACTCTTGTCTGAGGGACCAGAGAACTCTTTGGAAAAAGTAAATTTATGCTTACCTGATAAATTAATTTCTTCTATGATACGACAAGTCCACAGATTCATCCTTTACTTGTGGGATATTATCCTCCTGCTAACAGGAAGCGGCAAAGAGCACCACAGCAGAGCTGTCTATATAGCTCCTCCCTTAGCTCCACACCCCAGTCATTCGACTGAAGATACAGGAAGAAAAAGGAGAAACTAAAAGGTGCAGAGGTGACTGAAGTTTTAAATCAAAAAAATATAATCTGTCTAAAATTGACAGGGCGGGCCGTGGACTCGTCGTATCATAGAAGAAATTAATGTATCAGGTAAGCATAAATTTACCTTTCTTCTATAAGATACGACGAGTCCACGGATTCATCCTTTACTTGTGGGATGCAATACCAAAGCTACAGTACACGGATGAACGGGAGGGACAAGACAGATGGCTAAACAGAAGGCACCACTGCTTGAAGAACTTTTTTCCCAAAAATAGCCTCCGAAGAAGCAAAAGTATCAAATTTGTAAAATTTGGAAAATGTATGAAGTGAAGACAAAGTCGCAGCCTTACAAATCTGTTCAACAGAAGCATCTTTTTTAAAAGCCCATGTGGAAGCCACCGCTCTAGTAGAGTGAGCTGTAATTCTTTCAGGAGGCTGCTGTCCAGCAGTCTCGTATGCCAAACGTATGATGCTTTTCAGCCAAAAAGAAAGAGAGGTAGCCGTAGCTTTTTGACCTCTACGTTTGCCAGAATAGACAACAAACAGAGAAGATGTTTGACGGAAATCTTTGGTCGATTGCAAGTAAAACTTCAAAGCACAAACCACGTCCAAGTTGTGCAACAGACGCTCCTTCTTAGAGGAAGGATTAGGACACAGAGAAGGAACAACAATTTCCTGATTAATATTCTTATTAGTAACAACCTTAGGAAGGAATCCAGGTTTGGTATGCAAAACCACCTTATCAGCATGAAAAACAAGATAAGGCAAGTCGCATTGCAATGCAGATAGCTCAGAAACTCTTTGAGCCGAAGAGATAGCAACTAAAAACAGAACTTTCCAAGATAGAGGCTTAATATCTATGGAATGCATAGGTTCAAACGGAACCCCTTGAAGAACTTTAAGAACTAGATTCAAACTCCATGGCGGAGCAACAGGTTTAAACACAGGCTTGATTCTAACTAAACGACTGAACGTCTGGAACATCTGCCAGATGCTTGTGCAGTAAAATTGATAAAGCAGATATCTGTCCCTTTAGGGAACTAGCTGATAGCCCCTTCTCCAATCCTTCTTGGAGAAAGGACAAAATCCTAGGAATCCTGATCTTACTCCATGAGTAGCCTTTGGATTCGCACCAATAAAGATATTTACGCCATATCTTATGATAAATTTTCCTAGTGACAGGCTTTCGAGTCTGAATCAAGGTATCTATGACCGACTCAGAGAATCCCCGCTTGGATAAAATCAAGCGTTCAATCTCCAGGCAGTCAACTGCAGAGAAACTAGATTTGGATGCTGGAACGGACCTTGAATGAGAAGGTCCTGTCTCAGTGGCAGAGTCCACGGTGGTAGAGATGACATGTCCACCAGGTCTGTATACCAAGTCCTGCGTGGCCACGCAGGTGCTATCAAAATCACAGAAGCTCTCTCCTGTTTGATTCTGGCAATCAGACGAGGAAGGAGAGGAAATGGTGGAAACATATAAGCCAGGATGAACGACCAAGGTACTGCTTGAGCATCTATCAGTACTGCTTGAGGATCCCTTGATCTGGACCCGTAACAAGGAAGTTTGGCATTCTGACGAGATGCCATCAGATCCAATTCTGGTGTGCCCCATTGATGAATCAATTGTGCAAACACCTCCGGATGGAGTTCCCACTCCCCCGGATGAAAAGTCTGATGACTTAGAAAATCCGCCTCCTAGTTCTCCACTCCTGGGATATAGATTGCTTATAGATGGCAAGAGTGAGTCTCTGCCCATCAAATTATTTTGGAAACCTCTATCATCGCTAGAGAACTCTTTGTTCCCCCCTGATGATTGATATATGCTACAGTCGTGATATTGTCCGACTGGAATCTTATGAATCTGGCCAAAGCCAGCTGAGGCCACGCCTGAAGCGCATTGAATATCGCTCTCAGTTCTAGAATATTTATCGGGAGGAGAGCCTCCTCCTGAGTCCACATACCCTGTGCTTTCAGGGAATTCCAGACTGCACCCCAGCCCAATAGGCTGGTGTCAGTCGTCATTATGACCCATGCTGGCCTTCGGAAACACATTCCCTGGGACAGATGATCCTGTGACAACCACCAAAGAAGAGAGTCTCTGGTCTCTTGATCCAGATTTATCTGAGGAGATACATTTGCATAATCCCCATTCCACTGATTGAGCATGCATAATTGCAGTGGTCTGAGATGCAAGCGAGCAAACGGAATTAATCTATTGCCACTACCATTAGTCCGATTACCTCCATACACTGAGCCACGGACGGCCGAGGAATGGAATGAAGAGCTCGGCAGGTGGTTAAAATCTTTGATTTCCTGACCTCCGTCAGAAAAATTTTCATGTCCACCGAATCTATCAGAGTTCCCAGGAATGGAACTCTTGTGAGGGGGATAAGTGAACTCTTTTTTACGTTCACCTTCCACCCGTGAGATCTTAGAAAAGCCAACACGATGTCCGTGTGAGATTTGGCTAGTTGGGAAGTTGACGCCTGAATTAAGTTATCGTCCAGATAAGGCATCACTGCTATGCCCCACGGCCTTAGAACCACCAGAAGGGACCCTAGCACCTTTGTGAAAATTCTGGGAGCTGTGGCCAACCCGAAGGGAAGGGCCACAAACTGGTAATGCTTGTCCAGAAAGGCGAACCTGAGGAACTGGTGATGATCTTTGTGAATAAGGATGTGCAGATACGCATCCTTTAAATCCACGGTGGTCATATACTGACCCTCCTGGATCATTGGTAAAATAGTCCGAATGGTCTCCATCTTGAAGGAATTTGTTTAGAATCTTGAGATCTAAAATTGGTCTGAAGGTTCCCTCTTTTTTGGGAACCACAAACAGATTGGAGTAAAACCCCTGCCCCTGTTCTGTTTTTGGAACTGGGCAATTACTCCCATGGTATATAGGTCTTCTACACATCGTAAGAATGCCTCTCTTTTTGGAATCTCCCCCTTGGAGGAGAATCTTTGAAGTCTAGAAGATACCCCCTGGGTCACGATTTCTAGAGCCCAGGAATCCTGAACGTCTCTTGCCCAAGCCTGAGCAAAGAGAGAAAGTCTGCCCCCTACTAGATCCGGTCCCGGATCGGGGGCTGCCCCTTCATGCTGTCTTGGTGGAAGCAGCGGGCTTCTTGGCCTGTTTACCTTTGTTCCAAGTCTGGTTAGGTCTTCAGACTGACTTGGATTGAGCAAAATTCCCCTCCTGCTTTGCAGCAGGGGAGGAGGTAGAGGGACCACCTTTGAAGTTTCGAAAGGAACGAAAATTATTTTGTTTGGTCCTCATCTTATTTGTCTTATCCTGAAGAAGGGCATGGCCTTTTCCTCCAGTGATGTCTGAAATTATCTCTTTCAGTTCAGGCCCGAATAGGGTCTTACCCTTGAAAGGGATGGCTAAAAGCTTAGATTTTGATGATACGTCAGCAAACCAGGACTTAAGCCATAACGCTCTACGCGCTAAAATGGCAAAACCTGAATTCTTTGCCGCTAATTTAGCTAGTTGAAAAGCGGCATCTGTAATGAAAGAATTAGCTAGCTTGAGAGCCCTAATTCTATCCAGAATATCATCTAATGGGGTCTCCACATGAAGAGTCTCCTCTAGAGCCTCGAACCAAAATGCAGCTGCAGTAGTTACAGGAACAATGCACGCTATAGGTTGTAGAAGAAAACCCTGATGAGTAAATATTTTCTTTAGAAGACCCTCTAACTTTTTATCCATAGGATCTTTGAAAGCACAACTCATTAGGTATAGTTGTACGCTTAGCCAGGGTAGAAATAGCTCCCTCAACATTAGGGACCTTCTGCCACGAATCCCGAATGGTGTCTGATATGGGAAACATTTTCTTAAAAGTAGGAGGGGGAGAAAAGGGAATACCTGGTCATCCCACTCCCTTGTAACAATGTCCGAAATCCTCTTAGGGACCGGAAAAACATTAGTGTAAGTAGGAACCTCTAGATATCTATCCATTTTACACAATTTCTCTGGTGGAATTACAATAGGGTCACAATCATCCAGAGTCGCTAAAACCTCCCTGAGTAACAAGCGGAGGTGTTCTAGCTTAAATTTAAAAGCCGTCATATCTGAGTCTTTCTGAGGGAACATCTTTCCTGAATCAGAACTCTCTCCCTCAGACAGCAAGTCCCTCACCCCCAACTCAGAACCTTGTGAGGGTACATCGGAGATGGCTAATAAAGTGTCAGAGGGCTCAGCATTTACTCTCACAACGGACCTACTGCGCTTTCCCTGCAACACAGGCAGCTTAGATAAAACCTCTGTGAGGGTAGTATTCATAACTGCGGCCATATCTTGCAGGGTGAAAGAATTAGACGCACTAGAAGTACTTGGCGTCGCTTGTGCGGGCGTTAATGGTTGTGACACTTGGGGAGAATTAGATGGCATAACCTGATTCCCTTCTGACTGAGAATCATCCTGCGACATACTTTTATCAGCTAAAATATGTTCTTTGCAATTTATTGCCCTTTCAGTGCATGAGGGACACATTTTAAGTGGGGGTTCCACAATGGCTTCCAAACACATTGAACATTGGCTTTCCTCAATGTCAGACATGTTAAACAGGCTAGTAATGACACAAACAGGCTTGAAAACACTTTATTTAGTGAAAAAATAACAATCTTAAAAAACGGTACTGCGCCTTTAAGAGAAAAAAAGCATACACGTTCTGCAAAACTGCTTTAAAATAATCAAATTGTTTCAATTTTCTGTATAAGTATTCAAACTATGCAGCTAAGTTTGCCCCACAAGGAAAGGAACACTTAACCCTTAATGTAAAAACTAATAAATAAATTAATAAAGGTTTAAATCCGGAAAAAACACCCCCTGCACCTCGCCACAGCCCTGCTGTGGCGCCTACCTGCCCTCTGGGATCTGGAAAACACGATTAAAGCTTCGATTTGGCCCAATACTTCCACAAGGGCCCACCGGAGTTGAAGCTTGCTGCTTGCCTTGCAAATACAACTGCGCAACTGAGGCGCGAAAATAGGCCCCGCCCATCTCACTCAATGTCTCTCAGCCCAAATGAACCACACCAGGGCGGTCCCAAACTAGCCATGTGGGTTCTTAAACCCAAAAAAGAAGCCAAGTGTACCCTCCAATAAAGCATCAAAAATGTTACTGCCAAAAACGTTATCAGCACTCCCAGTTCAAAAAACGTTTGCCCACAAACATTCAAACTCAGTGTCAACCATTTTTTCTTAGCCCCTATATGCAAGCTTAGTAATACCCCTCTTCTCTTAGGATTACTGCTTACCCTTACCCTCATGGGGATACTGTCAGCCAATTCTGAAATACCACATTCTCTCCAGAAAATAATGACTGAACATACCTCACTGCTATATAGCATGAAAAACGTTCCTCACACTGAAGTTTCTAAAGTACTCCTCACAGCCTTTCTGTGGGAACTGCTCTGGATCTTAGTGACAAATGCTAAGATCATCAGCCTCCAGGTAGAAGTCTTCATCCATCTGCTGCCTGAGAGAAAATTGTACACACCGGTACCATTTAAAATAAAAAACTCTTGCTTGAAGAAAATTAAAACTAACATTTTATCACCTCTTTCACTTTACCCTTCCTAGTACTTAGAGTAGGCAAAGAGAATGACTGGGGGGTGGAGCTAAGGGAGGAGCTATATAGACAGCTCAGCTGTGGTGCTCTTTGCAACTTCCTGTTAGCAGGAGGATAATATTCCACAAGTAAAGGATGAATCCATGGACTCGTGGTATCTTATAGAAGAAATAAATTTTCCCACCATATTGTTAAAGAAGCAACAATAATCTGCAAGATTCTGCTTAAAAAAAAAGAAGTAGAACCTATATATCAACAAGTAAAGGAAACACTGCAATACCTTTAAAAATAAATAATGTTCACAGGATTGGAAACATGAAGGTAAGCAACCTAAAATTCTAATGTGGACATAAACTAACCTAAACTGAAGGCAGAATGGTCCAAATAGTTTAATTTTGAAACTTGTTGAGATCAAAAAGTTCCATACACTGGTCTGAAAGTTTTTTCCTTCTTGGGAAAAATAAAGAGATTTAAATAAAATCCCATCTTCTGTTCCAACAAAAGAACAGGAACAATCCCATAGATTCTAGATACAAAAAAGGCCTGAGCATTTATAGGATTGATAGGAACATAGAACAGACTAACCTTCCTATGAGAGGTCTAATTCTGAACCTTAGTCAATAACCCTGAAAAGTTGCAATCAAGGATACTATTACAAATCAGTACAAAGTGAATGAGAACATTAAATTAGGAGATAGGAATAATAACTAAGTTGTATAAAGTTCTTAAAGTGTGTGTACAAATCAGTAGAACTTTCCACAACTTAGTTATTATTCCTCTCTCCTAATTGAATGTTCTCATTCACTTGTACTGATTTGTAATAGTATCCTTGATTGCAACTTTTTAACCCCTTTCTTTGTGTAACTTTATGTGATTTTTTTCCACACAGAAAGATTTGTTACTTAAACTGTAACTCAAAATGTTAGAGGATTTTTTTTATCACATTTTTGATCCACTGTATCTCATTTTTATGATACAGCTTATGTTGATATACACAACTTGCACACTATATGCTTTTTTAAATTGCACAACTTTAAAACATTGCAGCACACTTCCTGCACTTTAAAACACTGCAGCAAACTTCCTGCACTTTTTATATTGGGTTTACACATCTACGCCGCACTCAAGCCACCCTCTTTTGAAGGAGGCGCTCCTTTCCAAATACTTGTATAACCTCCTAGGACCCGGACCACAGAAACCGTTAAGTCTCCTGCAACGTCAGCCCAGCAGGAAGTAGAGTAAGCCACACCCGGTCAGCAGAAATGCCTCACAGGACCGCCCCTGCACTAGGGAGAAAACACGCCAAAAACAGCTGCGCAAATACTCCAGGAAGGAAACTAAGTTTACCCAATGCCAGAGCCTTATCTCACACATATCGCAGCAATGACACAATAAACAATATTATGTATAAAACCCCCCTGTTCAATAATCCTCTGTCTAGGGATGTTAACCCTTGATTCTATAAAGATAAAAGGCATCACCATGTGACCCTGTCTTCTGCGTTGTCATTATGTGTATAAAAATGAAACGATCTTACGAGAATCTATGCCGTGGAACCGGAACACGGCCTCTCAAGTGTAACAGTGTAGTAGCATCGCTCCTGACATGGACTTGAGTGTAGGAAGCAGGCAGCGAAACTCGTCAACGCTGATTGCTTATGGAGCTGTTAATATGAGTCAGGATGGTTTCGCAGAAAGACTCTCCCTGCATCTCCGGACTCTAACTTTCACCCAAGCTCTCACTGAGAGGCTGACAGGACTACTTAAAACTCCAGTCCCATTTCGAAGAGTACTACCCTTCATAAGAGACAACTTCGAATCTTCCGACACTTCTCTGCCAACCTCCTGTGACGAAAGGCAAATAATGACTGGGAGATAAAGGGAGTGGGGGAGGTATTTAAGCCTTTGGCTGGGGTGTCTTTGCCTCCTCCTGGTGGCCAGGTTCTTATTTCCCACAAGTAATGAATGAAGCCATGGACTCTCCTCCCCTTTACATGGAAATGGGCCCCACATTTGTTTGAGGACCCCTCTCAACAAAGAATCTGAAGCACCTCAATTCTTCACCTTCCTCATGTGGAGCCAAAGATAAGAATGTGATACCAGAGAGGTGGGAGGGATTTACGTGCTCATGGAATCTTTGCCTTCTCTTAGTGGCCAAGATTTGGGACCCAGGAGTTATGGCTTGTGGACTCTCACCACCTTACGAAAGAAAAACATGCATTACCAAAAGAAGGCAGGCACAGCAATATCTAGCTGTCCAGCGTAGCAGATGAAATACTGCAGAGCACAATGTCATTGTGCCATAATTAGGATGATATTGCTACTGGGGGTAAAATACATAATTTATGTAAGAAATTACCTGATAAATTCATTTCTTTCATATTAGCAAGAGTCCATGAGCTAGTGATGTATGGGATATACATTCCTACCAGGAGGGTCAAAGTTTCCCAAACCTTAAAATGCATATAAATACACCCCTCACCACACCCACAATTCAGTTTAACGAATAGCCAAGAAGTGGGGTGATAAGAAAGGAGCGAAAGCATCAAAAATAAGGAATTGGAATAATTGTGCTTTATACAAAAAAATCATAACCACCACAAAAAGGGTGGGCCTCATGGACTCTTGCTAATATGAAAGAAATGAATTTATCAGGTAAGCTCTTACATAAATTATGTTTTCTTTCATGTAATTAGCAAGAGTCCATGAGCTAGTGACGTATGGGATAGCAGATACCCAAGATGTGGAACTTCCACGCAAGAGTCACTAGAGAGGGAGGGATAAAATAAAGACAGCCAATTCCGCTGAAAAATTAATCCACTACCCAAATCAAAAGTTTCAATTTTTACAATGAAAAAAACTGAAATTATAAGCAGAAGAATCAAACTGAAACAGCTGCCCGAAGTACTATTCTACCAAAAACTGCTTCTGAGGAAGAGAAAACATCAAAATGGTAGAATTTAGTAAAAGTATGCAAAGAAGACCAAGTTATTGCTTTGCAAATCTGATCAACAGAAGCTTCATTCTTAAAAGTCCAGGAAGTAGAAACTGACCTAGTAGAATGAGCCGTAATCCTCTGAGGCGGGGATTAACCCGACTCCAAATAAGCAAGATGAATCAAAAGCTTTAACCAAGATGCCAAAGAAATTACAGAAGCCTTCTGACCTTTCGTAAAACCAGAAAAGATAACAAATAGACTAGAAGTCTATCTGAAATCTGAGTAGCTTCAACATAATATTTCAAAACTCTTACCACATCCAAAAAATGTAAGAATCTTACCAAAGAATTCTTAGGATTAGGACACAAGGAAGGGACATATACAACAACGCTTCCCAATTGTCTATACCTGGGAAAAAGACCACAGAAATTAGATAGGAGCTGGATTTAGCCCAAGCAAATATCCGAGATACTTCTGTCACAGCCTAAGGACTGATAGTCCCACCCTGATGATTGACATAAGCCACAGTTGTGACATTGTCTGTCTGAAAAAACAATAAACGTCTCTTCTTCAAAAAGAAACCAACTGAAGAACTCTGAGAATGCACGGAGTTCCAAAATATCAAATGGTAATCTCGCCTCCTGAGATTTCCAAACCCCTTGTGCTGACAGAGATCCTCAGACAGCCTCCCAACCTAAAAGACTCGCATCTGTAGAGATCATGGTCCAGGTTGAAAGAACTGAAGAGACCTGTAGAACTAAATGATGGTGATCTTAACCACTGAATCAAAGATAGATAAACATTAGGATTCAAAGATATAAAAAGTGATATCCTAGAATCCCTGCACCATTATTCAGCATAAAAAACTGGAAAGGTTTCCTATGAAATGAGCAAAGGGAATCGAATCCAATGCTGCAGCCATGAAACCTAAAACTTCCAAGCATATATAGCAACTTGAAGGAAATAATAGAGACTGAAGGTTCCGACAAACGGAACCTAATAAACTTGTCACTTGTCTGTTAGAGACAAAAACATTGACACAATCTATCTGGAAACCTAAAAAAGGTGACCCTTGTGTGAGGAATCAAGGAGCTTTTGATAAAAAGATCCTCTAACCATGTCTTGAAGAAACAACAAAGTTGAATCGTATGAGATTCCACAGAACGAAAAGACTGAGCCAGTACCATGATACCGTCCAAATAAGGAACACTGAGAACCTTGAAAAGATTCTTAGAGCTGTCACTAGACCAGAAGGAAAAGCAACAATTGGTAATGCTTGTCAAAAAAAGAGAATCTCAGAAAATAAAAATAATCTGAATGAAAACAGAAAATGAAGATATGCATCTATTGTATCTAATGTAAACAAATAATGCCATCACTGACCAAAAAGGCAGAATAGACCATATAAACACCATTCTAAAAGATGGTACACTTATATGACAATTCAAAAAGATTTTTTATCTTTGAAACAATGAATAGTCTTGAATAAAACCCCAAAACCCAGTTCCTAAAATGAAACTGGAATAAATACCCCAGAAAACTCCAGGTCTGAGCAGCGCTTGAGCCCCAATGGGTGACCAGTCGCACTTCACCAGTACCCAAAACATATAGGTCTGAAACACACTTCAGGAAAGTGTTAGTCTTACTGGAATAGCTGGAATATGATAGAGAAAAAAGACTTCTCACAGACGGTTTTACTCTGAATCCTATTCTGTACCCAAAGTCTAAGAAGTTTGGACCGAATAGAACCAAACAAATTTCAAAAAAGTCTTAACCTGCCCCTTACCAGCCAAGCTGGAATAAGAACCGCACCTACATGCAAATTTGGGGAGCTGACTTTGAACTTTTAAAAGGCTTAAATGAATGAAGAAAAAACTTCCAATTATAAACATTTTACTTGGGGAAAATTTCAGGATTCCGTTCCTTAGTAAGAACAGAAAACTAATATAAGCTTAAAGTTTTAGTCTTAGAACTCAATCTTGAAGCCTAGAGTAACAGTTAAATAATTGAATCTAATTATGAACCAAATAATTGATTATCTTGGAAAAAAAGAAATATGGATTTTAGAAATCAAATTAGCATTCCAAGAATAAAATCACAAAGTTCTTCTAGCTAAAATAGCTAAAGACATAGATTAAACCTCATTTGCGAAAATATTTAATAAAATGTCAACACAAATGAAATTATTAGCATGTTAATCAAGTTAAAGGACCAGTCAACACACTGGACTTGCGCAAACAACAAATGCAAGATAGCAAGACAATGCAATAGCACTTAGTCTGAACTTCAAATGAGTAGATGTTGTCCTTTTAACAATGCTAAACAAATCATAATCCGATACTTGATCTTAAAGTATCCAACCAGAAAGATGAAGCAATTGCAACATCAGCAAAATAAATTTACAGGACTAATAAAAGTACCTGAAAATAATTTTCCTTAAATAAGATACAACCATCTGAAGGAAAAAAATAAATACTATTTGCTATAAGAATAATAGTATATTTAGCAGGAGTAGAGATAGCCCCATTAACTTGAGGAATCTTTCCTCAAAACTAACTGCCGGCAAAGAATACAATTTAAAAACAGAAAGAAGGACTAAAAGAATATTCTCAGCCTATTCCATTCCCTAGTATCAGGAACTGGAAAAAACCTCTGAAGAAATCACAGAAGATAAATAAGCAGAATTTAAATGTTAGCTAGTCTTTAAAATCCAAAGAACTAGTTACTTCAATATCCAAAATAATCAACACCTTTTGAACAAAGAACAAATGTACTCTATTAAAAAAAAAGTAGATTTGTTAGTGTCAATATCTGATGAAGAAAAATTCTGAATGAGAAAAAAACACCATCAGAGAAGGATAATTCATTATGTTGTTGGTCATTTGAAACTTCATCAACTAAAAAAGAAGTTTGAAAAAGACCTAAAAATTTATTAGAAGGCGGAATGTCAGACAAAGCCTTTAAAATCGAATCAGAAAAAAATTCTTATAAATTTCTAAGTATATCTTGTACATAAGATGTAAAAAGAATAGCAATATATAAAGCATAAATACTAATGGATTCTGCATGTAAAAGTTTATCATGATAACTTATTACAAACCATAGCTAAAGATAAACATTCATAACATTAAAAATAAATGAACTTAGCTTTGGTAGGACTGATCTCAGTCAACAGGAATCCCTCAGTATGTTCTGATCCAGGAACAGTGTATGGAAAATCTTGCAATATGTAATAGAAAAAAACAACATATAAAGCAAAATTATCAAATTCCGTTTCAGGAATGGGAAAAAATGCAAAACAAACAAGCCTCTAGCAACCAGAAGCAACAAAAAAGTGAGACTTAAATAATGTGAGAAAAAGTGGAACAAGTATGACGCCCACATTTTTAGCGCCAAGTATGACACCCACATTATTGGCGCCAAACATCCTCTGACGCCGAAAACGACGCCCACATTTTTTGGCGCAAAAAAACGTCTGAACACACATGCGTCAAAAAATGATGTAACAGAACAAACTTCCGGCGTCAACTACGGCTCCGGAAATGACAACATTTTGCGCCAAAAAAGTTCGCGCCAAGAATGACGCAATAAATTGAAGCATTTTCTGTCCCCGCGAGCCTAACAGCCCGCAGGGAAAAAAGTCAATTGAAAAATTTTCAAGGTAAGAAAAAAATATTTATTCATATGCATTATCCCAAATAATGAAACTGACAGTCTGAATGAAGGAATACTGATTATCCTGAATCATGGCAAATATAAGTTTAAAGACATATATTTAGAACTTTACATATAAAGTGCCCAACCATAGCTTAGAGTGTCACAAAAAATAAGACTTACTTACCCCAGGACACTCATCTACATATAGTAGATAGCCAAACCAGTACTGAAACGAGAATCAGTAGAGGTAATGGTATATAAGAGTATATCGTCGATCTGAAAAGGGAGGTAAGAGATGAATCTCTACGACCGATAACAGAGAACCTATGAAATAGATCCCCTAGAGGAAGACCATTGTATTCAAATAGGCAATACTCTCTTCACATCCCTCTGACATTCACTGCACTCTGAGAGGAAAACCGGGCTCCAGCCTGCTGCGAAGCGCATATCAACGTAGAATCTAGCACAAACTTACTTCACCACCTCCATGGGAGGCAAAGTTTGTAAAACTGAATTGTGGGTGTGGTGAGGGGTGTATTTATAGGCATTTTAAGGTTTGGGAAACTTTGCCCCTCCTGGTAGGAATGTATATCCCATACGTCACTAGCTCATGGACTCTTGCTAATTACATGAAAGAAACTACTGTTAAACCCTTCACTTTAGTCATAATCCAACCCTGACCTACTACATCACTGACATGATTCAAGATAGGTGACCTGTGACATTCTATTATGGCAATGTCATGGGCCTTGAGATGCAGTTACACTTATGATCTCTGCTCTCTACATTTTCTTAACAATATTGTCACAGTTGGCATTATGACCATGATAACAGAGGTTGATACCCACACAATTTTTTTTTAAAAATGTGGAAAGATCAATGGAGGTTGATAATTTGGAGAAAATCTGAAAGGCAGTTGTGAGACTAGAGCTAAATAATCCCATTGCAACAGAACATCATCACTTTGTACTTCTACTAAGAACATTTACTTGTCATTTCTTATCTTACTGTTTGTTGCATAAGAAATAATTAATTTGATTCTGACATTTTTTTTCCCTTTCCCTTTCTTGAGATTGTCATTACTAGATATTATCTACTTTTTCTAGACAGACAATACTTATTGCCTAGCTTTAAAGTTTTCCATAAGGAATTTATGGGAACTTGGCAGTTACTATCCGTCTGGAAAGTAGCAGTTTGTGAATACTCTTATCTCAATGCAAAAAAACAAAGGCTCAGGATTAGTCTGGCTGTCTTGGAAGTTTGTTTAGGAAGCAAATGATCTTGTCTATGAGAGAGAAAGGCTGTGCAAGAGCAGAACGGTCATACGCAGTTTTGTGTTATAGGTTTTGTCTAAACAAAAAAAAAATAATTTAGGAGATTGTATGATGGAAGAGAGGAAAGGTCAGAAACAGAGAATGAGAGGAGAAATGTAAAATGCAGAATAATATATAGACGCTGCAATCATTTTGCATATATAGTCTGTCCCGTTGCCAAAGCAAATGATTTATTGTTTCTTTTGTTTGTTGACGTTTTTTTCAGAAAGTATTAACATGGTTGTTTTGAGCGATTTGTCTAGAATTTTAACTGTGGGTAAATGTATTTCATGTTGAATTTAGTGTGGGGGATGGTTTCAAAAAGAATATAGTGGTTTGTAGAATAGGTGTCACTAGCAGGGGGCAAATGTCACATTTGGATTTTGTTCCTTATATATAAGGGTCAGTGTAAAGTAAAATTATTTTCTCTTTAATATGTTTACGACAACATGTTATACAAGTTAAAGAGTTTTAAATGTATGGGTTGTTGCTCCTCTATGCATATTTTTAATGGAAATAGCTGGTTCTTGTAATATTTATATATATATATATATATATATATATATATATATATATATATATATATATATATATATATATATAGATATAGATATATATATACACACATAATTATATATATATATATATATATATATATATACACACAATGCCTTGCAAAAGAATTCACCCCCCCTTGATTTTTTACCTATTTTGTTACATTACAGCCTTAAGTTCAATGTTTTATTAATCGGAATTTTATGTGATGGATCAGAACACAATAGTCTAAGTTGGTGAAGTGAAATGAGAAAAATATATACATAAAACTATTTTTTAGAAATAGAAAACAGAAAATTGGCATGTGCGTATGTATTCACCCCCTTTGTTATGAAGCCCATAAAAAGCTCTGGTGCAACCAATTACCAATTAGGTTCTCTGTTATCGGTCATAGAGATTCATCTCCTACCTCCGTTTTCAGATCGACGATATACTCTCATATACCATTACCTCTACTGATAACTGTTTCAGTACTGTTTTGGCTATCTGCTATATGTGGATGGGTGTCTTTCGGTAAGTATGTTTTTTATTACTTAAGACACCCCAGCTATGGTTTGGCACTTTATGCATTTATATAAAGTTCTAAATATATGTATTGTACTTATATTTGCCATGAGTCAGGTTCATGTATTTCCTTGTGTAGACTGTCAGTTTCATATTTAGGGAAAATAAACATATTAAGAAATATTTTTCTTACCTGGGGTTTAGTCTTATTTTCAAATTGACTACATTTTTTCTTGAAAATTGCGGGCAGTATTAGGCCAGAGGGTGCGCCAAATGCTAGACTTTATTGCGTCATTTTTGGCGCGAGAATTTTTTGGCACGAAAAGTACGTCCGTTGACGCAAGTTCGTCATTTCCGGCGTCGTAGTTGACGCCGAAGCCTTACACACGGTTGTGTCGTTAGTGACGCAAGTGTGTCATTTCCGGATATTGTTGGCGCCAAAAATTTTTCAGTTACATTGTGCGTCATACTTGGAGCCAAATTTTTCATTCATTTAATACCCCATTGCTGTTTGCCTCTTGCCTTTTTCTATGTCAGAGGGCTATGCTATTTGCATTTTTTCCCATTCCTGAAACTGTCATATAAGGAAATTGATAATTTTGCTTTATATGTTGTTTTTTCTTTTACATTTTGCAAGATGTCTCAATCTGATCCTGCCTCAGAAGTATCTGTTGGAACTTTGCTGCCTGACATCGGTTCTACCAAAGATAAGTGCATTTGTTGTAAAATTGTGGAAATTATATCTCCGAAAGTCATTTGTAATAGTTGTCATGATAAACTTTTACATGCAGATAATGTGTCCATCAGTAATAGTACATTGCCAGTTGCAGTTCCTTCAACTACATGTTTTACCTATGAATTTTAAAGAATTTGTTACTGATTCTATTCAGAAGGCTTTGTCTGCATTTCCACCTTCTAATAAACGTAAAAGGTCTTTTAAAACTTCTCACTCAGTTGATGAAATTTCAAATGACCGACAACATAATGATTTATCCTCCTCTGATGAGGATCTATCGGATACAGAAGATCCTTCCTCAGATATTGACACTGACAAATCTACTTATTTATTTAAAAACATAATTTATGTAAGAACTTACCTGATAAATTCATTTCTTTCATATTAGCAAGAGTCCATGAGCTAGTGACGTATGGGATATACATTCCTACCAGGAGGGGCAAAGTTTCCCAAACCTCAAAATGCCTATAAATACACCCCTCACCACACCCACAATTCAGTTTAACGAATAGCCAAGAAGTGGGGTGATAAAAAAGTGCGAAAGCATATAAAATAAGGAATTGGAATAATTGTGCTCTATACAAAATCATAACCACCACAAAAAAAGGGCGGGCCTCATGGACTCTTGCTAATATGAAAGAAATGAATTTATCAGGTAAGTTCTTACATAAATTATGTTTTCTTTCATGTAATTAGCAAGAGTCCATGAGCTAGTGACGTATGGGATAATGATTACCCAAGATGTGGATCTTTCCACACAAGAGTCACTAGAGAGGGAGGGATAAAATAAAGACAGCCAATTCCTGCTGAAAATAATCCACACCCAAAATAAAGTTTAACGAAAAACATAAGCAGAAGATTCAAACTGAAACCGCTGCCTGAAGTACTTTTCTACCAAAAACTGCTTCAGAAGAAGAAAATACATCAAAATGGTAGAATTTAGTAAAAGTATGCAAAGAGGACCAAGTTGCTGCTTTGCAAATCTGATCAACCGAAGCTTCATTCCTAAATGCCCAGGAAGTAGAAACTGACCTAGTAGAATGAGCTGTAATTCTCTGAGGCGGAGTTTTACCCGACTCAACATAGGCAAGATGAATTAAAGATTTCAACCAAGATGCCAAAGAAATGGCAGAAGCTTTCTGGCCTTTTCTAGAACCGGAAAAGATAACAAATAGACTAGAAGTCTTTCTGAAAGATTTAGTAGCTTCAACATAATATTTCAAAGCTCTAACAACATCCAAAGAATGCAACGATTTCTCCTTAGAATTCTTAGGATTAGGACATAATGAAGGAACCACAATTTCTCTACTAATGTTGTTGGAATTCACAACTTTAGGTAAAAATTCGAAAGAAGTTCGCAACACCGCCTTATCCTGATGAAAAATCAGAAAAGGAGACTCACAAGAAAGAGCAGATAATTCAGAAACTCTTCTGGCAGAAGAGATGGCCAAAAGGAACTACTTCTTTCATAGCCAGAGGACTGTGAGTTCCTCCTTGATGATTGATGTATGCCACAGTTGTGACATTGTCTGTCTGAAAACAAATGAACGATTCTCTCTTCAGAAGAGGCCAAAACTGAAGAGCTCTGAAAATTGCACGGAGTTCCAAAATATTGATCGGTAATCTCACCTCCTGAGATTCCCAAACTCCTTGTGCCGTCAGAGATCCCCACACAGCTCCCCAACCTGTGAGACTTGCATCTGTTGAAATTACAGTCCAGGTCGGAAGCACAAAAGAAGCCCCCTGAATTAAACGATGGTGATCTGTCCACCACGTTAGAGAGTGTCGAACAATCGGTTTTAAAGATATTAATTGAGATATCTTTGTGTAATCCTTGCACCATTGATTCAGCATACAAAGCTGAAGAGGTCGCATGTGAAAACGAGCAAAGGGGATCGCGTCCGATGCAGCAGTCATAAGACCTAGAATTTCCATGCATAAGGCTACCGAAGGGAATGATTGTGACTGAAGGTTTCGACAAGCTGCCATCAGTTTTAGACGCCTCTTGTCTGTTAAAGACAGAGTCATGGACACTGAATCTATTTGGAAACCCAGAAAAGTTACCCTTGTCTGAGGAATCAATGAACTTTTTGGTAAATTGATCCTCCAACCATGATCTTGAAGAAACAACACAAGTCGATTCGTATGAAATTCTGCTAAATGTAAAGACTGAGCAAGTACCAAGATATCGTCCAAATAAGGAAATACCACAATACCCTGTTCTCTGATTACAGACAGAAGGGCACCGAGAACCTTTGTAAAAATTCTTGGAGCTGTAGCAAGGCCAAACGGCAGAGCCACAAACTGGTAATGCTTGTCCAGAAAAGAGAATCTCAGGAACCGATAATGATCCGGATGAATCGGAATATGCAGATATGCATCCTGTAAATCTATTGTGGACATATAATTCCCTTGCTGAACAAAAGGCAAGATAGTCCTTACAGTTACCATCTTGAACGTTGGTATCCTTACATAACGATTCAATATTTTTAGATCCAGAACTGGTCTGAAGGAATTCTCCTTCTTTGGTACAATGAAGAGATTTGAATAAAACCCCATCCCCTGTTCCTGAACTGGAACTGGCATAATTACTCCAGTCAACTCTAGATCTGAAACACAATTCAGAAATGCTTGAGCTTTTACTGGATTTACTGGGACACGGGAAAGAAAAAATCTCTTTGCAGGAGGTCTCATCTTGAAACCAATTCTGTACCCTTCTGAAACAATGCTCTGAATCCAAAGATTGTGAACAGAATTGATCCAAATTTCTTTGAAAAAACGTAACCTGCCCCCTACCAGCTGAGCTGGAATGAGGGCCGCACCTTCATGTGGACTTAGAAGCAGGCTTTGCCTTTCTGGCTGGCTTGGATTTATTCCAGATTGGAGATGGTTTCCAAACTGAAACTGCTCCTGAGGATGAAGGATCAGGTTTTTGTTCTTTGTTGAAACAAAAGGAACGAAAACGATTATTAGCTCTGTTTTTACCCTTAGATTTTTTATCCTGTGGTAAAAAGGTTCCTTTCCCACCAGTAACAGTTGAAATAATAGAATCCAACTGAGAACCAAATAATTTGTTACCCTGGAAAGAAATGGAAAGTAGAGTTGATTTAGAAGCCATATCAGCATTCCAAGTCTTAAGCCATAAAGCTCTTCTAGCTAAAATAGCTAGAGACATAAACCTGACATCAACTCTGATAATATCAAAGATGGCATCACAGATAAAATTATTAGCATGCTGAAGAAGAATAATAATATCATGAGAATCATGATGTGTTACTTGTTGCGCTAAGGTTTCCAACCAAAAAGTTGAAGCTGCAGCAACATCAGCCAAAGATATAGCAGGTCTAAGAAGATTACCTGAACACAGATAAGCTTTTCTTAGAAAGGATTCAATTTTCCTATCTAAAGGATCCTTAAACGAAGTACCATCTGACGTAGGAATAGTAGTACGTTTAGCAAGGGTAGAAATAGCCCCATCAACTTTAGGGATTTTGTCCCAAAATTCTAATCTGTCAGACGGCACAGGATATAATTGCTTAAAACGTTTAGAAGGAGTAAATGAATTACCCAATTTATCCCATTCTTTGGAAATTACTGCAGAAATAGCATTAGGAACAGGAAAAACTTCTGGAATAACCACAGGAGATTTAAATACCTTATCCAAACGTTTAGAATTAGTATCAAGAGGACCAGAATCCTCTATTTCTAAAGCAATTAGAACTTCTTTAAGTAAAGAACGAATAAATTCCATTTTAAATAAATATGAAGATTTATCAGCATCAACCTCTGAGACAGAATCCTCTGAACCAGAAGAGTCATCAGAATCAGAATGATGATGTTCATTTAAAAATTCATCTGTAGGGAGAGAAGTTTTAAAAGATTTTTTACGTTTACTAGAAGGAGAAATAACAGACATAGCCTTCTTTATGGATTCAGAAACAAAATCTCTTATGTTATCAGGAACATTCTGCACCTTAGATGTTGAAGGAACTGCAACAGGCAATGGTACTTTACTAAAGGAAATATTATCTGCTTTAACAAGTTTGTCATGACAATCAATACAAACAACAGCTAGAGGAATAGCTACCAAAAGTTTACAGCAGATACACTTAGCTTTGGTAGATCCAGCACTAGACAGCGATTTTCCTGTAGTATCTTCTGACTCAGATGCAACGTGAGACATCTTGCAATATGTAAGAGAAAAAACAACAACATATAAAGCAAAATTGATCAAATTCCTTAAATGACAGTTTCAGGAATGGGAAAAAATGCCAAAGAACAAGCTTCTAGCAACCAGAAGCAATGAAAAATGAGACTTAAATAATGTGGAGACAAAAGCGACGCCCATATTTTTTAGCGCCAAATAAGACGCCCATATTATTTGGCGCCTAAATGCTTTTTGGCGCCAAAAATGACGCCACATCCGGAACGCCAACATTTTTGGCGCAAAATAACGTCAAAAAATGACGCAACTTCCGGCGACACGTATGATGCCGGAAACGGAAAAGAATTTTTGCGCCAAAAAAGTCCGCGCCAAGAATGACGCAATAAAATGAAGCATTTTCAGCCCCCGCGAGCCTAACAGCCCACAGGGAAAAAAGTCAAATTTTTGAAGGTAAGAAAAAATGATTAAATCAAATGCATTATCCCAAATATGAAACTGACTGTCTGAAAAATAAGGAAAGTTGAACATTCTGAGTCAAGGCAAATAAATGTTTGAATACATATATTTAGAACTTTATAAACAAAGTGCCCAACCATAGCTTAGAGTGTCACAGAAAATAAGATTTACTTACCCCAGGACACTCATCTACATGTTTGTAGAAAGCCAAACCAGTACTGAAACGAGAATCAGCAGAGGTAATGGTATATATAAGAGTATATCGTCGATCTGAAAAGGGAGGTAAGAGATGAATCTCTACGACCGATAAAAGAGAACCTATGAAATAGACCCCGTAGAAGGAGATCACTGCATTCAAATAGGCAATACTCTCCTCACATCCCTCTGACATTCACTGCACGCTGAGAGGAAAACCGGGCTCCAACTTGCTGCGGAGCGCATATCAACGTAGAATCTAGCACAAACTTACTTCACCACCTCCATCGGAGGCAAAGTTTGTAAAACTGAATTGTGGGTGTGGTGAGGGGTGTATTTATAGGCATTTTGAGGTTTGGGAAACTTTGCCCCTCCTGGTAGGAATGTATATCCCATACGTCACTAGCTCATGGACTCTTGCTAATTACATGAAAGAAATGGAGTATATTCGTTCTTTATTAAAAGAAGTGTTAAATACTTTGGATATTGAGGAAACCAGTCCACTTGACGTTAAGTCTAGTAAACGTTTAAATGCTGTTTTTAAACCTCCTGTGGTTTCCTATTCCTGATGCTATTTCTGATATGATTTCTAAGGAATGGAATAAGCCAGGTACTTCTTTTATTCCTTCTTCAAGGTTTAAAAAATTGTATCCTTTACCAGCAATTTCTATAGAGTTTTGGGAAAAAGTCCCCAAAGTTGATGGGGCTATTTCTACTCTTGCTAAACGTACCACTATTCCTATGGAAGATAGTAATTCCTTTAAGGATCCTTTACATAGGAATCTTGAATCTTATCTAAGGAAAGCCTATTTATATTCAGGTCATCTTCTCAGACCTGCAATTTCTTTGGCTGATGTTGCGGCTGCATCAACTTTTTGGTTGGAAAATTTAGCGCAACAAGAATTGGATTCTGACATATCTAGCATTGTTCGCTTACTGCAACATGCTAATCATTTTATTTTTGGCTTAAATCTTGGAATGCTGATATGACATCTAAGTCTAGATTACTATCTCTTTCTTTCCAAGGTAATAATTTATTTGGTTCTCAGTTGGATTCTATTATTTCAACTGTTACTGGGGGAAAGGGAGTTTTTCTGCCTCAGGATAAAAAACCTAAGGGTAAATCTAAGGCTTCTAACCGTTTTCGTTCCTTTCGTCAAAATAAGGAACAAAAATCTAATCCTTCCCCCAAGGAATCTGTTTCCAATTGGAAGCCTTCCTCAAATTGGAATAAATCCAAGCCATTTTAGAAACCAAATTCAGCCCCTAAGACCGCATGAAGGTGCGGCCCTCATTCCAGCTCAGCTGGTAGGGGGCAGATTAAGGGTTTTCAAAGATATTTGGATACATTCTGTCCAAAATCAATGGATTCAGAGCATTGTCTCTCAAGGGTATCGAATAGGATTCAGAGTAAGACCTCCTGTGAGAAGATTTTTTTCTCTCACGCATCCCAGCAAATCCAGTAAAAGCTCAGGCTTTCCTGAAGTGTGTTTCAGATCTGGAGTTTTCAGGGGTAATCATGCCGGTTCCTTTTCAGGAACAAGGTCTGGGGTTTTATTCAAATCTATTCATTGTCCCAAAGAAGGAAAATTCATTCAGACCAGTTCTGGATCTGAAAATTTTGAATCGTTATGTAAGAGTACTAACTTTCAAGATGGTGACTATAAGGACTATTCTGCCTTTTGTTCAGCAAGGACATTATATGTCCACAATAGACTTGCAGGATGCATACCTTCATATTCCGATTTATCCAGAACATTATCAATTACTGAGATTCTCTTTTCTAGACAAGCATTACCAATTTGTTGCTCTTCCATTTGGCCTAGCAATAGCTCCAAGAATCTTTTCAAAGGTTCTAGGTGCCCTACTCTCTGTAATCAGAGAACAGGGTATTGCAGTGTTTCCTTATTTGGACGATATCTTGGTACTAGCTCAGTCTTTGCGTTCTGCAGAATCTCACACAAATCAACTAGTGTTGTTTCTTCGAAAACATGGATGGAGGATCAATTTACCAAAAAGTTTCTTGATTCCTCAGACAAGGGTCACCTTTTTAGGTTTCCAGATAGATTCAGTGTCGGCACCTTTAGTCTCAGTCATTCCCTTCAGTGGCTATGTGCATGGACGTTTTAGGCCTCATGACTGCAGCATCGGACGCGATTCCTTTTGCTCGTTTTCACATGAGACCTCTCCAGCTTTGTATGCTGAATCAATGGTGCAGTGATTATACAAAGATATCACAATTAATATCCTTAAATCCCAATGTTCGACACTCTCTGACGTGGTGGTTAAATCACCAGCGTTTAGTTCAAGGGGCTTCTTTTGTTCGGCCAACCTGGACTGTGATAACTACAGATGCAAGTCTTTCAGGTTGGGGAGCTGTTTGGGGATCTCTGACAGCACAAGGGGTTTGGAAATCTCAGGAGGCGAGTTTTGGCTGTTTTTTATTTTATCCCTCCCTCTCTAGTGACTCCACATCTTAGGTATTGATATCCCATACGTCACTAGCTCATAGACTCTTGCCAATTACATGAAAGAAAACATAATTTATGTAAGAACTTACCTGATAAATTAATTTCTTTCATATTGTCCATGAGGCCCACCCTTTTTATGGCGGTTATGATTTTTTTTGTATAAAGCACAATTAATTCCAAATTCCTTTGTTGATGCTTTTTACTCCTTTCTTTATCACCCCACTACTTGGCTATTCGTTAAACTGAAATGTGGGTGTGGTGAGGGGTGTATTTATAGGCATTTTGAGGTTTGGGAAACTTTGCCCCTCCTGGTAGGATTGTATATCCCATACGTCACTAGCTCATGGACTCTTGCCAATATAAAAGAAATTAATTTATCAGGTAAGTTCTTACATAAATGATGTTGTTTTTTTAATGTGACTTTAGTGGGAAGCTACTTTAATGATAAGTCTCTATCTTATTTAGGGTTTCAAGGTGTCCAATATATAACTGGGAGGGGGGTGGCAGCACAGTAGCGGGAGAAGCCACCTCCCTGAAATGAGTTTTTGCAGGTTGGGATGTCTGGAAAAGTAAAAAATATAATTTAAAATCATCATTATAAAGTAATTTTACATGCCAAAGTTCTTGCTCCTAACGTCAGTAGTTCTCAAGATATGGATATCACTAGAAAAACTTACCCGATAAATTATTTTCTTTCCTGGCATTGAGAGTCCATGAATCCTTTCTAATTACTAAAGGGAATTCAACCCCTGGCCACCAGGAGGAGGCAAAGAACACCCCAGCAAAAGCTTTAAGAATCCCTCCCACTTCCCATAACCCCCAGTCATTCAGCCGAGGGAATACGGAAAGAGAAGAAGATACCAAGGGTGTAGAGGTGCTTGAAGTTTAGAAAAATAAAACAATAAGCAGTCCTATATAGACAAGGGCGGGTCGTGGACTCTCCATGACAGGAAAGAAAAGAATTTATCAGGTAAGCATAAATTTTGTTTTCTTTCCAGGGGCATGGAGAGTCCACAAATCCATTCTAATTACTAGTGGGAACTAATACCCAAGCTAGAGGCCACAGAATGGAAAGGGAGGGAGGAACAAGACAGGCAGACCTAAACTGAGGGCACCACCACTTGAAAAACATATCTCCCAAAATAAGCCTTAAATTTGTAGAATTTAGAAAAAGTAGGTAACAAGGGCCAAGTGGCCACCTTGCAAAGTTTCTCCACAGAAGACTCGTCTTTAAAAGCCCATGAAGAAGAAAACAGCCCTAGAAGAGAAAGTCATAAGCCTCACAGGAGGCTATTGCCCGGCTATCTCATAAGCTAACTGAATGGACTCCTTAATCAAAAGGAAAGAGTAGTGGACGAGGCTTTCCGACCCCTGCGATTGCCAGCCAAGGGTAAAAAAGGGCAGAAGATTCACAGAAACCTTGGATGTCCGGAAAAAGAATCTCAGAGCACGAACTACCTCCAGGATGAGTAACAGACAATCTTTCTGAGAAGAAGGAATAGAAATCAAAGAAGGAATGACAATTTTGAATTAAATAGTGGTCCAAAACCACTGTAGAAAGAAATCCCAATTTGGTACTAAGGATCACACTGTAGAACCGTAAGATCTGATATTCTACTAGCAGAAAAAATAGCTAGTTAAATAAAACTGGCAGTTCGGCCAAGCGTGTATATAACAGAACAGAAAAGGCAGAAATCTGACCTTTAATAGAACCCACAGACAAACCCTTCTCCAAACCTTCTTGGAGAAAAGACAAAATACGGGGTACACTCGCTTTACACCAAAGTAAACACAGAGATTCGTACCAGAAGAGGAATGTGCACCAAACCTTATTAAAAATGAAACGAGGAGGGGGCGGAGCTAGCCCTGCATCTGAGAGGCTGCACAACTCAACAGCTCCGGCTGTGTTCTTAGTATTTAAACATTTTTTACCTCTCAAATTTGCAGATTTTTAATAGAAAGGTGGTTGACCGATAGGCAAATCACATGTAGCAACAATAATGGCGAAAGTGGATGGGACAGTGATATGCTTCATCTTTTGTGTGTCTACAGATTTCCGGGTGAACACGAGACAGGCGCAATCTTGCCAATATAGTCATGCTAGTATCTTTTGACTGTGAGCTGTTCATTTACTGATACAACTATAATTTGATGCACCACCATCGTAATATGGAAGGAAGTACACTTTCCTCAATGTACATGAGAAAGCTGGCTACTATAACAATATAGTACAGGGCACGATTTTTCTAGACGCTATTAATGCTCCAAAAACTGACTTTGCCACTTCTGAGAGAACATTCCATCTCCATGCACCCAGTCAAATCTGCTAGCGCGGCACTGACAGTCTCGCTAGTAGTTAAAAGGCAGCCGGGCAGAAAGTGAAAAAAAAGATTTTAAACATGCTTGTTATGTCACTGTTCACTGACCAGCTGTCATGCTCGGCTGAGTAGGTTCAGGGGTTTGGAGCATGTGCAAGGTGATGGCTGAGTTAAGCTGAGAGGATGTGAAGAGGTGAGTAGGACTCAGTATACCAGAATGGAAACACAGAACAAAGAAGGGCTTTTCTTAAAGTAACTTTACTAAGGTAATGCAAGGAAAACAAGAGGTAAAGCACATCGAGGTTATATTCCAAACTGATAATAAACAAATGAAAGTCTTTGTAAAAGAACAGTTCAAGCAGAAGTCCTTCAACAGACACAGACGACCCTTACGAGTACTTGATATTAGGATCAAAGTGGGCATACACAGGTATTAGAGCCAGGGTACTTGGTATCATATGCCAGTATCTCGGTAAGGCAACTTGGTTTCAGGAACGGGCCGAGCATACGCCTGTATCTCGGTAAGGCAACTTGGTTTCAGGAACGGGCCGAGCATACGCCAGTATCTCGGTAAGGCAACTTGGTTTCAGGAACGGGCCGAGCATACGCCAGTATCTCGGTATAGCAACTTGGGTTCAGGAAGGGGCCGAGCATACGCCAGTACCTCAGTAAGGCAACTTCGGTTCAGGAAGGGGCCAAGCATACGCCAGTATCTCGCTAAGGCAACTTGATTTCAGGAACAGGCCGAGCATACACCAGTATCTCGGTAAGGCAACTTGGTTTCAGGAAGGAGCCGAGCATACGCCAGTATCTTGGTAAGGCAACTTGGTTTCAGGAAGGAGCCGAGCATACGCCAGTATCTCGGTAAGGCAACTTTGGTTCAGGAACAGGCCGAGCATACGCCAGTATCTCGGTAAGGCAACTTGGGTTCAGGAACAGGCCGAGCATACGCCAGTATCTCGGTAAGGCAACTTGGGTTCAGGAACAGGCCGAGCATACGCCAGTATCTCGGTAAGGCAACTTGGGTTCAGGAACAGGCCGAGCATACGCCAGTATCTCGGTAAGGCAACTTGGTTTCAGGAAGGGGCCGAGCATACGCCAGTATCTCGGTAAGGTAACTTGGTTTCAGGAAGGGGCCGAGCATACGCCAGTATCTCGGTAAGGCAACTTGGTTTCAGGAAGGGGCCGAGCATACGCCAGTATCTCGGTAAGGCAACTTGGTTTCAGGAAGGGGCCGAGCATACGCCAGTATCTCGGTAAGGCAACTTGGGTTCAGGAACAGGCCGAGCATACGCCAGTATCTCGGTAAGGCAACTTGGGTTCAGGAACAGGCCGAGCATACGCCAGTATCTCGGTAAGGCAACTTAGTTTCAGGAAGACAAATGTCACAGTAGAGTTGCTTAGACTCAGCAAGCAGATAAACATACAGTTCTTACAGCAGTGGAGTTTAGTACCAACAGGCAAGGAAGTATACAGGTACTCACAGCAGAGGTACTTGGCTTCAGGATAAACAGATGTCACAGTATAGTTGCTTAGACTCAGCAAGCAGATTAACATACAGTTCTTACAGCAGTGGAGTTTAGTACCAACAGCCAAGGAAGTATACAGGTACTTACAGCAGAGGTACTTGGCTTCAGGATAAACAGATGTCACAGTATAGTTGCTTAGACTCAGCAAGCAGATTAACATACAGTTCTTACAGCAGTGGAGTTTAGTACCAACAGCCAAGGAAGTATACAGGTACTCACAGCAAAGGTACTTGGCTTCAGGATAAACAGATGTCACAGTATAGTTGCTTAGACTCAGCAAGCAGATTAACATACAGTTCTTACAGCAGTGGAGTTTAGTACCAACAGCCAAGGAAGTATACAGGTACTCACAGCAGAGGTACTTGGCTTCAGGATAAACAGATGTCACAGTATAGTTGCTTAGACTCAGCAAGCAGATTAACATACAGTTCTTACAGCAGTGGAGTTTAGTACCAACAGCCAAGGAAGTATACAGGTACTCACAGCAAAGGTACTTGGCTTCAGGATAAACAGATGTCACAGTATAGTTGCTTAGACTCAGCAGCCAGTTAAGCTTACAGTTCTCACAGCATGGTGATAGACACAGTAGCCAAGTAAGCATACAGGATACAAAAGAATTGTCAGAATACAAGCCAAGGGTCAGTAGCCAGGAAAGCAGTCCAATCTTTCATAAAGCAAAAACGGGAATCCAGAAGAATGGTCAATCAGCAAGCCGAGTTCAGATGCCAGGGATCCAACAACAAAACAGGAATTCAGGAAACAGAACAGAGGCAAAAACAAAGGAAATCAATCACAATGTCAAGGCACCAAATGATTAGTGAAGCAGCCCTTTATAGCAGAGCTGATTAGAAAACTACCTGCAGCTGGAGCCAGAGAGTAATCCACTGCAGGTAACAGGTCTCCAAAAAGCTGCAAACATAAACAGATACCTCTGGTGGCACAGGAAAAGAAAAACAGCGTGGGAACCAGGAGTCCCAGGTTCAAATCCAGGCATGGCCGTGACACCAGCTAAATGCAGTACTGCTCAAAGCGCGCCATAGGTTGAAGGGTGGCAGTATTAAAACATAAATTATGCTTACCTGATAATTTTCTTTTCTTCAGATGGAGAGTACACAGCTGCATTCATTACTTTTGGGAAATAAGAACCTGGCCACCAGGAGGAGGCAAAGACACCCCAGCCAAAGGCTTAAATACTCCTCCCACTCCCCTCATCCCTCAGTCATTCTGCCGAGGAACAAGGAACAGTAGAAGAAATATCAGGGTGAAAAGGTGCCAGAAGAATAAAAATACAGACGCCCCACATAAAAATAAGGGTGGGGAGCTGTGGACTCTTTCCATCTGAAGAAAAGAAAATTATCAGGTAAGCAAAATTTATGTTTTTCTTCATAAATGGAAAAAGTACAAAGCGGCATTCATTACTTTTGGGAAAATAATACCCAAAGTTATAAAGGACACTGAATGCCAAGACAGGAGGGTACAAGAGGTGGCCCATTCTGAGGGCACCAGGCCTGAAACCACTACCCAACAAAACCCCGCTTTGTCCGAAGCCGAGAACATTGAAATGAAAAGGCCCCAAGGACACTGGCCCGCAGATAGTACGGAAGCCTAGCTAGAGACCGCAAAATCAGAATCAACTGAGTCAACAGTCCTCCAGGAGACACCGTCGCCGAGATGTCGGCCCCCAATTACACTCCCCTTACTAGCGAAGGGAACACCAGCCAAAAACTCCCAAAGAGACAGGGCAAGAAAAAAATCAAAGGAAATCAAAAGGACACCACAAAATTCCATTAAAGGAAAGACCCCCAGAACGAGCCCAGCTCATAAAGACCCAAATGGGTCCACGACAAATAAGGGGAGGCAATGCCAAGACCAACAATAATACAAGGTCTAACCCCGGGCATCTGAGCAGCGATTTTTACTCTCAACGTCGTGGTAGCACCAAAACGACAACTGAAGATTTATCCTCAAGTCGTCAGCACTTAGAATACTGAAGTATTGAATACAAAGTGTAGTAGACCCAGACGAGGTAAACATCCGAGTCAAAAACACGCAGCCGTCATCAGGACGACCCAGAGAGAAATACTTACTAAGAAGTAAAATGCTGCTAAACGAGATATTGGATTGTAAAAACTCCAAGACAGAGGGCACCCTCTAGGCAATCCCAGCCACCAGACCGACACATAGGTCTCAAAAGGGAAGAAGCATAGAACCTCAACTAGGCCCATGACACCCTCGAGGAATAACAATCTCAGGACCTACTCCCAGCCGGGCAAGCCCAAGCGTCAGTAGGTCCAAACACAGGGGAACAGAAGAACCCCAACACCCGCTCACAAAAGAGTGGAAAAAATGGCTTCAGCCATTCCATAGAGCTCGGGAACCCCCCGAAACTCCATAGAGACAGTCGACAAGGCCGAAGACCCAAAAGAGTCTAGCAAAGGCCCATCTTGACGCAGAGCCAGCAAGACTCCAGATAGAACAGAACAACCCAGAGTGCATGCCTCTCTCCAAATAGGTTAAACCCTCTGTTCCATCCCCTGAATCTAGAAAAAAGTCCTAAAACAAGGCCTCCATAGGAGAACAAGCCCCCCTAAGAAAAAGGGGGCCTTTAGAGACAGAGCACCTGCCCCCGAGACACCAGGCCACCAGCTGAATAAGAGAGTACTCTCAAACGCAGATGAACCTGGAAGGAATCACTTAAAACTTAGCGTGCAAACAGGGTGCATTAGCTGCAGCGGTTACCCTATAACCCTTCACCTGCAGAACCGTGGAGCCATCAGGTTACTTCAGCAAACCGTCCAAGGGAAACCGTTCATTGTAGCGGCCTCAGGAAATCTGGCCAACCTGTGACCAGATCTACTAGCCAGACCAAAGGTCATAGCCCAAATTCCTGGAACAAGAGAACCCCAAACCCACCCTAGATCCTGAAAAGACCCGTAACAACCCGCAACGGGATCCACAAGGAAAAACGCTGAGCAAAGCCTCAGCAACCGGAAGAACCAGGGCGGTGACAGGTTCGAGTCAATTGTGTAAAATAAACAATATCCCAGAAATTTAAACACCCTGTCTGATATAGAAAACAGACCGACAGGGAGATATTAATGTAATATCCAGGAGAACCCGTAGAACGAGAACACTTCGCAAGTCCTGACCCAAGGAAGAGACCCCCTCATGCTGAAGTCCAACGCTCCTAAGGAGCTAAGGCATCTCGAACCAAGATGCTAGATCGAATAGACGTTCGACTGCCACAAGACTTCCAAAGCAAGGGAATACCACGAGGACAGTCACTCGATCAAAAGCTAGTCTCCACCTCACCATACGAGACAGAGGAGCACCTAAAACCAAGGATGTGGAGCATCCCCCAATCCGGGAAAAATCCTAAGCAGAGTCCAAAATAACTCCCTCGAAGGGAACTTCAGGTCCCCAAGGAGACCCAACTCACATGGAGGAACGGACAAAATCCAAAGGGTCTCAAAGAAGAGAGCAACCATCTCCCAAAGGGAAACCCAGGGCCCCATAAGGAGACCTAACCTACATGGGGAATTCTAAAGGTCTCACTGACAAGAGAACCACGGAAGGAACCCATCCAACAGGACAATTCCTAGAGCCTCCGAAAGGCCAAACTGCCTGAAACCAGCGGTAAGGAGGTGCTAAACCCCCAATCCTTCCACGTGAGGAAGAATACTCTAGGTCCCGAGAGAATCGGAAGCAAAAGAAGTGACGCAGCGGAACGCCGCTGACCTAGTCAACCAGCTTGAAGGCACAATAAGGACTGAAACAATCCTTCCAGCCTCACGGACCCACCAGTCCTCATTAGAATGCTTAGCTGAAGCCACGTGTCTGAACAGGCCATGAGACAGAAGATCTGAACCCAAGCAGGACCAGCCTGCAACAGGGCCATAACTGTCAAGCTGCCTAAATCCTCCCTCAGAGGGGAAGAGAATAACAGACAAAAAAAAGGACTAACATGTCCCTTAACAACTTTTACAAGAAGTAAACAGCGAGAATCGATCCCAGAGAAAGTTCCTGAAGGAAATATATAATCAAAATAAAAGTCATCCTAATCGGATAAAGAAACTATAAGGCAGCCCGTAGGCAAACGCCTAAGAAGAAACAGGCATACCCGCAGGACCAGCCAAACAGAACCCTAATCTTCCAACAAAAACTGGGAAGGATCTCAACAACCGACAATTAGGAGATAACGCCATCCCCACATGTCTAATGAGGTGAACCATTCGAAGTAGAATACTGTGGATGCCCATATCCATTAAGGATAGGATCCTCTAATAACTCAAAAACGTGTCTGAGTAAAACGCGAAGGTGCGCTATTCTGTAACGAAAGGCACAACACGCGGGGACAGCTACACCCACAGGGAACTGTATAGGCTCACCCAAGGCCGGGAAACCCGGGACAATCGGGCATGAGCACAAACACAAATAAATGTCTGGGCTTTGTAGACGCACAATCGCCAAAAATATGTGAAATTGAAAACGAGCTGCAACCTCCGGGGGGAAAAAGCCACCCTGCAAGGAGGGATAAACATAATCTGGGTTACCTGCATGTGTAGTAGTAGGGAGCAGTAGGGAACTCGCCTCTTGGAGGAAAGAGCCCACAGAGGCGGATGGGCCAGCAAACCCTTGATTCCCCGAGCCCGAGGAACAAGGCACTCTAATACGGCATATCAAACATAACTGATTGACCTGTGTCAACGGGGCCATTTCGCATTCTTCACAAGTCGAAGAATCTCCACCTCCTAGAACCAGACACTAGCAGACCCGAATTTTTCAGTCGCCACATGGTCAGGAATGCGAAAATGGTAGACCAGAACGTAAACACGTCCAGTCACAAGGTGAACCGTACAGTCCAAAAAACAAAAAGCGCGGCCAACCATAAGGTTGCGTCACTTCCAAAGGCCCCTATGTCCCTATGTTCTAAGCCAAGAGCCCAGTTAACACTACACGTAAGCAGGTTGAATCACATAACAAACATGATTAAAACCCCCCTGTTCAATAATACCCCTCGGGAGATATTAACCCTCAATTCCAAGAACCAAAGAAGCCTCACTGAGGATAGTACCTTACAGGAATAAGATACAGTACATTCTGATGAAGTAACATGGAATGATCTTACCAGAATCTATGCCGTGGAACAGGAACACTGCCCTTCAAGTGTGACGAATAGTAGCAGCGCCTCCACCATGGACTTGAGAGCAGAAAGCAGGCAGCAAAGCGAAGTTCGACAACGTCGATTGCTTGTGGAGCTGTTAATATGAGCCGGGATGGTTTCTCAGAAAGACTCTCCCTGCATCATCCAGGCTCTCTCTGAGAGGCTGACATGATTACTTAAAACTCCCATCCCATGTTGAAGAGTACTTCCCTCCATAAAAGACAAAACAAACTTCTGACACTTCTCTGCCAACCTCCTGGGACAAAAGGCAAAGAATGACTGGGGGATGAGGGGAGTGGGAGGAGTATTTAAGCCTTTGGCTGGGGTGTCTTTGCCTCCTCCTGGTGGCCAGGTTCTTATTTCCCAAAAGTAATGAATGCAGCTGTGGACTTTTTCCATTTATGAAGAAAATATACTTAGTCAATCATAACCCCCCACATATGCTAAAGTAAAAAAAAAAAAAAGCTCATTTATATCTTTTTTTTTTCCTTAGGGGGAAAAAAAAGTCAAGACTTTATATAAAGTATTAAAAGTATAAAAAGGTTTTAACGTTAAAAAATATTTTTATAAGTCCCAACTATTAAGCCGCTTGCAGGTCATTCAAATTGGGACCTCTGTCTGCAATGCTTTGTGAGATTACAATAACACTATTTACATTGCCTTTTAAATAAGATATATACACACTACAAGCAGTTACGCACGGGAGACTAAAGTTTCTTGTGTGCTGGTAAGTTTTGCCATTTACTCGCCAGTGGGCGAGAGGAGTTTTTGGGTATTCATAGGCCCTGATCCTTTCACACACTCTCCTTATGGATGATTTATGTGGCAGATAACTCGCACTGCAAGCTGCGCCATAGAAAACCTGTGGTTAGCGCTAGTACAGAGACCCTATGAATGTGATATAGGAAATTACTGAATCTCTTCCTAGGTCCATTAAAGATAAAGGAAATAAGGATGGCGATCCCTAACTCCCTCGGAGGACAATGCTTGTATCACCATGTGTCCACGCCATTACTTCATACACATTCGGTGGTTTAACTGAGCAGCACAGAGCCCTGTACGCCCTGTACCTACTGCCCTTCCAAAATCCCAACCATGATGAGATTTATCTAAATAAATCAAAATAGAGGGCGCCACATCGTGCAGATCATATATAACTTCAAAACAGATACAAGAAGAGCAGAAGAATCCTACTCACAAGATGTAAGGCACTAATGTGCAATACCAGCAGTCCGGAACCGCCCGTCGTCCGGTAGACCAATTGATGGTGTCACAACAGGGGATCCTCGTCTCACCAGGGAGAGTCCAGAGATACCACAAGGGGGAGCCTGTACAGCAGCGGTCGGCCTAGCAGGTTCAAAGGCCCTCCACTTAGAAGTGTAAAGAATGTAAAATCTAAGGCTCCAAGATGGCATAGAAATTCCAGGGTCAAGAAAATGATAGGTCGGCAGCAAATAGAGAGTAAAAAAGACTTAAAAATTTATTGTTGGGGATAAAAACAACAGCAACGCGTTTCTCAGTGTAACACACTGTTTCATCAGGCTATACAAAACAAACTCTCAGCTGCCATATTTAAAACCATAAAGAACCAATCAGAACTCAGAAAAAATTGCACACCCCTAATGGATAATACCAAAATATATATAGCGGGGGTGAAGAGTTGACAGAGATGAATAATTGATATATTAGCACAAAACATTAATATATAAACAATTGATAAGCACTGCTCTCTTTCCAAGGACAACAGATCCCTAATTTTGTATATAAAGATATGAACTAAAAAATTTAAAAGTGCAATAAAATACTATAATACAAGTAAATCCACCTATGACACGCTAGCAGTGGTATATTCCATTGCTAACAGAAAATCTGACAAACGTTTATATTAAAAACAAGTCAATCATACTACATTAAGAAATATTTAATTGTCACTATTAGGCGGTTAGCACCAAATTAAGGGAGAGAATTGATAATAGAAACGATTGGGTTTAAAGAGTTATTGAATATATAAAAGTTTAATGCAAAAGATATATCCTGTTGTGATGTCAGAGGTAAGGGGGCGTGATCAGTCGTACAGAGTGTAATATATGAATTGAAAGTAATCAAATGGCAAGCAAGTGCCACAGAATGAACAATTGGTCTTAGACAGATTATTATAGTAAAAAGAATAAGAAGACATTAAAACAATCATAATGTAATGTGTGATCGTACATCGTTGTTATGACAACGGGGGGGTGAGAATCTGAATTGACATGAAGTGATGTCAGTGTTTTTGGGGCGTGTTTAATCACGTAAACAAAATAACTATATAGAGTATCATCATAATCATCAAATACATCAAAAGCATCATAAGCAGAGGTGATGCCTGTTAACTGATTAGCTTTCTTATTTTTGTGCGAGGGTGATAACTATCAATGGGACCAAAGAACTTTTGTTTGCTCAATAACAAATAAGAAATATATTATTTCGCTACTTGCTCATATACCTCTCACTTACAGTACAATTGAGTTTGAGGTACAAGTGAATAGCTACAACCAAACAATTTAACACTCCTGTACGTTTCAGAATTCTAGGGTAGAAACTAACAGAATAATCAAGCCTATCAAATAGGGAAAACCTGTTCCCTTTATAGACAACAGAAAGGAGGTGTGTAGTTAACTTAAAGGTATAGCAGTCTTATGACAGATCTGTTACGTTTCTACCCTAGAATTCTGAAACGTACAGGAGTGTTAAATTGTTTGGTTGTAGCTATTCAATTGTACCTCAAACTCAATTGTACTGTAAGTGAGAGGTATATGAGCAAGTAGCGAAATAATATATTTCTTATTTGTTATTGAGCAAACAAAAGTTGAATATGGAGTAATTTGTCTCTAACGTTCAGACAAATGACTCTCAAATTGTAATGAGTAAATGATAGCTTGTATTAAGTATAATGTCACTGTTAAAGCTCAGCTTGTATTTGTTAATATTTTAAATCAAAGCAGTCAGCGGTATGATCAATAATCCAAAATGCTCATGCGTTCTTGTTAGTAAGAGTTAATAAGCAGTTAACATCAGTAAGTTGGTGTTAGAGATGAGTGGTAAAAGCAGACAATAGAAAACAGTCACTGTACTTATGAGAAGCAGTTACTTATACTTGCGGTTATCCGGAGATAGAGCCAGGAAGCTTTCAGAGAAGCAGCTCAGTTGTTATAATCCGGTAAGTGCGGCAAGTTTGGAACTTATGGTATGACAGAATCCCTGCAGCTTGAACAGGAAAACGCTGAGTCGATGTGCCGTGCTGTTGCGGTGTGGCCAGAGCCGGGCCGAGGGACGTCACGATGCGGCTGACTGAGAGGCTCTCAAAGAAACACTGACAAGCTGTGTGAGCAAGCAGAGAAATGAATCAACGGATCCAAAAGGTAGTTGTAGCAAAAGACTTTAGATTCAGTTAGCTTGATCCTGTTAGCGATAACAATGTCCAGCAAGATATTTCCACAAGGATATTGAAAGACAAAATATACTGAAGAGTAGAGAGTTGCAGTTCCTACAACTAACTTTCCCTAACACATCACTATAATCAAGCAATCAAATAGGGAAAACCTGTTCCCTTTATAGACAACAGAAAGGAGGTGTGTAGTTAACTTAAAGGTATAGCAGTCTTATGACAGAGGGACAAGGCAGGTGCTTAAACGGAAGGCACCACTGCCTGTAACACCTTTCTCCCAAAAATAGCCTCCGAAGAAGCAAAAGTATCAAATTTATAGAATTTAGAAAAAGTATGAAGCGAAGACCAAGTCGCCGCCTTACAAATCTGTTCAACAGAAGCCTCATTCTTAAAAGCCCATGTGGAAGCTACCGCTCTAGTAGAATGAGCTGTAATTCTTTCAGGAGGCTGCTGGCCAGCAGTCTCATAAGCTAAGCGTATTATACTCCTTAGCCAAAAAGAAAGAGAAGTTGCCGAAGCCTTTTGGCCTCTCCTCTGTCCAGAGTAGACAACAAATAATGCAGATGTTTGACGAAAATCTTTAGTAGCTTGTAAATAAAACTTTAAAGCACGAACCACGTCAAGATTGTGTAAAAGACGTTCCTTCTTTGAAGAAGGATTAGGACACAGTGACGGTACAACAATCTCCTGATTGATATTTTTATAAGATACCACCTTAGGTAGAAAACCAGGTTTAATACGTAACACTACCTTATCTGCATGGAAAATTAGATAAGGGGAATCACATTGTAAAGCAGATAACTCCGAAACTCTTCGAGCCGAGGAGATAGCTACTAAAAACAGAACTTTCCAGGATAAGAGCTTAATATCTATGGAATGCAAAGGTTCAAATGGAACCCCTTGGTTTAAACACAGGCTTGATTCTAACTAAAGCCTGACAAAACGCCTGAACGTCTGGAACCTCAGCCAGACGTTTGTGCAAAAGAATAGACAGAGCAGAAATCTGTCCCTTCAAGGAACTAGCTGACAAACCCTTCTCCAATCCTTCTTGGAGAAAAGATAATATCCTAGGAATCCTGACCTTACTCCATGAGTAACCCTTGGATTCACACCAATGAAGATATTTACACCATATCTTATGATAGATTTTCCTGGTGACAGGCTGTATTAAGGTATCAATGACCAACTCGGAGAAACCACACTTTGATAAAATCAAGCGTTCAATCTCCAAGCAGTCAGACGCAGAGAAATTAGATTTGGATGGTTGAAAGGACCCTGAAGTAGAAGGTCCTGTCTCAGAGGCAGAGTCCATGGTGGAAAGGATGACATGTCCACCAGATCTGCATACCAAGTCCTGCATGGCCACGCAGGTGCTATCAAAATCACTGATGCTCTCTCCTGCTTGATCTTGGCAATCAGACGAGGGAGCAGAGGAAACGGTGGAAACACATAAGCCAGGTTGAAGGACCAAGGTGCTGTTAGAGCATCTATCAGTGCTGCCTTGGGATCCCTGGACCTGGATCCGTAACAAGGAAGCTTGGCATTCTGACGAGACGCCATGAGATCCAGTTCTGGTTTGCCCCAAAGTTGAATCAACTGTGCAAACACCTCCGGATGGAGCTCCCATTCCCCCGGATGAAAAGTCTATAGGAAACATCTTTTTTAAAAACAGGAGGGGGAGAGAACGGTACACCTGGTCTATCCCATTCCTTAGTAATAATTTCAGAAAACCTTTTAGGGATTGGAAAAACATCAGTGTAAGTAGGTACTGCATAGTATTTATCCAATCTACATAATTTCTCTGGGACTACAATAGTGTCACAGTCATCCAGAGTTGCTAAAACCTCCCTGAGCAATACGCGGAGGTGTTCAAGCTTAAATTTAAATGTAGACATATCAGAATCAGAGTGAAGTATCTTCCCTGAATCAGAAAAATCACCCACAGATTGAAGCTCCCCTGCTTCAGCTTCAGTATAATGTGAAGGTGTATCAGACATAGCTACTAAAGCATCAGAGAGCTCTGTATTTATTCTATTCCCAGAGCTGTCTCGCTTTCCTTGCAATCCTGGCAGTTTAGATAATACCTCTGTAAGGGTATGATTCATAACTGCCGCCATGTCTTGCAAGGTATACGCAATTGGCGCGCTAGAAGTACTAGGCGTCCCCTGAGCGGGATTTATAGAATCTGACACGTGGGGAGAGTTAGCCGGCATAACTTCCTCCTTGTCAATTTTTTCTGGTGATAAATTTTTTAAAGCCAGAATATGGTCTTTATAATCTATAGTAAAATCAGTGCATTTGGTACACATTCTAAGAGGGGGTTCCACAATGGCTTATAAACATAATGAACAATGAGTTTCCTCTATGTCAGACATGTTTAAACAGACTAGTAATGAGACCAGCAAGCTTGGAAAACACTTTAATAACTGTGAACAAGCAAAAAATAAAAACGGTACTGTGCCTTTAAGAGAAAAAAAACAATCACAGAAACTGCAAAACAGTGAAAAAAGCAGTAAATCTTACGACATTTTTACAGTGTGTATAATAGGCTGAAAGAGCATTGCACCCACTTGCAAATGGATGATTAACCCCTTAGTTTCAAAACCGGATCAAAAAAACAATATAAACGTTTTAAACAGTCACAACAAACTGCCACAGCTCTACTGTGGCCCTACCTGCCCATACAACGACTTTGGAAGGCACAAAAACCCTTTAGAGAGGTCCTAAATGTTCAGGGGACTCCTTCAGGGAAGCTGGATGTCTCAAGCTGCAAAAACGAATGCGCATTTAGGCGCGAAAATAGGCCCCTCCCAACCTGTACTCACAGTGAGAGGGCCTTAAAAAACTATCCCTAGGCAAAATCTAGACAGCCATGTGGAAAAAACTGGGCCCCAGAATAAAGTTTTATCACCAATATGTAATAAACGTTTATACACTTCAAGCAAACGTTATATCTATTCAGTAATGTGAGTAAATAATAAAAATATTACCCTTTACAGCAAGCATGATACCAGTCGTTATTAAATCACTGTAATCAGGCTTACCTTAAATAAATCCGGTATTGTCAGCATTTTCTAGCATATTCATTTCTCTAGAAAAATTTAAAACTGCACATACCTCAGAGCAGGAGAACCTGCACGCCATTCCCCCAGCTGAAGTTACCCATCTCTTCAGTTATGTGTGAGAACAGCAATGGATCTTAGTTACAACCTGCTAAGACCACAGGCAGACTCCTCTTCTTCAACTTTCTGCCTGAGGCTAAAATAGTACTACTCCGGTACCATTTGAAAATAACAAACTTTTGATTGAAGATAAACTACATAAATTCACCACATCTCTCTAGCTACTTCCTTTATTGTCGAGAGCTGCAAGAGAATGACTGGGAGGTGGCAGTTAGGGGAGGAGCTATATAGACAGCTCTGCTGTGGGTGATCCTCTTGCAGCTTCCTGTTGGGAAGGAGAATATCCCACAAGTAATGGATGATCCGTGGACTGGATACACCTTACAAGAGAAAACAAATTTCCTAATCATAGTGTCCCTAGACATTGCAATAACACACATAATAGAACAACTAATACTTTTAATATATGTCCCCTTGAGATGATTCCCCATTCCCACCTGTTCAACAGATTTAATAGGTTGAGACAGAGAGAAACATATTGGATCTACAAATTAAGGACCCTGTTTCCCTCTGGTCTCAATCTTAATATGGATCTAGCTGCCTTCTGATCTTTTGATTCATTATATCATTATCCCCTCCTATTTAGTTCACTGGCCTACCTTCCCTGTTACCCCTGCCCTATCTGATTTTATATCTTTGCCACCTCTTAATTGTCACCACATATTGGTCGGTGCTGGCACTTTCTTATTCACTTTTTACGCTGATCTGCCTCCCTGCCTGGTATCCTCATTTGACAAATACCATTGGAGTCCATCTATCCATCACATATTAATTTACCATTATCTTATTATTACTTGCCCACTTGCCCTGGTATATGATATCTCTAGGGCTTAGTAATAATATTTTTTTAATTTTATTTGGATGCTTATTATTATCACCCACTCCATTAAATCCCCCCTCACCATCAACTGCTGGTAAATAAAAATATTTGTTTTCAGTCATATTACCACTTCCCTTGTATGTGCTTCCCATTTGCTCACACATTTAATATTTGACCCTGTCCCCCTCTGTTCACATTAGCGTTACAAGCTAGTATGAACTTGTCACTTCCTTTTATTATCTAGCTTGCAGTTATGGCCCCATTCTATATCACTGGCCAATAATAGTCTTGACCATGACTATCCATAGGTGGATCACGTTATATGTAATAACGTCACCCTGCTCCACTATTTTCCCCTTGGTATGATAATCTTCTTTAGCATCAAGTATATATATGCTACATGTGCTTAATGGGGCACACATACCTCTCATGTATACCCCTCCATATATTTATACCTTTATCCACTGATATCCTGTTTAGTCTATGATTTGTCTTATCCCTATCACTTAGTTTGTAATTGTATCTAGTGACATACATATATATTTTTTATTCCATTATTATATTTTTATTTTATTTAAATTTTATATACATGCTACTATACATCTGATTTCGTTTCTCCTTTTCATTTCCTTATAACACGATTAGGAACTGCAGCCATTGGTTGCAGCTCTCACTATTAAGTATACATTGTCTGTCTATTGGTGGATTAATAATAATTTTACCCTGCTCCACTAGTTTCCCCATGGTATGATAATTGTCCTTAGCATCAAGTATATATATGCTACATGTGTTTAATGGGGCAATCATACCTCTCATGTATATCCCTCTATATATATACAGGTAGCCCTCAGTTTACGCCGGGGTTAGGTTCCAGGAGGTATGGTTGTAAATTGAAACCGTTGTAAATTGAAACCCAGTTTATAATGTAAGTCAAGGGGAAGTGAGGGAGTTAGGTTCCAGGCCCCTCTAAAAATTGTCATAAGTAACACCTAATACATTATTTTTAAAGCTTTGAAATGAAGACTTTAAATGCTAAACAGCATTATAAACCTAAAAATATAGATTGTATCATCATCAAACTAAGTTTAATGAACAAAAACATTTGCTAACAGCACCTAATAAAATAATCACACAACAGACTGCATCATAATCAAACTAAGTTTAATGAACAAAAACATTTGCTAAACATCACCTAATAAAATAATTACACAACAGACTGCATCATCATCAAACTAAGTTTAATGAACAAAAACGTTTTTTTACTTGCATTTTTCTGCAAACAGTTCTCTGCATTGTTAGCATGTTAGATGATATTGGGTCTGCACCTATTCTATGCATTTCAATCTGCAGTGATTAATAAGCAGTTAGGCACCCTCATCTCAAGCTGCTGGACAGGAAGATAATAGGGAAGTGCCTGCTAAATTTTGCTCGATAGCTAATGTCTGCTCTGTGTACACAGATCATTTTAAGGCTGTTAAATTGCATAACTTTGCTGCAAAACAATCGGACAGCTCCACCTACTGGCTATTTTAATTAGTGCATTGCTTTCCAAAAGCTTTTCAATAGTAGTCACATGACTGAAAAAAAAAGGTTGTTATTCTGAAACGGCGCAAATTGAACCGGCGTAAACCGAGGGCCACCTGTATATATATATATATATATATATATATATATATATATATATATATATATATATATATATATATATATATATATATTTATACCCTTATCCACTGATATTCCGTCTAGTCAAAGATTTTGTCTTATCCCCATCACTTAGTTTGTAATTGCATCTAGTGACATACATATATTTTTTATTCCATTTTTCATTATATTTTTATTTTATATTTATATACATGCCATTATACATCTTATTCCGTTTTTTCTTTTCTTTTCCTTATAATACGATTAGAAACTGCAGCCATTGGTTGCAGCTCTCACTATTAGGTATACATTGTCTGCCCATTGGTGGATTCACACACACCCCTGTTTCTATGAGCACCACCCACATAGTATCACGGACACTGACCTGCCAATGATTATGGGATATATACATTAGTCTCCCCTATCCCACTCGAATATTTATCCACATTGTGGTTATCCTTTCAATTTAATCTATTAGGGTTTCTGGCACATAGTGTGACGATTCACCTTTTCCCCCCTCCCCCTTGGTCTTACAATAAAAGTGTTTTTTCTTTGGTCCCATTGATAGTGATCACCCTCGCACAAAAGAAAGAAAGCTAATCAGTTAACAGGCATCACCTCTGCTTATGATGCTTTTGATGTATTTGATAATTATGATGATACTCTATATAGTTATTTTGTTTACGTGATTAAACACGCCCCAAAAACACTGACATCACTTCATGTCAATTCAGATTCTCACACCCCCGTTGTCATAACAACGATGTACGATCACACATTACATTATGATTGTTTTAATGTCTTCTTATTCTTTTTACTATAATGATCTGTCTAAGACCAATTGTTCATTCTGTGGCACTTGCTTGCCGTTTGATTACTTTCAATTCATATATTACACTCTGCGCGACTGACCACGCCCCCTTCCCTCTGACATCACAACAGGATATATCTTTTGCATTAAACTTTTATATATTCAATAACTCTTTAAACCCAATCGTTTCTATTATCAATTCTCTCCCTTAATTTGGTGCTAACAGCCTAATAGTGACAATTAAATATTTCTTAATGTAGTATGATTGACTTGTTTTTAATATAAACGTTTGTCAGATTTTCTGTTAGCAATGGAATATACCACTGCTAGCGTGTCATAGGTGGATTTACTTTGTATTATAGTATTTTATTGCACTTTTACATTTTTTAGTTCATATCTTTATATACAAAATTAGGGATCTGTTGTCCTTGGAAAGAGATCAGTGCTTATCAATTGTTTATATATTAATGTTTTGTGCTAATATATCAATTATTCATCTCTGTCAACTCTTCACCTCCGCTATATATATTTTGGTATTATCCATTAGGGGTGTGCAATTTTTTCTGAGTTCTGATTGGTTCTTTATGGTTTTAAATATGGCAGCTGAGAGTTTGTTTTGTATAGCCTGATGAAACAGTGTGTTACACTGAGAAACGCGTTGTTGTTGTTTTTATCCCCAACAATACATTTTTAAGTCTTTTTTACTTTCTATTTGCTGCCGACCTATCATTTTCTTGACCCTGGAATTTCTACACCATCTTGGAGCCTTAGATTTTACATTCTTTACACTTCTAAGTGGAGGGCCCTTGAACCTGCTAGGCCGACCACTGCTGTACAGGCTCCCCCTTGTGGTATCTCTGGACTCTCCCTGGTGAGACGAGGATCCCCTGTTGTGACACCATCAATTGGTCTACTGGACGACGGGCGGTTCCGGACTGCTGGTATTGCACATCAGTGCCTTACATCTTGTGAGTAGGATTCTTCTGCTCTTCTTGTATCTGTTTTGAAGTTATATATGATCTGCACTATGTGGCGCCCTCTATTTTGATTTATTTAGATTATCCTTATCTGTGTCGCGGCACGACACCCCGGAGGAGCGGCCTACTGCTTTGGATGCACATCATTTGAGACCATCTGGGATTGCATTAACAGGACTGTTACATCATTGTCCACCACCAATTGGACTATTAGTCTGTATACCTTTATACACTGGTTTACTGATATTATATTGTACATTTTGATATATTTGTTTATTGTTATATTAATCATATTTTCCAGTAGTTTATATTTGCTCCTAGGCGCCTCTTACAAATACTGCAGTGACGCCATTGTCACTAGCGTACTAGTTGTCTAATGATGAGATTTATAACTGTCCCTAGACTCCATTATTAAAAAAAAAAAAGAATGAATTAACGCCCAACGCATCACTGAGGGTCGGAGGTATTTATTACTGTACAAGGTACAACTAATAGAACATAATCCAGGTCTGTACACTTTTGTTTTTCAAGTTTTTAAATAAAAGCTAAGTTTTATTAACACAAACTGGATGGGCTAAATGTTTTCTATGAAGAAGATTGCTTTCTATGAAGAAACCTGTAATAGCTATTATGCTGAAACTGGATAACAAGTGGTGAAAATTTACATTACTTATGACTTATCATCGATACAGGTTTTTTTCTGTCAACCAAAAACTTTATGCATATATACCCCTACATTTGAACTGTTTGTTGTTTGATAACACACACCTGCAGCTTTTTGAAACAGGTAGTGATTTTGGTTATCGTAAATTGTGCTAATTTCAAGGGTTAAGCACGGGCATGTTGCATATACAGCTCCATCAGAGAGTTTCTGGATATTGTCAAAGGAAAGAGGTATGCTAGACTGAAGGTCCAAGGAACCGCCAGAGCCTCCATCGGATCCGCCTGGGGTTCCCTGGACCTCGACCTGTATCACAGGAGCTTGGCATTCTGTCGAGATGCCATGAGATCTAATTCCGGCTGATCTCACTTGAAAATCAGGCTGGAGAACACTTCCGGATGGAGGTATGTTGTCCAACTGGAACCTGATAGACTGGACCGAAGCTGAGGCCAGGCTGGAAGAGCGTTGAAGATCGCTCTCAGATCCAGGATGTTTATAGGAAGAACAGACTCTGACTGAGTCCAAGCTCCCTGAGCCTTTAGGGAACCCCAGACTGCTCCCCACCCTAGAAGGCTGGTGTCTGTTGTCACAATCACCCAAGATGGTCTTGAAACCAGGTTCCTTGGGAAAAATGATCCAGGACAACCACCATTAAAGAGAATCCTGTGTCTCCTGCTCCAGTAGTATTCGAGGAGACAAATCTGCATAATCTCCGATCCATTGCACTGGGCCACCGATGGCCGAGTAATGGACTGAAGCGCTAGACAAGTATCGATAATCTTTGATTTCCTGACTTCTGTCAGAAAAATTCTCATTGATAGGGAATCTATTATAATTCCCTAGAAAATTACTTTTGTATTAGGGACTAAGGAACTCTTTTCCAATTTTACCTTCCACCCGTGAGATCGCAGGAAGGATAACATAATGTCCATGTGTGGATCTAGTTTGTTGTAAGGATGGCGCCTGGACTGGATGTCATCCAGATAGGGTGCCACTGCAATGTCCCATAACCGAAGCACCGCTAACAGCGATCCCAGAACCTTTGTGAAAATCCTATGAGCTGTGGCAAGACCAAAAGGAAGAGCCACAAATTGGAAGTGTTTGACAAGAAAAGCAAACCTTAGAAACTAGTGATGATCCCTGTAAATGGGAACATTCAGGTATGCGTCCTTTAAATCCACTGTTGTCATAAACTAACCCTCTTGAATCAAAGGGAGAATGGAACGAATAGTCTCCATCATGAAGGACAGTACTTTAAGAAATTTGTTTAGACTCTTAAGATCTAAAATTGGCCTGAAAGTTTCCACTTTTTTTGGGAACCACAAACAGATTTGAATAAAATCCAGACCCTGTTCCCGTATCAGAACAGGAAACATCACTCCCAGGTCGGAGAGTTCTCCTACACAGTGTAAGAACGCTTCTCTAGTTTGTATCCCTGGGACACTATTTCTACTGCCCGGGGATCCTGAACATCTTGAACCCAAGCCTGAGCGAAGAAGAAAAGTCTGCCCCCTGCAAGATCCGATTCAGGATGAGGGGCAGGCCCTTCATGCTGTCTTTGGTTCAACAGCAGACTTCTTGGATTGTTTTCCCTTATTCCAAGACTGATTGGGTCTCCATGAAGGTATAGACTGTTCCTGCTTGGAGGCGGAAGAGGAAGAATTTCCCTTGAAAACTCGAAATGAACGAAAATACTCTGTCATCCTTTTTGTTTGTTTCTCTTATCCTGAGGGAGAAGATGACCCTTACCTCCCGTGAAATCAGAGATAATCTCCGTCAAGCCAGGTCCAAACAAGGTCTTCCCTTGTAAGGAATTGCTAAAAGCCTAGACCTAGAGGACACATCCGCAGACAAAGGTTTTAACCCTAATGTTCTGCGAGCTAGAATAGAGAAACCTGAAATCTTTGCTCCCAGTTTGATAACTTGAAGGGAAGCATCTGTTATAAAGGAATTAGTTAATTTAATAGCTGTATCCTCTCCTGGATTTCATCCAGGGAAGTTTTTGTCCTGATAACCTCAGACAACGCATTAAACCAATATGCCGCCGCACTAGAGACGGTAGCAATGCACACAGCTGGCTGCCATTGTAAGCCCTGGTGTACATACATCTTTTTAAGTAACCGATCTAATTTTTTATCCATAGGATCTTGAAAGCACAACTATCCTATATGGGTATAGTAGTTCGCTTAGCTAAGGTGGAAACAGCTCCTTCCACCTTGGGAACTGTTTGCCAAGCCTCCTTAACCGAGTCGGCTATGGGAAATTTCTTCTTAAATATAGGAGATGGAGAAAAAGGTATACCCGGTCTCTCCCACTCCTTAGCGATGATCTCAGAAGCTCGGTCTGGTACCGGAAAAACGGAAAAACCTCTATCTAGGAAAGTACCTCAAAATATTTGTTCAGCTTACTGGATTTCTTGGGGTTAACAAAGACCATGGAGTCGCTGTCGTCCAGAATAGCTAAAACCTCCTTAAGTAACAGACGGAGGTGTTCTAGCTTAAACTTGAAGGATACAACTTCAGTATCAGCAAGAGGCATTACACTGTCAGAATCTGAAATGTCACCTTCAGATGCTACTACATTATCCTCTTCCTCAGGCTTCTGTGAGGGGACATCTGAAATAGCAACAACTGCGTCAAAAACCTCGCTTACTGAATGTCTGATTTTTCTCTTACGTTTTTCCTGCAACATTGGGAAAGCAGACAACGCATCTGAGACTGCAGAAGACATGAGAGAAGCAATGTCTTTTAAAGTAACTCCAGCGGGAGCTAGAGAGGAAGCGCAGGGCACTGCATGTAAGGGCGGTAAACTCTGGGACGTTTAGGAACAAAACTGCATTATATATTAAGCATTGCAATTAGATTCCTGAACAGCATCTTCATTAGAAAATGCTGGCTCAGAACAAAACTTATCCCTGTAGCTTAAAATTCCCTCAATACGTGAGGAACATAAAAGGATAGGTGGTTCCACATTGGTATTAAATCATATTGAGCAAGTGACACTTGTAAGACCTCTAGGACCTTATCTAACATTAAACTGAAACAATCATCCAAAGATACATTTTTATTAAAAATGCAGAAAAAAATTAAAAACGTTACGGTTTCTTTAAATAATAAAACTGTAACTTTTTTACTGTGAAAAACGTCTGAGTATTATTGGAAATAATAGGCTTAGAAATGAACATATAAACACCCCTACTCCTCAGCAGCACTTCTGCTGAGGTGCCTATTTCCTCTGAGCAGGAATCAAGTGAAACTATGATTCTTTGCACAGATGATCTTCGGAGTAGCTACGCAGTAAGTCTCTCTAGGAGAAAATGCGCAGCAATGATATGCGCATACATAGAAGCAAGTTACCCTGAAACAGAGTAAAAAGGGCGCATAATTACTCTACGCCCATCGTGGGCGTGGCTAAGTAAATCTCCCGGTTGGCTCTAAAGTTACAAACCCGCTGGGAGATGTGGAACCACCGATATTAAAAAATTAAGCCCCAGTGTTTGCTGCAATGCTGCCCCAAATGTCCCCTATGCCTAAAGGGAGACTATGAGATTAATAATGAGGCTTGTCCCATGTACAAAGTAAATAAAGTGTCTCCTTTATTTCTGAGACTCCATTTTCTTTAAGCCCCAGTGCCTGCTGCAACGCTGCCCAAATGTCCCCTATGCCTAAGGGGAGACTATAAGAGTAATAATGAGGCTTGTCCCATGTACAAAGTAAATAAAGTGTCTCCTTTATTTCTGAGAGCTTCCATTTCCCCCAGAAAAAAAGTCAGCACTTACCTCATATGCTGCCTGGCAGCAAGGCAGATTCCAGGTTTGAGAGGTCCTATCCCTCACGTGTACCTGTGAATGAAGAGAAAGTCCTGAGTTAGAATCTCTAAGGTTTTCCAGAGGCACGGCAGCATCAATATATGGGAGGCGCAGTGAGAATTATGTCCCACAAGTTCCCATTGCTCTAAAGCCACCAAAGCTCTACTGAAGAGACTGATATGAATTACGGCTACACCCTAAAACAAAGCAGCACAATCTTGCACTACTTTAAAAATAATAAACTCTTGATTGAAGAATCTTTTCTAACACCTCACTTTACCACTTCCTATCACTAACGTAGGCAAAGAGAATGACTGGAGTGGGAGGGAAGGGAGGAGCTATTTAACAGCTCTGCTGTGGTGCTCTTTGCCACCTCCTGCTGACCAGGAGGTGAATATTCCATTAGTAATTAAGATGATCCGTGGACTCATCGTGTCATAAAAAAGAAATCAGGATTTCAGACTAATTCTGGATTTGGGAATTGTACGTGTATTAGTTATTAATGCTGGTTGTTGTGTCCAGGTAACACAACAAAGAAAAAAAAACACTGCAATTGTCATTTGCCTCTTAGTTTCCTATATGTGCACCAAACTGCAGAGGAAGTGGAGGCTGCATTGATAAAAAAAACATATGTTGTGTTATGTCACACACGCTTTCACTCCATATCAGGACAATTGTCAGAATATAAACGTCATGTTGACATTCTACTAGTAAACCGATAATGCTAAAAAAACAGAAATATTTTTCATATATCAGACACAGGAGATCGCCAGGTCTCCAAGCAGGTGTAGTGTTTTATATACGCTGCTCACCTGTTACGTGGCAAATATTAATAAAATAGAACTATTTTAGTGATAGATTTTAACAAGCAGCATTTTTGCTAATACATGAGCATTGCAAAAATGTTTCTATCATGAGATATCTAATTTCATCACCATTAGCACAGCCTCAAGAAAGGCATATCACTTAAAGGGACAGTAAATGCTAAATTTATTATACTACATGTGCGCAATTGTTTACTTCACTGATCTCCTCACCTTATAAAAATAAAGATATATTTATTTTGATGATCTACAAAGTGCTTTATTGATACCCCCAAAGCCCTCATTCATGGCATGGCATTTTTTTTTTTTTTTAAATGTGTCACAGGGATGTTCTTTATTCACAGCCTGCTCAATCGCACCATTCACATAAATGTAGTGCACACCCGCCCTGGAAAAAGCAATGAAGTAAAATAAATGAAGTAAAAAATTATCCTCTTTCTGCACAACTGTGGTATAAAAAAATTTGTGTATACTGTCCCTTTTAAAAATGTCAAATTTAATGTTATTTTCGAAATAATAGACTTTGGACAGAAAGGTTTTTAAATGAATACACAACACTGCACCACACTTAGCCCTTAGAACATGTCACTATATTGTAGGCATACTGCAAAAGGTTTATTGGCAAACACAGAAAAAACATAATTTATGTAAGAACTTACCTGATAAATTCATTTCTTTCATATTAACAAGAGTCCATGAGCTAGTGACGTATGGGATATACATTCCTACCAGGAGGGGCAAAGTTTCCCAAACCTTAAAATGCCTATAAATACACCCCTCACCACACCCACAAATCAGTTTAACGAATAGCCAAGAAGTGGGGTGATAAGAAAAAGTGCGAAGCATATAAAATAAGGAATTGGAATAATTGTGCTTTATACAAAAAAATCATAACCACCACAAAAAAGGGTGGGCCTCATGGACTCTTGTTAATATGAAAGAAATGAATTTATCAGGTAAGTTCTTACATAAATTATGTTTTCTTTCATGTAATTAACAAGAGTCCATGAGCTAGTGACGTATGGGATAATGACTACCCAAGATGTGGATCTTTCCACACAAGAGTCACTAGAGAGGGAGGGATAAAATAAAGACAGCCAATTCCTGCTGAAAATAATCCACACCCAAATAAAAGTTTAACAAAAAACATAAGCAGAAGATTCAAACTGAAACCGCTGCCTGAAGAACTTTTCTACCAAAAACTGCTTCAGAAGAAGAAAATACATCAAAATGGTAGAATTTAGTAAAAGTATGCAAAGAGGACCAAGTTGCTGCTTTGCAGATCTGGTCAACCGAAGCTTCATTCCTAAACGCCCAGGAAGTAGAAACTGACCTAGTAGAATGAGCTGTAATTCTTTGAGGCGGAATTTTACCCGACTCAACATAGGCAAGATGAATTAAAGATTTCAACCAAGATGCCAAAGAAATGGCAGAAGCTTTCTGGCCTTTCCTAGAACCGGAAAAGATAACAAATAGACTAGAAGTCTTACGGAAAGATTTCGTAGCTTCAACATAATATTTCAAAGCTCTAACAACATCCAAAGAATGCAATGATTTCTCCTTAGAATTCTTAGGATTAGGACATAATGAAGGAACCACAATTTCTCTACTAATGTTGTTGGAATTCACAACTTTAGGTAAAAATTCAAAAGAAGTTCGCAACACCGCCTTATCCTGATGAAAAATCAGAAAAGGAGACTCACACGAAAGAGCAGATAATTCAGAAACTCTTCTAGCAGAAGAGATGGCCAAAAGGAACAAAACTTTCCAAGAAAGTAATTTAATGTCCAATGAATGCATAGGTTCAAACGGAGGAGCTTGAAGAGCTCCCAAAACCAAATTCAAACTCCATGGAGGAGAAATTGACTGAATGACAGGTTTTATACGAACCAAAGCTTGTACAAAACAATGAATATCAGGAAGAATAGCAATCTTTCTGTGAAAAAGAACAGAAAGAGCAGAGATTTGTCCTTTCAAAGAACTTGCGGACAAACCCTTATCCAAACCATCCTGAAGAAATTGTAAAATTCTCGGTATTCTAAAAGAATGCCAAGAAAAATGATGAGAAAGACACCATGAAATATAAGTCTTCCAGACTCTATAATATATCTCTCGAGATACAGATTTACGAGCCTGTAACATAGTATTAATCACGGAGTCAGAGAAACCTCTATGACCAAGAATCAAGCGTTCAATCTCCATACCTTTAAATTTAAGGATTTCAGATCCGGATGGAAAAAAGGACCTTGTGACAGAAGGTCTGGTCTTAACGGAAGAGTCCATGGCTGGCAAGATGCCATCCGGACAAGATCCGCATACCAAAACCTGTGAGGCCATGCCGGAGCTATTAGCAGAACAAACGAGCATTCCCTCAGAATCTTGGAGATTACTCTTGGAAGAAGAACTAGAGGCGGAAAGATATAGGCAGGATGATACTTCCAAGGAAGTGATAATGCATCCACTGCCTCCGCCTGAGGATCCCGGGATCTGGACAGATACCTGGGAAGTTTCTTGTTTAGATGAGAGGCCATCAGATCTATCTCTGGGAGCCCCCACATTTGAACAATCTGAAGAAATACCTCTGGGTGAAGAGACCATTCGCCCGGATGCAACGTTTGGCGACTGAGATAATCCGCTTCCCAATTGTCTACACCTGGGATATGAACCGCAGAGATTAGACAGGAGCTGGATTCCGCCCAAACCAAAATTCGAGATACTTCTTTCATAGCCAGAGGACTGTGAGTCCCTCCTTGATGATTGATGTATGCCACAGTTGTGACATTGTCTGTCTGAAAACAAATGAACGATTCTCTCTTCAGAAGAGGCCAAAACTGAAGAGCTCTGAAAACTGCACGGAGTTCCAAGATATTGATCGGTAATCTCACCTCCTGAGATTCCCAAACTCCTTGTGCCGTCAGAGATCCCCACACAGCTCCCCAACCTGTGAGACTTGCATCTGTTGAAATTATAGTCCAGGTCGGAAGAACAAAAGAAGCCCCCTGAATTAAACGATGGTGATCTGTCCACCACGTTAGAGAGTGCCGAACAATCGATTTTAAAGATATTAATTGATATATCTTCGTGTAATCCCTGCACCATTGGTTCAGCATACAGAGCTGAAGAGGTCGCATGTGAAAACGAGCAAAGGGGATCGCGTCCGATGCAGCAGTCATAAGACCTAGAATTTCCATGCATAAGGCTACCGAAGGGAATGATTGAGACTGAAGTTTTCGACAGGCTGTAATCAATTTTAGACGTCTCTTGTCTGTTAAAGACAAAGTCATGGACACTGAATCTATCTGGAAACCCAGAAAGGTTACCCTTGTTTGAGGAATCAAAGAACTTTTTGGTAAATTGATCCTCCAACCATGATCTTGAAGAAACAACACAAGTCGATTCGTATGAGACTCTGCTAAATGTAAAGACGGAGCAAGTACCAAGATATCGTCCAAATAAGGAAATACCACAATACCCTGTTCTCTGATTACAGACAGAAGGGCACCGAGAATCTTTGTGAAAATTCTTGGAGCTGTAGCAAGGCCAAACGGTAGAGCCACAAATTGGTAATGCTTGTCTAGAAAAGAGAATCTCAGGAACTGATAATGATCTGGATGAATCGGAATATGCAGATATGCATCCTGTAAATCTATTGTGGACATATAATTCCCTTGCTGAACAAAAGGCAATATAGTCCTTACAGTTACCATCTTGAACGTTGGTATCCTTACATAACGATTCAATAATTTTAGATCCAGAACTGGTCTGAAGGAATTCTCCTTCTTTGGTACAATGAAGAGATTTGAATAAAACCCCATCCCCTGTTCCGGAACTGGAACTGGCATAATTACTCCAGCCAACTCTAGATCTGAAACACAATTCAGAAATGCTTGAGCTTTCACTGGATTTACTGGGACATGGGAAAGAAAAAATCTCTTTGCAGGAGGTCTCATCTTGAAACCAATTCTGTACCCTTCTGAAACAATGTTCTGAATCCAAAGATTGTGAACAGAACTGATCCAAATTTCTTTGAAAAAACATAACCTGCCCCCTACCAGCTGAACTGGAATGAGGGCCGTACCTTCATGTGAACTTAGAAGCAGGCTTTGCCTTTCTAGCAGGCTTGGATTTATTCCAGACTGGAGATGGTTTCCAAACTGAAACTGCTCCTGAGGACGAAGGATCAGGCTTTTGTTCTTTGTTGAAACGAAAGGAACGAAAACGATTGTTAGCCCTGTTTTTACCTTTAGACTTTTTATCCTGTGGTAAAAAAGTTCCTTTCCCACCAGTAACAGTTGAAATAATAGAATCCAACTGAGAACCAAATAATTTGTTTCCCTGGAAAGAAATGGAAAGTAGAGTTGATTTAGAAGCCATATCAGCATTCCAAGTCTTAAGCCATAAAGCTCTTCTGGCTAAGATAGCCAGAGACATAAATCTAACATCAACTCTAATAATATCAAAAATGGCATCACAGATGAAATTATTAGCATGCTGGAGAAGAATAATAATATCATGAGAATCACGATTTGTTACTTGTTGCGCTAGAGTTTCCAACCAAAAAGTTGAAGCTGCAGCAACATCAGCCAATGATATAGCAGGTCTAAGAAGATTACCTGAACATAGATAAGCTTTTCTTAGAAAAGATTCAATTTTTCTATCTAAAGGATCCTTAAACGAGGTACCATCTGATGTAGGAATGGTAGTACGTTTAGCAAGGGTAGAAATAGCCCCATCAACTTTAGGGATTTTGTCCCAAAATTCTAATCTGTCAGGCGGAACAGGATATAATTGCTTAAAACGTTTAGAAGGAGTAAATGAATTACCCAATCTATCCCATTCCTTAGCAATTACTGCAGAAATAGCATTAGGAACAGGAAAGACTTCTGGAATAACCGCAGGAGCTTTAAAAACCTTATCCAAACGTATAGAATTAGTATCAAGAGGACTAGAATCCTCTATTTCTAAAGCAATTAGTACTTCTTTAAGTAAAGAGCGAATAAATTCCATCTTAAATAAATATGAAGATTTATCAGCATCAATCTCTGAGACAGAATCCTCTGAACCAGAAGAGTCCAAAGAATCAGAATGATGGTGTTCATTTAAAAATTCATCTGTAGAGAGAGAAGATTTAAAAGACTTTTTACGTTTACTAGAAGGAGAAATAACAGACAAAGCCTTCTTTATGGATTCAGAAACAAAATCTCTTATGTTATCAGGAACATTCTGCACCTTAGATGTTGAGGGAACTGCAACAGGCAATGGTACATCACTAAAGGAAATATTATCTGCATTAACAAGTTTGTCATGACATTTAATACAAACAACAGCTGGAGGAATAGCTACCAAAAGTTTACAGCAGATACACTTAGCTTTGGTAGATCCAGCAGGCAGAGGTTTTCCTGTAGTATCTTCTGGCTCAGATGCAACGTGAGACATCTTGCAATATGTAAGAGAAAAAACAACATATAAAGCAAAATAGATCAAATTCCTTATAAGACAGTTTCAGGAATGGGAAAAAATGCCAAACATCAAGCTTCTAGCAACCAGAAGCAAATGAAAAATGATTCTGAAATAATGTGGAGACAAAAGCGACGCCCATATTTTTTGGCGCCAAATAAGACGCCCACATTATTTGGCGCCTAAATGCTTTTGGCGCCAAAAATGACGCCACATCCGGAACGCCGACATTTTTGGCGCAAAATAACGTCAAAAAAATGACGCAACTTCCGGCGACACGTATGACGCCGGAAACGGAAATGAATTTTTGCGCCAAAAAAATCCGCGCCAAGAATGACGCAATAAAATGAAGCATTTTCAGCCCCCGCGAGCCTAACAGCCCACAGGGAAAAAGTCAAATTTTTGAGGTAAGAAAAATATGATAATTCAATGCATAATCCCAAATATGAAACTGACTGTCTGGAAATAAGGAAAGTTGAACATTCTGAGTCAAGGCAAATAAATGTTTGAATACATATATTTAGAACTTTATAAATAAAGTGCCCAACCATAGCTTAGAGTGTCACAGAAAATAAGACTTACTTACCCCAGGACACTCATCTACATGTTTGTAGAAAGCCAAACCAGTACTGAAACGAGAATCAGTAGAGGAAATGGTAAATATAAGAGTATATCGTCGATCTGAAAAGGGAGGTAAGAGATGAATCTCTACGACCGATAACAGAGAACCTTATGAAATAGACCCCGTAGAAGGAGATCACTGCATTCAATAGGCAATACTCTCCTCACATCCCTCTGACATTCACTGCACGCTGAGAGGAAAACCGGGCTCCAACTTGCTGCGGAGCGCATATCAACGTAGAATCTAGCACAAACTTACTTCACCACCTCCCTTGGAGGCAAAGTTTGTAAAACTGATTTGTGGGTGTGGTGAGGGGTGTATTTATAGGCATTTTAAGGTTTGGGAAACTTTGCCCCTCCTGGTAGGAATGTATATCCCATACGTCACTAGCTCATGGACTCTTGTTAATTACATGAAAGAAATTCTAACTCTATTAAATGAAAAGCTCATGGGTAAGATGGGGGCATGTAGTGTAATAAAGGGGCAGAGAGTTTAAAGGTACATGAAATCCAAAAAAAATCTTTCATGATTTAGATAGAGAATACAATTTTAAACAACTTTCTAATTTACTTCTATTATCTAATCTGTTTCGCTCTCTTAGTATCATTTGTTGAAGGAGCAGCAATGCACTACTAGTTTCTAACTGAACACATGGGTGAGCCAATCACATTCAATATATATATGCAGTCACCAATCAACAGCTAGAACCTAGTTTCTCTGATGCTCATGAACTTGCCTAGATAAACCTTTCAGCAAATTATAACAGGAGAAGGAAGCAAATTAAATAATAGAAGTAAATTGGAAAGTTGTTTAAAATTGTATTCTCTATCTGAATCACGAAAGAAAATGTTTGGGTTTCATGTCCCTTTAAGTCTCAAGTTTCCATGAACAAGTGCAGAAACCAATAATGTCACTGCTATTTCTCATTTGATTGACAACTCTTGAATTAAAATAATTTGTTTTCCTATGATTTTATTATAAGGAAAAACATTGCAAAATGTTAAAATGAAACATGCTGAATAATGCAGAATGGGGAATCAAACATATGAGAATCACTATACCATGAGCTGTGTTTTATTCATTCTTACACTGTGTGTGATGCATCACTAGACATTACATTAGATGCAGAATAACTCTACTCACCCATACTCATCTTAATGGGCAATTTCTCCCTACTAGCTGCTTCCACTAGATGTCTCCTGACTTCCATCACTGCTTCCTTCTGCTTCATGTTCAATATGGACTCCCAGAGGGCTTTGGCAGCAGAGTCACTAGAAAAAAAAAATATATATAAACAATTTATAACTCAAAAAAAGAACCTCTTTCTGGTGTGTGTCTCTTATTACAAGTTATTGTGCTAGTAATAAAAGTAGCACACAAAAACCTAGCCGTATAGTCACACACTGAATATCCTATACTCAATTTATTTTCACAAGAATTCATCTGGGCCACAGCTGGAGAACAAACTATAAAATTTAATTAAAAGCTCTAAGAAATATCTGAAGGGCCTCAATGTGACATGTAAAAGTGTATACATTATTCCTCAGGCTGGTTTAGATTTTAATGAATAAGAGAAGAATAAATAAATGGAAACCATGAAAAAGTTGTGCAGTAGGAATTGGTGGAAAACTTTACCTATAACATTTAACCTAATGCAATTATCTATTAAGATTAACACAACATTAAAAGTAAATGAAACCCGAAACATTTATTTTGTTATTCAGACACAACATACAATTAAAAAAAAAAAAAGTTTCCACTTCTATGATCAATTTTTTTTAGTTTCCATGGTATTTTTAGTTGAAGAGAAACCTAGTAGGAGTCCAGAGCACTACATGGCAGGAAACAGTGCTGACATCTAGTGCTGTGCAAAAGGATAAAGTAGAAAAAAAGGGTTTATGCCCCTTTAAATAGTATAACCTTCCCTTCCAGCAGTAAATTCTCATAGACTAAGTTATCTGTCATATTCCTTGAATAAGGTTAGGCATATTATAAACTCAGATGACTGAAAAACACCTCTACAAATAAGCTTCACAATAAGATACTTGGAACTGTTATAACAGAAAGAGCGGAGAATGAAATAACAGCAATAGCTGAGTTAGAGGCATTTTTGTGAATCACAATGAATTTAAAAGTAAGAATGGGTATTTTTATTTGTATATATATATATATGTGTGTGTGTGTGTGTGTTTTTCTTTTATGTAATTGGCAAGAGTCCATGAGCTAGTGACGTATGGGATATACAATCCTATCAGGATGGGCAAAGTTTCCCAAACCTCAAAATGTCTATAAATTCACCCCTCACCACAGCCACAATTCAGTTTGACAAACTTTGCCTGCTATGGAGGTGGTGAATTAAGTTTGTGCTTGATTTTTTTGTTTTCTTCTATGATAAGCGCCTGTAAGCATTCTGAAGCCCAATTCCTCTCAGAGTACAGTGTTTGTCAGAGGGATGTGAAAAGAGTATCGCCTATTGATTTTTTATGGTTTCCCTTGCGGGAAATCTTTTCAAGGGTTCTCTGTTATCGGTCGGGATTCATCTCCTACCTCCCTTTTCAGATCGACAATATACTATTATATACCATTACCTCTGCTGATAGTTTTCAGTACTATTCAGTATTTTTTCTTTTACATTTTACAAGATGTCTCAATCTGATCCTGTCTCAGAAGCTGCTGTAGAAACCATGCTGCATGAACACAGTTCTACCTAAGCAAAGTTTATCTGTTGTAAGCTAGTGGGGATTATATCTCCAGCTGTAGTATGTAACAGTTGTCATGATAAGCTTTTGCATGCAGAAAAGGTTTCTATTAGTGCTAGTACAGTATCTGTTGTTCCTTCAACATCTAAAGTACATGATATCCCTGTTGATATGAAAAATTATATTGCTGATGCGATACAGAAGGCTATGGCCCCAAGTTATCAAAGTCTGGCGGACCTGATCCGACAGTGCGGATCAGGTTCACCAGACTTCGCTGAAAGCATTGCACCAGCAGCTCACAAGAGCTGCTGGTGCAACGCCCCCCCTGCAGACTTGCGGCCAATGGGGGTGTCAATCAACCCGATCGTACTCGATCGGGTTGATTTCTGGCGATGTCTGTCCACCTGCTCAGAGCAGGCGGACAGGTTATGGAGCAGCGGTCTTTGTGACCGCTGCTTCATAAGTGCTGTTTCTGGCGAGCCTGCAGGCTCGCCAGAAACACGGGGCATCAAGCTCCATACGGAGCATGATATATATGCCCCAGTGTCTGCTATTCCGCCTTCAAATAAACGTAAAAGGTCTTTTAAAACTTGTCATACTACTGATAAAATTTGTAATGACCGACAATATACTGATATATCCACCTCTGATGAGGATCTCTCTGACTCAGAAGATCCTACTTCAGACATTGACACTGATAAATCATCTTATCTTTTTAAGATTGAGTATATTCGTTCGTTGTTAAAAGAAGTTTTGATAACTTTGGCTATTGAGGAGTCTGGCCCTCTATAATAAATCCAGTAAACGTTTAAATTCTGTCTATAAACCTCCTGTGACTATTTCTGAGGTTTTTCCTGTTCCTGGTGCTATTTCTGATGTGATTGCTAAGGAATGGTCTAAGCTTGGTACTTCTTTTGTTCCTTCTTCAAGGTTTAAAAAGCTGTATCCTTTGCCAGTGGCTAAATTAGAGTTTTGGAAAAAAGTCCCTAAAGTTGATGGGGCTATTTCTACTCTTGCTAAACGTACTACTATTCCTATGGAAGATAGTACTTCTTTTAAGGATCCATTAGATAGGAAAATTGAATCTTATCTAAGGAAAGCTTATTTACATTCTGGCTATATTCTCAGACCTACCATTTCTATGGCTGAATTAGCGGCTGCATCAATTTTTTGGTTGGATAGCTTAGCACAACGGGAAAAAGATTCTGATTTGCATAGCATTGTTCATTTGCTTCAACATGCTAATCATTTTATAATGATGCTAATTTTGATATCATAAAGATTGATGTTAAATCTATGTCTTTGGCTATTTTAGCTAGAAGAGCTTTATGGCTCAAATCATGGAATGCTGACATGGTATCTAAATCTAGGTTGCTATCTCTATCATTCCAGGGTAATAATTTATTTGGTTCCCAGGTGGATTCTATTATTTCCACTATTACTGGGGGGAAGGGAGTTTTTTTGCCCCAGGATAAAAAGTCTAAGGGTAAATCTAAAGCTTCTAATAGGTTTCATTCCTTTCATCAGAATAGAGAACAGAAAACTACTCCTTTCCCTAAGAATTCTGGCTCCAATTGGAAGCCATCTTCTAGTTGGAATAAATCCAAGCCTTATAAGAAACCAAAGCCAGCCCCCAAGTCTACATGAAGGTGCGACCCTCAATCCAGTTATACTGGTGGGGGGCAGATTGAAATTATTTCAAGACATTTGGGCAGGTTTCATTCAGAATCATTGGATTCAGAATATTGTTTCTCAGGGGTATCAAATCGGTTTCAGAATAAGACCTCCTGTGAGAAGATTTTTTCGCTCTCACATTCCAACAAATCCTGTGAAAGCTCAGGTCTTTCTGAAGTGTGTTTCAGATCTAGAGCTTTCAGGAGTAATTGTACTAGTTCCACTTCTGGAACAGGGTCTGGGTTTTTATTCAAATCTATTCATTGTCCTGAAAAAGGAAAATTAATTCAGACCAGTTCTGGATCTGAAGTTTTTGAATCAATTTGTAAGGGCCCCAACTTTCAAGATGGTGACTATAAGGACTATCTGCCTTTTGTTCAGCAAGGTCATTACATGTCCTCAATAAACTTACAGGATGCATACCTTCACATTCCGATTCATCCAGACCATTATTGGTTTCGGAGATTCTCTTTTCTAGACAAGCATTACCAATTTGTTGCTCTTCCATTTGGCCTAGCGGCAGCTCCAAGACTCTTTTTGAAGGTTCTCGGTGCCCTTCTATCTGTAATCAGAGAGCAGGGTATTGTGGTATTTCCTTATTTGGACTATATCTTGGTACTGGCTCAATCTTTTCATTTAGCCGAATCTCACACAAATCAACTTGTGTTGTTTCTTCAAAGACATGGTTGGAGGATCAATTTACCAAAGAGTTTGTTTATTCCTCAGACAAGGGTCACCTTTTTAAATTTCCAGATAAAGACAGAGTCATGGACAATGAATCTAACAGACAAGAGACATTTGAAGTTGGTTTGAACCTGTTTAAAACTTCAGTCTCGATCATTCCCTTCAGTGGCTATGTGCATAGAAGTTTTAGGTCTCCTGACTGCAGCATCGGATGCGATCCCCTTTGCTCGTTTTCATAGGAGACCTCTGCAGCTTTGCATTCTGAATCAATGGTGCAGAGACTATACTTGGATATCACAATTGATATTCTTAGATCCCAACACTCAACTCTCTCTGACTTGGTGAATTACAGTTCATTCTACTAGATGAGTTGCCACTTCTTGGGCTTTTAAGAATGAAGCTTTTGTTGATCATTTTTGCAAAGCAGCAACTTGGTCTTCTTTGCATACATTTACTAAATTTTACCATTTTGATGTATTTGCTAATTCTGAAGCAGTCTTTGGTAGAAAAGTTATTCAGGCAGCTGTGTAAGTTTGATTCTTCTGCTTATGATTTAAGTTTTTTTTCTTGAAATGTATGTGAAATTTATGAGAAAGACTTATTTTTTTGTGGTCTTTCCACATCTTGGGTATTTCTATCCCATACGTCACTAGCTCATGCACTCTTGCTAATTGCATGAAAGAAAACATAATCTATGTAATAACTTACCTGATAAATTAATTTCTTTCATATTGGCAAGAGTCCATGAGGCCCACCCTTTTTTTTTGGTGGTTATGATTTTTGTATAAAAGCACAATTATATTCCCAGTTTCTCTTTTTGTATGCTTGTTTACTCCTTATTTTATCACCCACTACTTGGCTATTTGTTAAACTGAATTGTGGATGTGGTGAGGGGTGTATTTATAGGCATCTTGAGGTTTGGGAAACTTTGCCCCTCCTGGTAGGATTGTATATCCCATATGTCACTAGCTCATGGACTTTTGCCAATATGAAAGAAATTAATTTATCAGGTAAGTTCTTACATAAATTATGTTTTTTTTTTTCTTTTTCTTACTGTTACTTTGACACCTGTTGACAGTATAAATATTCTGGCATTCAACAACCAAACTGCTGCAGCAAGTCCATTTGCCATGATATTGTTGGAGGGTATCTCAAGGATGTGGCAACCAATAAACTTATCTAAGTTAAAGGCACGTTAAACTCAACATTTAAATTTCACATAAATGTTTAAAGGGTCAGTATACTAAAAAAATGTTATTGTTTAACAAGATATATAATCCCTTTACTACTCATTCCTCAGTTTTGCATAACCAACACGGTTATAGTAATTTACTTTTTTTTTATATAATATATTTTTATTATTTTCCGGAGCATAGTTTACAGATAACATAGTACATTGTACAATTGGTATTACATGTGGAGAATAAACATAGAGGTGTATTTGGGCGAGGCATGGAAAGTTAAGAGTGGACATGGAGGGTGCTTGTTACATATGATGCAATAGTATCAGTATGTCTATGCATTTGTGGTGGCGACAATCAGTTCTTTAGGTCTTAATATGTGGATAGTAGTCGGTGGTTGGGCATTGTAATGGTTTCCATCAGCTCGCCCAAGTCCATTACCTCCTTAAATGGTCTATACAATTGTAACATTATTAATAAATATTTTCGAAATGCTCTTTGAAATTGATAAAGGAAGAGGGAGGGTAGGAAAGTAACTTGGAGAGGAAAGGTAGTAAAAGGGAAGTTATCGCAGATAAGGATACTTAGGGCAGGTTTAGAAACGAGCTGGCAAGGTCGAGTATGTTGGATTCGGTCAAAAGGTCTCCTGTAAACAACCATGCTCTATGTGGTTGAGGTAGTGAGTGAGGTAGCCTGCGGGTAATGGTATGTGTTTGGGGTTCTGAATGAGAAATAAAGAGATTCCCAATGGAACTTAATATCGTTAAAAAATGTGGATTTTATTTCTTTTATAGTAACCATATTCTTCAAGAGATATAAGTTCATCTGTTTTATTGAGCCACATATTTAGCGTTGGTATTTGTTGTGACTTCCAATGTAGGGCTATTAATAATTTTGCACTGTTAATACATATTCTCAACAATGTTGCTCTAATTTTGCATTTTAGTGGCGGGATCTCGTTTAGTAGCACAATTGAGGGGGTTAATTCAAAGTTTTGCTCAGCAAGTGTTTGAAGAGTGCTTTCAACACTTTGCCAGAAAGTGGTTAGTTTGCGGATTTGCCACCACATATGGGTCATATTTCCTAGTGTATTGCATCCTCTCCAACAAAATGCTGAGGAGGTTGGGTATATTTTCCTGAGCCTTATCAGAGTCAGGTACCAACGAAGAAGAACCTTAAAATTGAGCTCAAGGATTTTGGGAGATGTGGAGGATTTGCGCATATTTTGAAAAATGTTTTTCCATTGTTTAGTGTCTAAATCAGTACCTGACTCTCTGTGCCATTGGTTAGCGTAGGAAGGGAGGGATACGGATTGGACGTTGTGTATCAGAGATTTCGCTATTGAGAGGGAGCCCCTTATTATCATGCCTGAAAGGCATATTTGTTCAACACCGCACGCAGGGACTAGCAGGGAGGAGCTGAGATGTGAGACAGGCGCTAAAATGGCGGTGAGCTAAGAAGAAAAAAAAGCCAGGCAGCAGCTGTTGGACCTCTTCGCTGTTTTGCGCATGCCCACTGTGCAGGGAGAGCCAAACATCACTGGTCAAGTTCTCCTGGTGATGTCAATCACCAGTAGAACATACATTACCAGCTCACATTGGCTAAGAGGCCGCATTAGAGATGCATATGAAGTTTTTTAGCCGCGCTGCAGCACAAACCACCGGGTGGCTCAGCAGATCGGCTACTGGTAGCAAAGCATGCTACAAGATTGCGCAATAGAGAGAAAGACGAACCCTATGATGCCTCTCTCTATTGCGCAATATACAGGGATTTTTTTTTCCATTAAAATTAAATTTTTACCCCAAATGGCAGGTGCGGCAGTGCCTCACCTGCCACCTATGACTGCACGTCCCTGCGGTTGTAGGTCTGAGTAATTCTTTCTTATGTGGGGATGTATGGATGAAATGATGGAGTTGTGAGTATTTAAGCCAGGTTGAAAAGGTGCCAAATAAAATGTGCTGCATGTTAGCACGATTTTTCAGTTTGCCTTGGTCTAGTAGCTTAGAAATGGGTACTGAGTCTAGGAGTTCGTGGGTTGTGTGTTCTTTCTTATGTGTCTCATACCCTCCCATACATTCAATGTTAGGAAAAACCGGTGCAAGTGGGGCGAACAAAGTAGAGAGGGCTGGGTTCGTTTTGAGCAGATAGTCCCATGTGTTAAAAATGTGCCTGTACAGTGGGGAAGAAGTACATGGAGGCGTGCGCTTGTGTTTGGGGAGCCAGCAGAGAGATTCTGGTGAGGGGGATCTGAGTAGGTCGGAATCGAGTGCTATCCATGCTTTGGAGCTTTCTATGAGTAATATAATTTTTATCTCTGTGATTACCTTGTATCTAAGCCTTTGCATACTGGTCCCTTATTTCATTTCTTTTGACAAACTTGCATTTTAGCCAATCAGTGCTGACTCCTAGGTAACTCCATGGGAGTGAGCACAATGTTATCTAGATGATACACATGAACCAGAACTGTCTATCTGTAAAAAGTGTTAAAATGCAATGAGGTAAAATGTGGCTTTCAAGGGTTTAGAAATTAGCATAGGCATCTACCTATGTCTATCTTTCAACAAAGAATACTAAGAGTACAAAGGAAATTTGATGATAAAGTAAATAGGAAAATTGTTTAAAATTACCGTATTCTTCCGAGTATTTCCCCTGATGTAAGTCTTTAAATCAGGGATGCGGCCTATACTCGGGATGTGCGGCTTATAATCAGGAGCGGCCTATACTCGGAACAATACGGTATATGCCCTATCTGAATCATAACATTTTAATTTTGACTAGACTTACACATAATTAAAAAAACTTTGCAATGCACTTTCATTGATTATTTTGCCTACTTTTTCTGTAATTTAAAACTGAAAACTAAAGGCACTGGAGTAGATTCCATAAACTACTAGTACTTCTGGTCAGATTTCTAAGTGTTATTTTGAATTATTATATCAAAGTGCAGTTTTAAAACAACGCCTGAGAAATGTCACATGGTAAATTGATGCAGTGTTACCTATTTTAGCCTGAGAAAGAGAAACAGCCAGACACAAGAACAGGCCAAGGCAAAATAAGCTTCTGCTTAGTCAAAGCATAATTTATCTTTCACTGAACAAAGCCAAAAGAAGCAGTACACCTGCCATTAACTTGTGGCTGTGAGCCAGCACAGCAGTGATCTTATATAGATACAGCAGGCTATAATCAGTTAAATATGAAGCACCAGAGCACTTTTAATCCATACAAATAATTATGTTCTCTACTGTATTTTAGCTATTTTTAGATGCAGTTAGACTGTTTAGATTTAAAGGGATATAAAACATTCTGCTTAATTGGTTTAATAAAAAAACATTAGGTAGTGGCTTATACTTAAAGGGGTATGAAACCTAGAAATTTTATTTCATGATTCAGATAGAGCATACACTTTTAAACAACTTTCCAATTTACTTCTATTATTTTTTTGCTTTATTCACTTGGTATCCTTTGTTAAAGGAGCAGAAATGCACTACTGGGAGCTAGCTGTACACAGCTGGTGAGAAAATGACAAGTGGCATATATGTGCAGCCACCAATCAGCAGGTAGTTCACAGTGGTGCACTGCTGCACACCTGAGCCTTCCTAGGTATGCTTTTAAATAAAGGTTACCAAGAGAAGAAAACAAAATGAAATAGAAGTAACTTTGAAAGTTATTTAAAAGTGCATACTCTGAATCAAGAAAAACATAATTTATGCTTACCAGATAAATTCCTTTCCTTCCTGGCAGGGAGAGTCCACGACTTCATTCCTTACTGTTGGAAAAAACAACACCTTGCCACCAGGAGGAGGCAAAGACACCCCAGCCAAAGGCTTAAATATCCCTCCCACTTCCCCTATCCCCCAGTAATTCTGCCGAAGGAACAAGGAAAAGTAGGAGAAACTTCAGGGTATAAAAGGTGCTAGAAGAAATAATATAAAAAGGGAGCCGCCCATCAAAAAAAAAAAAAAAATTATGCTTACCTGATAAATGTATTTATTTCCGGATATGGTGAGTCCACGAAATCATCAATTACTGTTGGGAATATCACTCCTGGCCAGCAGGAGGAGGCAAAGAGCACCACAGCCAAGCTGTTAAAGGGACAGTCTACACCAGAATTTTTATTGTTTTAAAAGATAGATAATCCCTTTATTAACCATTTCCCAGTTTTGCATAACCAACACAGTTATAATAATATACTTTTAACCTCTGTGATTATCTTGTATCTAAGCCTCTGCAAACTGCCCCTTTTTCAGTTCTTTTGACAGACTTGCAGTCTAGCCAAACAGTGCCTGCTCCCAGATAACTTCACGTGCAAAAGCAGAGTGTTATCTATATGAAATATGTGAACTAACACCCTCTAGTGGTGAAAAACTGTTAAAATGCAATCTGAAAGAGGTGGGCTTCAAGGTGTAAGAAATTAGCATATGAACCTCCTAGGTTAAGCTTTCAACTAAGAATACCAAGAGAGCAAAGCAAAATTGGTGATAAAAGTAAATTGGAAATTTGTTTAAAATTACATGCTCTATCTGAATCATGAAAGTTTATTTTGGCCTAGACTGTCCCTTTAAGTATCACTTCCCTTCCCACAATCCCCAGTCATTCGACTGCAGGAAAAGGAGAAAAGAAGCAACACAAGTTGTAGAGGTGCCTGAGGTTTAGTAAAAAAAACAAAGGGCGGGGAAGTGGACTCACCATATCTTAGGAAAGAAAACAAAATGTATGCTTACCTGATAAATTTATTTATTTTCAGATATGGTGAGTCCACAGAATCATCAATTACTGTTGGGAATCAATACCCAAGCTAGAGGACACAGATGATTAGGGAGGGACAAGACAGGTCGCCTAAACAGAAGGCACCACCGATTGAAGAACTTCCAAGATATCAAACAGAGCCTGTTGCAGAACCTTAAGAACAGGGTTAAGACTCCAAAGAGGAGCAACAGACTTAAGCACAGGCCTGTCTCTGACCAAGGTCTGAAAAAAATATGCGCATCTGGCACGTCCGCCAGACGCTTATGTAGCAAAAAAGATAATGCAGAAATAAGACCCTTCCGGGTACTGACTGACAAACCCCTCTCCAGAGCTACCTGGAGAAAGGACAAAATCCTAAGAATCCAGACCCCACTCCAAGAGTAGCCCTTGGATTCACACAAATAAAGATATATACGCCATATCTTATGGTAAATCTTTCTAGAAACAGGCTTGCGAGTCTGAATCATGGTTCCAATGACCGACTCAGAAAAACCAAGCTTAGATAGAACTAAGCTTTAAATCTCCAAGCAGAAAGCTTCTGAGAAACGAATGTTGGATGAAAGAATGGACCCTGAATTAGAAGGTCCTTCCTCAGGAACAACCACTAAGGTGGAAGAGATACAACCCCACTAGGTCTGTATCTAGATCCTGCGAGAATATGCAAAAACTAGTAAAAATACCGATGCTCACTCCTATTTGATATGAGCAAAGACTTGTGGAAGGAGAGCAAACTGAGGAACAGGGATGTCAGACTGAAATCCCAAGGAACCGCCAGGAATTTTAACAGAGCAGCCTGCTGATCTCTTAACCTATAAACAAAACTAGGTAGTTTGATGTACTGCCTTCTCCAACTCCACCCATTTGAGGCTTAACCTGGAGAACACCTCCGGGAGAAGCGTCCACTCCCCAGGAAGAAAAATCTGACTGCTCAAGAAGTCCGCTCCCAGTATCCACTCCTGAAATGTGACTAGTGGATAGACAACAAATGTGAGCATCCACCCATCGAACAATCCATGCCAAACATGGCTAAGGAACTCAAGGTTCCTTTCCAGGTGGTTGATGTGAACCACTGAGAGGAATTGTCCAACTAGAACCTGAAAAAATGGCTTAAGATAACTGATGCTAAGTCATCAGAGAATTGTAGATCGCTCTCAACTCCAAGATGGTTATGGAGAGAGCAGACCCCTGCAAAGTCACCAACCCAACAGGCCAACGTCCATGGTCACTATTACTCAGGAAGGTCCCTGGAAGCATGTGCCCGAGACAGAAGCTCTTGAGAAAACCATCACAGGAAAGAAACTCTAGAACAGAACCACATGATCCCCGTTTCACTATTTTAGCATGCATAACAGCAGACTCTCAGATGGAATTGAGCAAAAAGATGATGTGCAGTGAAGCAACCATCAGACCAATTACCTCCATACATTGAGCCACTGAAGGGCCAAACAGTAGAGTACAGAGAGAGACAAGAGGAAAAAATCCCTAATTCTATGACCTCTGTCAAAAATATTTTCAGAGATAGGGAAACTAATATGGTCCCTAAGAAAACTACCCCTGTAGCTGGAACAATGGAACTCATTTTCAGATTCAATTCCCGTTCATGGGAAAGCAGAAAAGACAACATCTCAGTATGAGAGCTTGCTTGTTGAAAAGATAGCCCCTGAACCATTATGTCATCCAGGAAGGGCATCATAGCAATACCCCGAAACATGATTACTGTCAAGAAAGCCCCCTCTGGGAGCCGTGGCAAGGTCAAAGGGAAGAGCCACAAATGGAAAAAGTTTGACAGAAAGGCAAAACTCAGGAACTTGAAATTTGCGTCCTCCTGGACTATGGCCACCATGAACTGACCCTCTAGGACCAAATGAAGAACGTATCCACTAGCTTCCATTTGAAGGATGGAACCTGAGAAACTTGTTGAGACCCTTTAAGTCTATCATTAGGACTAAAAATTCCCTTCTTTTCTGGAACCACAAACAGGAACCAATAGAATCCTAGACCCTGTTCCCGAACAGGAACTGGAACTATCACTCCACGGGTAGAGAGGTCCCAAACGCACTTCAAAAATGCCTCACTGTTATCTGTCCTGCAGATAAAATTAAGAGGTGGAACCTGTGTCTGGGAGAAAATTAATTAAGTCTATGTGATACTATGTCCACAGCCTCTCTGGGACCTCTCAAATCCATGTTTGAAGGCAAACAGAGAGATTCAGCCCCCTACTTGGTATGACCCTGTATTGGGCAAAAACTCCTTTAGGGCTAATCATCTTGTCTTAAGGTAGACAAGACACTTTTCCACCTGAATATTAGAAATATTCCTGTCAGATGAGGACCAAACAAGATCTTACCCCTTGTAAGGAAATGCCAGAAGCTTGGAATCAGAGAAAAAATCCACTGACCAAGAATATAGCCATAACGTCTCGCGGGTTAGCACAGCAAAGCCAGATATCTTATCTCCTGGCTAAAAGATTTGCATGATAGCACCAGAAATAAAATCATGGGCTAGCGAAAGATCCTTAATTTTGTTCTGGATCACCTCCAAAGGAGTCCCTACCAAAAAGGAATCGGACAAGGTGTCGACCATTAAGATGCCGCACTTGACACAGAGGCAATACAAACTTCCATATAAGCCTCCAGCTTAGTCCATTGATCCCATTAAGAGCAGCTATCCTCTATAGGGATCCTAGTTCTTTTAGCCAGAGAAGAAATGGTCCCAACTACTTTAGCCACTGAGCACCATAATATTCAATGGAGACAACGACAGGAACATCTTTTTAAAGACAGGAGACAGGGAAAAAGGAAACCTTGACTACTCACATTTCTGTGCAAAATCTGCTAGCATGGTCCAGAACAGGAAAGACTTCCACAGAAAAATCCTAGAATCTATTAAGTTTACTAGATCCAATGGGTTAACAACGACAGACTTATCGAAGTCGCTCCAAAGAAGCCAAAACCTCTTTTAACATACATGAAGGTGTACCGGCTAAAAACTAAAGGTTGCTATTCCAGCATCAGATGAAGGAATATACTGTAAAAATCTGAGATTTTACCCTCAGAGGCCACCTAAATATTTTCCTTATCAGTCTTATGAGGAAGTACAGTCTGAATAGCCGCAGATTGGACAGAACCTTACTATCCTTTGCATCTTCCCTAGCATAGGGAAAGCAGACAATGCCACAGATATTGCCAAAGATACCTGAGCAGCAAGTTCTGCAGGCAAATTAACTCCTCCTGGAGATTGATAGGAACCGCAGGGCGCTGCATGTGACACAATTAAGGCTTGGGGCATTCAAGAAAAAAGCTGTGGCATTGCCTGAACAGCATTATCCTGAGAGACATAGGGTTCAGAGGCAAAAAAACTCTCACTATAGGAGAAAGTTGTAGCCAAAAAATCAGCAGAGGCTTTGCTAAGAGGCAACATTTGTGCTTAAATACATACCAAACACAAGAGATGTTCAAAAAGTTGGTCTGCAGATTGGAGAATTAATTTTTCTTATTCAACATTAAAATATGTACAATATTAAGATGTCAAAAGATATGTATCAAGCACGGCAGAGCTGCTGTCATTCACTAAACTGCCCAAACAACACACAGAACTACTATGTCTGAAGGGGAAACTAAAATGAAAAATATATTCCTTTATTTAAATGAGTACTATGTGATCAACTGTCCATTTAAGAGAGAATAAGCCGTTAAGTCCCATTGCGACTTCCACTCTCTGTCCAAGCACTGAAGAGGCTTCTAAGCTACGCTACTGTAGCAGACATCCCCTCTGAAAAAAAGCCCCCGAATTGGACAAGAACAGAAAATTCAACACAAACACGGCTGAACTCCCTGCTGATCGCAGAAGACTCCATTCCACTGTCTGAACTATAACGGAGACACAGGTCACATAACCCGCCTACCAAGTCTCATAGAAACTGTGCCGCAACAAGCACACGCTTCCAGTAAGTCTAGACAAAATAGAAGCGTCCTTCCCCTCCCAGAATTTACAATGGCGGGGGAAGTTAGGACTAAAGTGCGTAGCTTCTCAATCCACAGAAGAGGCATCTAACAAGAAATCTCTCTAGAAGGCAGCAAACAGCATAAGCGATAACAGACCCATATACAGCCCATCAATCAATTAAATAAATAAAGCGATAACTAACGTATCCTCCTAACATATAGAACCATCGCTATAACTAGAGAGGAACTGTATGTCAAGAGTAACACCAATAGTGCCTAGATGAACCCAGAAAAGGATAAGGGAATAAACAATTAAAAGTATGAACCCTTGTCTCAAAGGTCACATTGCAAGTGCCTGCCCCTGCCAGAAATCATTCTGAACCCAGGATTTTAGTCCCTTATATAAAAGTAGAAATTTTGGGTAGCAATTCCTCAGCCTAACCCTTACAGTGCCAGCATCCCAGCCCCAGAAGACAAAGGCACTTACCTGCATCTAGCCATCTGGCAGGAGAACAGCTTACAAGGTATGAGAGGACACAGTTCCTCACAGAGACCTGTAGAAAAGAAAGAACAGAGTAAACTACTCTGGCTTTCTATACCATGGGCAGCAAGGCCCACCTTACAAGTTCCTAACTGGTTTAAAGTCACCACTGTCCTTACTGAAGAGACTAATGTGGAGTACAGCTAGACCCAATCCTTGAAAAAGGGGAAGGAACAGAGTAGCCTACTCTGTTCTAAAATAATAAAATCTTGATTGAAGCAAAATAAATCCAATTTCTTCAGACACCAAAACTTCACCTCCTCCTTGCACTGAAGGCAAAGAGAATGACTGGGGATTGTGGGAAGGGAAGTGATACTCAACAGCTTGTATGTGATGTTCTTTGCCTCCTCCTGCTGGCCAGGAGTGATATTCCCAACAGTAATTGATGATTTCGTGGACTCACCATATCTTAGGAAGGAAATAAATTACGGGCGGGGTCGTGGACTCTCCCTGCCAGGAAGGAAAGCAATTTATCTGGTAAGCATAAATTATGTTTTCCTTCCATAAGGTAGGGAGAGTTCATAACTTCATTCCTTAATGTTGGGAAAACTATACCCAAGCACCAGAGGACATTAAATGAAAAACGGGAGGGAAAAGAAAAAGAGGCGGACCCTATTCTGAGGGCACAACAGCCTGCAAAATTTTTCTCCCGAAAACTGCTTCACCCGAAGAAAACACATCAAACTTGTAAAATTTTGAAAAAGTGTGTAAGGAGGACCGGGTAGTTGCCTTACAACTCTGATCCATTGAGGCTTTGTTCTTAAAAGCCCAAGAGGAAGCCACTGCTCTAGTGGAATGTGCTGTTATCCTCTCAGGAGGCTGTCTTTCCACTGTCTCATAAGCTAAGCGGATGACACTCCTCAACCAGAAAGATAGAGAAGTCGTAGTAGTCTTCTGCCCCTTACACTTCTCTGTATAGATGACAAACAAAGAGGAAGATTGTCTGAATTCCTTAGTAGCCTGAAGATAGAATTTCAACGCACTAAACACATCTAGATTGTGAAGCAAACGTTCCTTCCTTGTGTCCTAATCCTTCTTCAGCGAAGGAACAACAATTTCTTGATTAATGTTACGATTCAACACCACCTTAGGGAGGAACCCTAGTTTAGTGCATAAAATCGCCTTTTCAGCATGAAAAAACAGATAGGGGGATCACATTGCAAAGCAGAAATCTCAGAAACTCTGCGCACAGAGGCAATAGCTAACCAAAAAAAACAAAAACTTCCAAGATAACAATTTAAATGTCAACAGTATGCATAGGTTCAAACGGAGCCTGCTGTAAAACACTAAGAACAAGATTGAGGCTCCAAGACAGAGCCCCAGATCTAAACACAAGTCTGATCCTAGCCAGAGCCTTAACAAAAGACTGCACATCCGGAAGCTCAGCCAATCTTTTGTGCAGCAACACCGACAGGGCCAATATCTGTCCCTTCAGGGAACTAGTAGATAAACCCTTCTCCAGTCCGTCCTGGAGAAAAGATAACATTCTGGCAACCTTAAACTTATGCTGGGAAAAGCCACGCTCTTCACACCAGTACAAGTAAGTCCTCCACACTTTATGGTAGATACGACTAGTAACTGACTTACGGGATTGAATCAGAGTGTTGATAACATTCTCAGAGAACCCTCTCTTGGCTAAAACTTGGCTAAGACTAAGCATTCAATCTCCATGCAGTCAGCCTCAGAGAATCTAGATTTTGATGAACAAAGGGACCCTGTATCAGCAGATCTCTGCGACAAGGTAACCTCCACGTCCTTCCAGCCACAACAGAGCAATCAGAATCAAAGATGCTCGCTCCTGCTTGATGCGAGCCACCATACGAGGGAGAAGCACTAATGGAGGAAAAAGATATATGAGTCTGAACCTCCATGGTACTGATAGGGCATCTATCAGTTCAGCCCGAGGATCCCTCGACCTCCACCTGTACCTGGGTAGCTTGGTATTGAGGCGAGATGCTATGAGATCTATCTCCGGCGTCCCCCACTAGCTGTATATCTCTGCAAACACCTCAGGGAGAAAAGACCATTCCCCTGGGTGAAAGGATTGCCTGCTGAGGAAGTCCACTTCCCAGTTGTCTACACCTGGAATGTGAATCGCTGACAGCGTACATTTGTGAGTCTCCGCCCACTCTAGTATCTGAGATACTTCTCTCATCGCCAAGGAACTTCTCGTTCCTCCCTGATGGTTGACATAGGCAATCGAGGTTAGGTTGTCGGATTGGAATCTGATAAACTGGAACGAACCCAGAAGGGTCCAAGTCTTCAAGGCATTGAAGATTGCCCAGAGTTTCAAAATATTGATTGGAAGGGAGGACTCCTCCTGAGTCCACAGACCTTGTGCTTTCTTGGCACCCCAAACGGCTCCCCAGCCGGAAAGGCTTGCTTTCGTAGTCACAATCTCCCAGGATGGTCTTAAAAAGCACGTGCCTTGGGACAGATGATCTGGACAGAGCCACCAGGAGAACAAGTCTCTCGACAGGCTGTCCAGTAAGATCTGTGGAGACAAATCTGAATGGTCACCATTCCATTGTCTCAGCATGCATAGTTGTAAGTATCTGAGATGGAATCTGGCAAAAGGAATGATGTCCATGCAGGACACCGAGTCCGATTACCTCCATACACTGAGCCATTGAGGGTCTTGAGGAGGCCTGGAGGGCAAGACACGCAGAAGTTAGCTTGCAATGTCTCTGATCTGTGAGGAATATTCTCATGGATATGGAGTCTCTTATAGTTCCATGTGATCGAAGAAGATTGATAAGGGCCTCTGAAAGTTCTTCCTCTAGAAGAAAAGATGGTGCCTGTACCAAGATATCGTCCAGGTAAGGCGCAACTGCAATACCTCATGTTCTGGCAATGGCTAGAAGAGCCTCCAGAACCTTTGTACATATTTTTGGAGCAGTAGCTAGGCCAAAAGGAAGAGCTATTAACAGGAAATGCTGGTACAGAAAAGCAAACCTCAGGGACTGAAAATGTTCCCAGTGAATCGGGATGCGAAGGTATGCATCCTTCAGGTCTATTGTGGTCATAAGCTGTCCTTCCTGAACCAGAGGAAGGATTGACCGTATTAACTTGTTTAGGTACTTCAGGTACAGAATTGGACAAAAAGTTCCCTCCTTTGGAACCACAAAAAGGTTTGAATAAAACCCTAAACCTTTTTCTGCTGTAGGTACCGGGACAATTACTCCTAAAGAGGAGAGATCCTGTACGCAAACTAAGAAGGCAGCCGTATTTTCTGGTCTTGTAGACAGACTGGAGAGTAGGAATCTGTCCCATACATCCTGGAACCAATTGTCTGAAAAAAGAGACAGTCTGCCCTACTCGATCTGATCCCGGATCGGGGGCCGCCCCTTCATGCTGACTTTTTAGTCCATTTTTTTAGTCCATTTGGACTTATTCCATTGTGCTGCTCGGACTTGGAAGAGGACTGCTGTCGTTGTGGGAGTACAAGGTACAGAAACTTAAAGCAGGTTGAGGGTGTTCCATGTATAGCAGGCAGAGGAGGATCCATTAGAGTGGTCAGGCAAAGCAGAGGTCAGTATCACTTTAAAGCAGGCAGGGGATGAGGCAGCAGAGTGGTCAGGCAAAGCAACGGTCAATGTCCCTTTAAACAGGTTTAAGGATGAGGCAACAGAGTGGTCAGGCAAAGCAATGGTCAATGTCCCTTTAAGCAGGTTTAAGGATGAGGCCGCAGAGTGGTCAGGCAAAGCAATGGTTAAAAAACATAATTTATGTAAGAACTTACCTGATAAATTCATTTCTTTCATATTAGCAAGAGTCCATGAGCTAGTGACGTATGGGATATACATTCCTACCAGGAGGGGCAAAGTTTCCCAAACCTCAAAATGCCTATAAATACACCCCTCACCACACCCACAATTCAGTTTAACGAATAGCCAAGAAGTGGGGTGATAAAAAAGTGCGAAAGCATATAAAATAAGGAATTGGAATAATTGTGCTTTATACAAAAATCATAACCACCACAAAAAAAGGGCGGGCCTCATGGACTCTTGCTAATATGAAAGAAATGAATTTATCAGGTAAGTTCTTACATAAATTATGTTTTCTTTCATGTAATTAGCAAGAGTCCATGAGCTAGTGACGTATGGGATAATGACTACCCAAGATGTGGATCTTTCCACACAAGAGTCACTAGAGAGGGAGGGATAAAATAAAGACAGCCAATTCCTGCTGAAAATAATCCACACCCAAAAATAAAGTTTAACGAAAAACATAAGCAGAAGATTCAAACTGAAACCGCTGCCTGAAGTACTTTTCTACCAAAAACTGCTTCAGAAGAAGAAAATACATCAAAATGGTAGAATTTAGTAAAAGTATGCAAAGAGGACCAAGTTGCTGCTTTGCAAATCTGGTCAACCGAAGCTTCATTCCTAAACGCCCAGGAAGTAGAAACTGACCTAGTAGAATGAGCTGTAATTCTTTGAGGCGGAGTTTTACCCGACTCAACATAGGCAAGATGAATTAAAGATTTCAACCAAGATGCCAAAGAAATGGCAGAAGCTTTCTGGCCTTTTCTAGAACCGGAAAAGATAACAAATAAACTAGAAGTCTTACGGAAAGATTTCGTAGCTTCAACATAATATTTCAAAGCTCTAACAACATCCAAAGAATGCAACGATTTCTCCTTAGAATTCTTAGGATTAGGACATAATGAAGGAACCACAATTTCTCTACTAATGTTGTTGGAATTCACAACTTTAGGTAAAAATTCAAAAGAAGTTCGCAACACCGCCTTATCCTGATGAAAAAACAGAAAAGGAGACTCACAAGAAAGAGCAGATAATTCAGAAACTCTTCTGGCAGAAGAGATGGCCAAAAGGAACAAAACTTTCCAAGAAAGTAATTTAATGTCCAATGAATGCATAGGTTCAAACGGAGGAGCTTGAAGAGCTCCCAAAACCAAATTCAAACTCCAAGGAGGAGAAATTGACTTAATAACAGGTTTTATACGAACCAAAGCTTGTACAAAACAATGAATATCAGGAAGAATAGCAATCTTTCTGTGAAAAAGAACAGAAAGAGCAGAGATTTGTCCTTTCAAAGAACTTGCGGACAAACCCTTATCTAAACCATCCTGAAGAAACTGTAAAATTCTCGGTATTCTAAAAGAATGCCAAGAAAAATGATGAGAAAGACACCAAGAAATATAAGTCTTCCAGACTCTATAATATATCTCTCGAGATACAGATTTACGAGCCTGTAACATAGTATTAATCACAGAGTCAGAGAAACCTCTTTGACCAAGAATCAAGCGTTCAATCTCCATACCTTTAAATTTAAGGATTTCAGATCCTGATGGAAAAAAGGACCTTGTGACAGAAGGTCTGGTCTTAACGGAAGAGTCCACGGTTGGCAAGAGGCCATCCGGACAAGATCCGCATACCAAAACCTGTGAGGCCATGCCGGAGCTACCAGCAGAACAAACGAGCATTCCTTCAGAATCTTGGAGATTACTCTTGGAAGAAGAACTAGAGGCGGAAAGATATAGGCAGGATGATACTTCCAAGGAAGTGATAATGCATCCACTGCCTCCGCCTGAGGATCCCGGGATCTGGACAGATACCTGGGAAGTTTCTTGTTTAGATGGGACGCCATCAGATCTATTTCTGGAAGTTCCCACATTTGAACAATCTGAAGAAATACCTCTGGGTGAAGAGACCATTCGCCCGGATGCAACGTTTGGCGACTGAGATAATCCGCTTCCCAATTGTCTATACCTGGGATATGAACCGCAGAGATTAGACAGGAGCTGGATTCCGCCCAAACCAAAATTCGAGATACTTCTTTCATAGCCAGAGGACTGTGAGTCCCTCCTTGATGATTGATGTATGCCACAGTTGTGACATTGTCTGTTTGAAAACAAATGAACGATTCTCTCTTCAGAAGAGGCCAAAACTGAAGAGCTCTGAAAATTGCACGGAGTTCCAAAATATTGATCGGTAATCTCACCTCCTGAGATTCCCAAACTCCTTGTGCCGTCAGAGATCCCCACACAGCTCCCCAACCTGTGAGACTTGCATCTGTTGAAATTACAGTCCAGGTCGGAAGCACAAAAGAAGCCCCCTGAATTAAACGATGGTGATCTGTCCACCATGTTAGAGAGTGTCGAACAATCGGTTTTAAAGATATTAATTGAGATATCTTCGTGTAATCCTTGCACCATTGCTTCAGCATACAGAGCTGAAGAGGTCGCATGTGAAAACGAGCAAAGGGGATCGCGTCCGATGCAGCAGTCATAAGACCTAGAATTTCCATGCATAAGGCTACCGAAGGGAATGATTGTGACTGAAGGTTTCGACAAGCTGCAATCAATTTTAGACGTCTCTTGTCTGTTAAAGACAGAGTCATGGACACTGAATCCATCTGGAAACCCAGAAAGGTTACCCTTGTCTGAGGAATCAAAGAACTTTTTGGTAAATTGATCCTCCAATCATGATCTTGAAGAAACAACACAAGTCGATTCGTATGAGATTCTGCTAAATGTAAAGACTGAGCAAGTACCAAGATATCGTCCAAATAAGGAAATACCACAATACCCTGTTCTCTGATTACAGACAGAAGGGCACCGAGAACCTTTGTAAAAATTCTTGGAGCTGTAGCTAGGCCAAACGGCAGAGCCACAAACTGGTAATGCTTGTCCAGAAAAGAGAATCTCAGGAACTGATAATGATCTGGATGAATCGGAATATGCAGATATGCATCCTGTAAATCTATTGTGGACATATAATTCCCTTGCTGAACAAAAGGCAAGATAGTCCTTACAGTTACCATCTTGAACGTTGGTATTCTTACATAACGATTCAATATTTTTAGATCCAGAACTGGTCTGAAGGAATTCTCCTTCTTTGGTACAATGAAGAGATTTGAATAAAACCCCATCCCCTGTTCCGGAACTGGAACCGGCATAATTACTCCAGTCAACTCTAGATCTGAAACACATTTCAGAAATGCTTGAGCTTTTACTGGGACACGGGAAAGAAAAAATCTCTTTGCAGGAGGTCTCATCTTGAAACCAATTCTGTACCCTTCTGAAACAATGCTCTGAATCCAAAGATTGTGAACAGAATTGATCCAAATTTCCTTGAAAAAACGTAACCTGCCCCCTACCAGCTGAGCTGGAATGAGGGCCGCACCTTCATGTGGACTTAGAAGCAGGCTTTGCCTTTCTAGCTGGCTTGGATTTATTCCAGACTGGAGATGGTTTCCAAACTGAAACTGCTCCTGAGGATGAAGGATCAGGCTTTTGTTCTTTGTTGAAACGAAAGGAATGAAAACGATTATTAGCCCTGCTTTTACCTTTAGATTTTTTATCCTGTGGTAAAAAAGTTCCTTTCCCACCAGTAACAGTTGAAATAATGGAATCCAACTGAGAACCAAATAATTTGTTACCCTGGAAAGAAATGGAAAGTAAAGTAGATTTAGAAGCCATATCAGCATTCCAAGTTTTAAGCCATAAAGCTCTTCTAGCTAAAATAGCTAGAGACAAAAACCTGACATCAACTCTGATAATATCAAAAATGGCATCACAGATAAAATTATTAGCATGCTGTAGAAGAATAATAATATCATGAGAATCATGATGTGTTACTTGTTGCGCTAAAGTTTCCAACCAGAAAGTTGAAGCTGCAGCAACATCAGCCAAAGATATAGCAGGTCTAAGAAGATTACCTGAACACAGATAAGCTTTTCTTAGAAAGGATTCAATTTTCCTATCTAAAGGATCCTTAAACGAAGTACCATCTGACGTAGGAATAGTAGTACGTTTAGCAAGGGTAGAAATAGCCCCATCAACTTTAGGGATTTTGTCCCAAAATTCTAATCTGTCAGACGGCACAGGATATAATCGCTTAAAACGTTTAGAAGGAGTAAATGAATTACCCAATTTATCCCATTCTTTGGAAATTACTGCAGAAATAGCATTAGGAACAGGAAAAACTTCTGGAATAACCACAGGAGCTTTAAATACCTTATCCAAACGTTTAGAATTAGTATCAAGAGGACCAGAATCCTCTATTTCTAAAGCAATTAGTACTTCTTTAAGTAAAGAACGAATAAATTCCATTTTAAATAAATATGAAGATTTATCAGCATCAACCTCTGAGACAGAATCCTCTGAACCAGAAGAGTCATCAGAATCAGAATGATGATGTTCATTTAAAAATTCATCTGTAGGGAGAGAAGTTTTAAAAGATTTTTTACGTTTACTAGAAGGAGAAATAACAGACATAGCCTTCTTTATGGATTCTGAAACAAAATCTCTTATATTATCAGGAACATTCTGCACCTTAGATGTTGAAGGAACTGCAACAGGCAATGGTACTTTACTAAAGGAAATATTATCTGCTTTAACAAGTTTGTCATGACAATCAATACAAACAACAGCTGGAGGAATAGCTACCAAAAGTTTACAGCAGATACACTTAGCTTTGGTAGATCCAGCACTAGACAGCGATTTTCCTGTAGTATCTTCTGGCTCAGATGCAACGTGAGACATCTTGCAATATGTAAGAGAAAAAACAACATATATATAAAGCAAAATTGATCAAATTCCTTAAATGACAGTTTCAGGAATGGGAAAAAATGCCAAAGAACAAGCTTCTAGCAACCAGAAGCAATGAAAAATGAGACTTAAATAATGTGGAGACAAAAGCGACGCCCATATTTTTCGCGCCAATAAGACGCCCACATTATTTGGCGCCTAAATGCTTTTTGGCGCCAAAATGACGCCACATCCGGAACGCCGACATTTTTGGCGCAAAATAACGTCAAAAAATGACGCAACTTCCGGCGACACGTATGACGCCGGAAACGGAAACGAATTTTTTGCGCCAAAAAAGTCCGCGCCAAGAATGACGCAATAAAATGAAGCATTTTCAGCCCCCGCGAGCCTAACAGCCCACAGGGAAGAGTCAAATTTTTGAAGGTAAGAAAAAAATGATTAAATCAAATGCATTATCCCAAATATGAAACTGACTGTCTGAAAATAAGGAAAGTTGAACATTCTGAGTCAAGGCAAATAAATGTTTGAATACATATATTTAGAACTTTATAAATAAAGTGCCCAACCATAGCTTGGAGTGTCACAGAAAATAAGATTTACTTACCCCAGGACACTCATCTACATGTTTGTAGAAAGCCAAACCAGTACTGAAACGAGAATCAGCAGAGGTAATGGTATATATAAGAGTATATCGTCGATCTGAAAAGGGAGGTAAGAGATGAATCTCTACGACCGATAACAGAGAACCTATGAAATAGACCCCGTAGAAGGAGATCACTGCATTCAAATAGGCAATACTCTCCTCACATCCCTCTGACATTCACTGCACGCTGAGAGGAAAACCGGGCTCCAACTTGCTGCGGAGCGCATATCAACGTAGAATCTAGCACAAACTTACTTCACCACCTCCATCGGAGGCAAAGTTTGTAAAACTGAATTGTGGGTGTGGTGAGGGGTGTATTTATAGGCATTTTGAGGTTTGGGAAACTTTGCCCCTCCTGGTAGGAATGTATATCCCATACGTCACTAGCTCATGGACTCTTGCTAATTACATGAAAGAAATCCTATTATAGCAGGCAGGAAGGAGAGCAAACACTCACGGATCCAAGAAGCAGGAAGCAGGCAACGCTATCCGACAAACGGGCACCGGAGAGAAGTCCCGCTGAAGATTTAAAGCCCAGTGAAGTGGGGGGCATACACAGGGAGGCCGCGTCACCTTGTTAGGCAACGAATACAGAGAGATCCGGGAGCTGCAACAACAAGGCAATGATCAGGTCATGACAAAAACACAATTTATGCTTACCTGATACATTTATTTCTCTTGTGGTGTATCCAGCCCACGGATCATCCATTACTTGTGGGATATTCTCATCCCCAATAGGAAGTTGCAAGAGGACACCCACAGCAGAGCTGTTATATAGCTCCTCCCCTAACTGCCATATCCAGTCATTCGACCGAAAACACGCAGAGAAAGGAGAAACCATAAGGTGCAGTGGTGACTGTAGTTTAAATGAAAAAATGACCTGCCTTAAAATGACAGGGCGGGCCGTGGACTGGATACACCACAAGAGAAATAAATTTATCAGGTAAGCATAAATTGTGTTTTCTCTTGTAAGGTGTATCCAGTCCACGGATCATCCATTACTTGTGGGATACCAATACCAAAGCTAAAGTACACAGATGAAGGGAGGGACAAGGCAGGTACTTAAACGGAAGGTATCACTGCTTGTAAAATCTTTCTAGCAAAAATAGCCTCAGAAGAAGCAAAAGTATCAAATTTGTAGAATTTTGAAAAAGTATGAAGCGAAGACCAAGTTGCCGCCTTGCAAATCTGTTCAACAGAAGCCTCATTTTTAAAGGCCCAAGTGGAAGCCACAGCTCTAGTAGAATGAGCTGTAATCCTTTCAGGAGGCTGCTGGCCAGCAGTCTCATAGGCTAAGCGGATTATGCTTCTTAGCCAAAAAGAAAGAGAGGTTGCCGAAGCCTTTTGACCTCTCCTCTGTCCAGAGTAGACAACAAACAAAGCAGATGTTTGACAAAAATCTTTAGTAGCCTTTAAGTAAAACTTTAAAGCACGAACCACGTTGATATTCTTGTTAGATACCACCTTAGGTAAAAACCCAGGTTTGGTACGCAGGACTACCTTATCCGTATGGAAGATCAGATAAGGAGAATCACATTGTAAAGCAGATAACTCGGAGACTCTACAAGCCGAGGAAATAGCTACCAAACACAGAACTTTCCAAGATAAAAGTTTGATATCTATGGAATGAAGAGGTTCAAACGGAACTCCTTGAAGAACCTTAAGAACCAAATTTAAACTCCATGGGGGAGCAACAGGTTTAAACACAGGCTTGATTCTAACCAAAGCCTGACAAAATGCCTGAACGTCTGGAACATCTGCCAGACGCTTGTGCAAAAGAATAGACAGAGCAGAAATCTGTCCTTTTAAGGAACTAGCTGACAATCCATTTTCCAAACCATCTTGGAGAAAAGATAATATCCTGGGAATCCTAACCCTTGGATTCACACCAATAAAGATATGTACGCCATATTTTATGGTAAATTTTCCTGGTGACAGGCTTTCGTGCCTGTATTAAGGTATCAATGACTGACTCGGAGAAGCCACGCTTTGATAAAATCAAGCGTTCAATCTCCAGGCAGTCAGTCTCAGAGAAATTAGATTTGGATGGTTGAAAGGACCCTAAAGTAGAAGGTCCTGTCTCAGAGGCAGAGTCCATGGTGGAAAGGATGACATGTCCACCAGATCTGCATACCAGGTCCTGCGCCGCCACGCAGGCGCTATCAAAATCACTGATGCTCTCTCCTGCTTGACCTTGGCAATCAGTCGAGGGAGCAGAGGAAACGGTGGAAACACATAAGCCAGGTTGAAAGACCAGGGTGCTGCTAGAGCATCTATTAGCGTCGCCTTGGGATCCCTGGACCTGGATCCGTGACAAGGAAGCTTGCCATTCTAGCGAGACGCCATGAGATCCAGTTCTGGTTTGCCCCAACGATGAATCAATTGTGCAAACACCTCCGGATGGAGTTCCCACTTTCCCGGATGAAAAGTCTGACGACTTAAAAAATCCGCCTCCCAGTTCTCTACACCTGGGATATGGATAGCTGATAGGTGGCAAGAGTGAGTCTATGCCCAGCAAATTATCTTTGAGACTTCTAACATCGCTAGGGAACTTCTTGTTCCCCCTTGATGGTTGATGGAAGCCACAGTCGTGATGTTGTCCGACTGAAATCTGATGTACCTCAGAGTTGCTAACTGAGGCCAAGCCTGAAGAGCATTGAATATCGCTCTTCCAGAATATTTATTGGAAGTAGTTTCTCCTCCTGAGTCCACGATCACTGAGCCTTCAGGGAGTTCCAGACTGCACCCCAACCTAGAAGGCTGGCATCTGTTACAATTGTCCAATATGGCCTGCGAAAGGTCATACCTTTGGACAGATGGACTCGAGATAGCCACCAGAGAAGAGAATCCCTGGTCTCTTGATCCAGATTTAGTAGAGGGGACAAATCTGTGTAATCCCCGTTCCACTGACTGAGCATGCATAGTTGCAGCGGTCTGAGATGTAGGTGTGGAAACAGCACTATGTCCATTGCCGCTACCATTAAGCCGATTACTTCCATGCATTGAGCCACCAAAGGCGCGGAATGGAATGAAGAACACGGCAGGAATTTAGAAGCTTTGATAACCTGGACTCTATCAGGTAAATTTTCATTTCTACAGAATCTATCAGAGTCCCTTGTAAGGAAACTCTTGTGAGTGGGGATAGAGAACTCTTTTCCTCGTTCACTTTCCACCCATGCGATCTCAGAAATGCCAGTACTACGTCCGTATGAGACTTGGCAATTTGGAAGTTTGACGCCTGTATCAGGATGTCGTCTAAATAAGGGGCCACTGCTATGCTCCGCGGCCTTAGGACTGCCAGAAGCGGCCCTAGAACCTTCGTAAAGAATCTTGGGGCTGTAGCTAATCCAAAAGGAAGAGCTACAAACTGGTAATGCCTGTCTAGAAAGGCAAACCTGAGAAACCGATGATGATCTTTGTTATCGGAATGTGAAGATAAGCATCCTTTAAATCCACTGTAGTCATATATTGACCCTCCTGGATCATAGGTAGGATGGTACGAATAGTTTCCATCTTGAATGATGGAACTCTGAGGAATTTGTTTAAAATCTTTAGATCCAAAATTGGTCTGAAGGTTCCCTCTTTTTTGGGAACCACAAACAGATTTGAGTAAAAACCCTGTCCCTGTTCCTCCTTTGGAACTGGATGGATCACTCCCATAACTAGGAGGCCCAAGTGGAAGCCACAGCTCTAGTAGAATGAGCTGTAATCCTTTCAGGAGGCTGCTGGCCAGCAGTCTCATAGGCTAAGCGGATTATGCTTCTTAGCCAAAAAGAAAGAGAGGTTGCCGAAGCCTTTTGACCTCTCCTCTGTCCAGAGTAGACAACAAACAAAGCAGATGTTTGACAAAAATCTTTAGTAGCCTTTAAGTAAAACTTTAAAGCACGAACCACGTCCAGATTGTGTAATAGACATTCCTTCTTTGAAGAAGGATTAGGACACAAGGATGGAACAACAATCTTTTGATTGATATTCTTGTTAGATACCACCTTAGGTAAAAACCCAGGTTTGGTACGCAGGACTACCTTATCCGTATGGAAGATCAGATAAGGAGAATCACATTGTAAAGCAGATAACTCGGAGACTCTACAAGCCGAGGAAATAGCTACCAAAAACAGAACTTTCCAAGATAAAAGTTTGATATCTATGGAATGAAGAGGTTCAAACGGAACTCCTTGAAGAACCTTAAGAACCAAATTTAAACTCCATGGGGGAGCAACAGGTTTAAACACAGGCTTGATTCTAACCAAAGCCTGACAAAATGCCTGAACGTCTGGAACATCTGCCAGACGCTTGTGCAAAAGAATAGACAGAGCAGAAATCTGTCCTTTTAAGGAACTAGCTGACAATCCATTTTCCAAACCATCTTGGAGAAAAGATAATATCCTGGGAATCCTAACCCTTGGATTCACACCAATAAAGATATGTACGCCATATTTTATGGTAAATTTTCCTGGTGACAGGCTTTCGTGCCTGTATTAAGGTATCAATGACTGACTCGGAGAAGCCACGCTTTGATAAAATCAAGCGTTCAATCTCCAGGCAGTCAGTCTCAGAGAAATTAGATTTGGATGGTTGAAAGGACCCTAAAGTAGAAGGTCCTGTCTCAGAGGCAGAGTCCATGGTGGAAAGGATGACATGTCCACCAGATCTGCATACCAGGTCCTGCGCCGCCACGCAGGCGCTATCAAAATCACTGATGCTCTCTCCTGCTTGACCTTGGCAATCAGTCGAGGGAGCAGAGGAAACGGTGGAAACACATAAGCCAGGTTGAAAGACCAGGGTGCTGCTAGAGCATCTATTAGCGTCGCCTTGGGATCCCTGGACCTGGATCCGTGACAAGGAAGCTTGCCATTCTAGCGAGACGCCATGAGATCCAGTTCTGGTTTGCCCCAACGATGAATCAATTGTGCAAACACCTCCGGATGGAGTTCCCACTTTCCCGGATGAAAAGTCTGACGACTTAAAAAATCCGCCTCCCAGTTCTCTACACCTGGGATATGGATAGCTGATAGGTGGCAAGAGTGAGTCTATGCCCAGCAAATTATCTTTGAGACTTCTAACATCGCTAGGGAACTTCTTGTTCCCCCTTGATGGTTGATGGAAGCCACAGTCGTGATGTTGTCCGACTGAAATCTGATGTACCTCAGAGTTGCTAACTGAGGCCAAGCCTGAAGAGCATTGAATGTCGCTCTTCCAGAATATTTATTGGAAGTAGTTTCTCCTCCTGAGTCCACGATCACTGAGCCTTCAGGGAGTTCCAGACTGCACCCCAACCTAGAAGGCTGGCATCTGTTACAATTGTCCAATATGGCCTGCGAAAGGTCATACCTTTGGACAGATGGACTCGAGATAGCCACCAGAGAAGAGAATCCCTGGTCTCTTGATCCAGATTTAGTAGAGGGGACAAATCTGTGTAATCCCCGTTCCACTGACTGAGCATGCATAGTTGCAGCGGTCTGAGATGTAGGTGTGGAAACAGCACTATGTCCATTGCTGCTACCATTAAGCCGATTACTTCCATGCATTGAGCCACCAAAGGCGCGGAATGGAATGAAGAACACGGCAGGAATTTAGAAGCTTTGATAACCTGGACTCTATAGGGTAAATTTTCATTTCTACAGAATCTATCAGAGTCCCTTGTAAGGAAACTCTTGTGAGTGGGGATAGAGAACTCTTTTCCTCGTTCACTTTCCACCCATGCGATCTCAGAAATGCCAGTACTACGTCCGTATGAGACTTGGCAATTTGGAAGTTTGACGCCTGTATCAGGATGTCGTCTAAATAAGGGGCCACTGCTATGCTCCGCGGCCTTAGGACTGCCAGAAGCGGCCCTAGAACCTTCGTAAAGAATCTTGGGGCTGTAGCTAATCCAAAAGGAAGAGCTACAAACTGGTAATGCCTGTCTAGAAAGGCAAACCTGAGAAACCGATGATGATCTTTGTTATCGGAATGTGAAGATAAGCATCCTTTAAATCCACTGTAGTCATATATTGACCCTCCTGGATCATAGGTAGGATGGTACGAATAGTTTCCATCTTGAATGATGGAACTCTGAGGAATTTGTTTAAAATCTTTAGATCCAAAATTGGTCTGAAGGTTCCCTCTTTTTTGGGAACCACAAACAGATTTGAGTAAAAACCCTGTCCCTGTTCCTCCTTTGGAACTGGATGGATCACTCCCATAACTAGGAGGTCTCGTACACAGTGTAAGAATGCCTCTCTCTTTATCTGGTTTGCAGATAATTGTGAAAGGTGAAATCTCCCTTTTGGGGGGGAAGCTTTGAAGTCCAGAAGATATCCCTGGGATATAATTTACAACACCCAGGGATCCTGGACATCTCTTGCCCACGCCTGGGTGAAGAGCGAAAGTCTGCCCCCTACTAGATCCATTACCGGATAGGGGGCCATTCCTTCATGCTGTCTTAGAGGCAGCAGCAGGCTTTTTGGCCTGCTTACCTTTGTCCCAGGTCTGGTTTGGTCTCCAGACTGTTTTGGACTGAGCAAAAGTTCCCTCTTGTTTGCATTAGAGGAAGTTGATGCCGCACTTGCCTTGAAGTTTCGAAAGGCATGAAAATTAGACTGTTTGGCCCTTGATTTGGACCTGTCCTGAGGAAGGGCATGACCTTTTCCTCCAGTGATATCAGCAATAATCTCCTTCAAACCAGGCCCGAATAGGGTCTGCCCCTTGAAGGGAATGTTAAGCAGCTTAGATTTTGAAGTCACGTCAGCTGACCATGATTTAAGTCATAGCGCCCTGCACGCCTGTATAGCAAAACCAGAATTCTTAGCCGTTAGTTTAGTCAAATGAACAATGGCATCAGAAAACAAAGGAATTGGCTAGCTTAAGTGCTCTAAGCTTGTCAAGTATGTCATCCAATGGAGTCGCTACCTGTAAAGCCTCTTCCAGAGACTCAAACCAGAACGCCGCAGCAGCAGTGACAGGAGCAATGCATGCAAGGGGCTGTAGGATAAAACCTTATTGAATAAACATTTTCTTAAGGTAACCTTCTAATTTTTTATCCATTGGATCTAAAAAAGCACAACTGTCCTCGACAGGGATAGTAGTACGCTTTGCTAAAGTAGAAACTGCTCCCTCCACCTTAGGAACTGTCTGTCATAAGTCCCGTGTGGTGGCGTCTATTGGAAACATTTTTCTAAAAATAGGAGGGGAAGAGAACGTCACACCTGGTCTATCCCATTCCTTATTAATAATTTCTGTAAACCTTTTAGGTATTGGAAAAACATCAGTACACACCGGCACTGCATAGTATTTATCCAGTCTACACAATTTCTCTGGCACTGCAATTGTATCACAGTCATTCAGAGCAGCTAAAACCTCCCTGAGAAACACACGGAGGTGTTCAAGCTTAAACTTAAATGTAGAAATATCAGAATCAGGTTGCATCATCTTTCCTGAGTCAGAAACATCACCCACAGACTGAAGCTCTTCTTCCTCAGCTTCTGCATATTGTGAGGCAGTATCAGACATGGTTCTTAAAGCGTCAGTATGCTCTGCATTTCGTCTAACCCCAGAGCTATCTCGCTTACCTCTAAATTCAGGTAGTCTGGCTAATACCGCTGACAGTGTATTATCCATGACTGCCGCCATGTCTTGTAAAGTAATTGCTATGGGCGCCCTAGATGTACTTGGCGCCATTTGAGCGGGAGTCCCTTGAGCGGGAGTCAAAGGATCTGACACGTGGGGAGAGTTAGTCGGCATAACTTCTCCCTCGTCAGATTCCTCTGGTGATACATTTTTTTAAAGACAGAATATGATCTTTATTGCTTAAAGTGAAATCAGTACATTTGGTACACATTCTAAGAGGGGGTTCCACCATGGCTTTTAAACATAATGAACAAGGAGTTTCCTCTATGTCAGACTTGTTGGTACAGACTAGCAATGAGACTAGCAAGCTTGGAAAACACTTTAAATCAAGTTAACAAGCAAATATAAAAAACGGTACTGTGCCTTTAAGAGAAACAAATTTTGTCAAAATTTGAAAAACAGTGAAAAAAGGCAGTAAATCAAACAAAATTTTTACAGTGTATGTAATAAGTTAACAGAGCATTGCACCCACTTGCAAATGGATGATTAACCCCTTAATTCAAAAAACGGATAAAAAAAAAGATATAGACGTTTTTTAACAGACACAACAAACTGCCACAGCCTGCTGTGGCCCTAACTTCCCCAATAAACGACTTTGGAAAGCCTTTGAGCCCTTTAGAGATGTCCTATAGCATACAGGGGACTCCTGAGGGAAGCTGGATGTCACAGTTTGTAATTTTAACTGCACCAACGGTAACTTTTATACTACAACAGTGGAAAGCCTCAGGAAACTGTTTCTAGGCAAAATTTAAGCCAGCCATGTGGAAAAAACTAGGCCCCAATAAAGTTTTATCACCAAAGCATATATAAAAACGATTAAACATGCCAGCAAACGTTTTATATTGCAATTTTATAAGGGTATTACCCCTGAGAGTAAGCATGATACCAGTCGCTATTAAATCAGTGTATTCAGGCTTAACTTACATTAATCTGGTATCAGCAGCATTTTCTAGCATTTTCCATTTCTAGAAAAAATTGTAACTGCACATACCTCATAGCAGAGTAACCTGCACGCCATTCTCCCGCTGAAGTTACCTCTCTCCTCAGACATATGTGAGAACAGCAATGGATCTTAGTTACAACCTGCTAAGATCATAGAAAACTCAGGCAGATTCTTCTTTTATTTACTGCCTGGGATAAAATAGTACAACTCCGGTACCATTTAAAATAACAAACTTTTGATTGAAGATAAAAAAAAACAACTATATTTCACCACTCTCTCTTACTACCTCCATGCGTGTTGAGAGTTGTAAGAGAATGACTGGATATGGCAGTTAGGGGAGGAGCTATATAACAGCTCTGCTGTGGGTGTCCTCTTGCAACTTCCTGTTGGGAATGAGACTATCCCACAAGTAATGGATGATCCGTGGACTGGATACACCTTACAAGAGAAAAGAGTGTTTAGGCAAATCAAACAAAATTAAGCAGGTGGGCAAACCACAGCTTCCTCACAATATAAACAGGAATTATTTATCAGTACAGAAGGAGCGGAACCTTCTTATGTAGTATCAGAGTCCATAGCTTTGTATATACCCACAGAAGGACAAACAAAAAGAAACACTTTTATTTAAAAAACGGCACCTTAATACTCCTAATGGCTGGGGCATTTACCACCTCCTAGACCCAGACAGCTAACAGTGAAAACCCTTTCCTCAGGAATGATGTCTGAAGCAGGATCCTAGGAAATGAAAGAGACTGCACCCAGTCATGGTGTGGCTTAGACAGGACATCCCCTGCTATGAAAAATGTCGCTAAGCTATTATGAGCTGCGCAAAACATAAAAAAACAAAAGTGAAAACTGTCTGTTTCAAGCCAAAAAACACACACAGTCTATGAGCCCAAAAAACTCTCACATTAAGGAGATATATAAATCCCCAAACTGTTCAAATCTCCCTGAAGGAGATATTAACCCTTGATACTATCGAAGTATAAAGGAGCCACACTGTGTATATATAAAAAAGGTCTTGCCCTCCAGGATCCATGCTGTGAAACAGGCACAACCTCTCAAGTGCGACAGTCTTGCAGCAGCGCTTCAGACATGGACTTGAGTGTGTAACAGCAAGCAGTGAAACTCGTCAACACTGATTGCTCAGGAGCTGTTAGCGACAGTCTGAATGGGTTTGCAGAAAAACTTTCCCAGCATCTCCAGACTTACTTTGGTCATTGAGAGGTTGACATGATTACTTAAAACTCCAGTCCTTTCTTGAAGGGAACCTTACTATTACAGGACTATCTAAATCTTCTGCCACTTCTCTGCCACCTCCTATAGTGAAGAAAGGCAAAGAATGACTGGGGGATAGGGGAAGTGGGAGGGATATTTAAGCTTTTGGCTGGGGTATCTTTGCCTCCTCCTGGTGGCCAGGTGGGTTTTTCCCAACAGTAAGGAATGAAGTTGTGAACTCTCCCTGCCTTATGGAAGGAAATATGAGTTTCACTTCCCTTTAATAGAAATAATTGTAACATATGTATATATTATGTATCACTTTAAAATTATAAAGTTATATTATAAATTATAAATTATTTAAGTTTTTCAAAGCTCTAAGAGCACTTAATCTTTGGTAGTCTTTTCTCTGCCTGCATAGGAGGAAGGTAAATTGAGCTGCTGCAGATTCTTTGTTGAGAGGGGTCCTCAGATCGATCTGAGGCCCATTTTCCCCCCAGAGAGCTGCTACTGAGAGAAAGAGGGAAGAAGGAAGTATTGGGTAGTGAAACAATTACTCTCAGTGAAAAAGTTAACCACAAGCCTGCCACAGGTGTCAAAGGGAACAGTCCCCTAGCGTCCCCCTGTTGGGTTGTAAATATATTCCTTACATAGATCCTGTGCTGTGATGTACAAGCAATAGATGGGCTCTCTACTGGAAGCAGTCTTTTCTGCAGCCACAATGTACTGTAGATTTTGTGCATCTGAAGTAAGTGTAGCCAGGGGCGTATTAAGGCCTAGGCACACAAGGCCCGTGCCTAGGGCGGCAGATTTGGGTGGGCGGCACTTTTTTATATTGCCCCCGGCCACTGCTGCACTTTAGCAAACGCTTTTGTGTAAGGGATTTCCAGTCCGATAGTTGAGCGCGCACAGTGCACACAAATATACTCTAATAACTGTGTATATCATTTGCCTTTCACCTCTGGCTACTTGCGTAACTCAGAGAGATAGGAACGTATGCGTTGTGGAACCGGATTGCCGCTGCCCCTTCACACCCAAGGAGATGTGACAGTTGCTCTAGGTGATGACGTGGCTGTGTCCGTGATGGAGTAAACATGGCTGCAGACATCACTTTACTGTTTAGAGCTAGCGTGAAGACACAACTTGTGTGCAAATCATGCATACTCACCCTTATAGGTGGCTTTAGTTTACAAAAAAAACTTCAATCTTATAGAAATGCCCAATTTTGTGTTTACTTTCAACACTTGGTAAAATATTTCGTTTTGCCCATTTCTATAAGATTGAAGTTTTTTTTGTTACACTGTCAGAAGAAGGGACGTTTGAGGTCCCGAAACGTCACAAATAAAAAAAAGGTTTCACATGTTATCCAAAGTCCAATGAGTGCTTTATTCTATCTACTGTTGAATACTTTTTCAAAAGCACCCTGGCAGTTGCAGGACGGTGGTGAGAGTGCACATACCTTTGATCTTTTATATATATATATATATATATATATATATATATATATATATATATATATATATATATATATATATATATTATGCAAAAAAAGGCAGCACTCACTGGTCTTTTCATATAAATAAAATATAACTTTTAATAATACAAAAAGATATTAAAATATTGGGATGTACATGACGTTTCGATGCCTAACTGGCATCTTTTTCAAATATCCCAAAAAGTAGAAAAAATAGTTCCGAAGTGGTCACACTAGCTATGTGGTGTTCCCCATGAGAGCATGCTCGGAAGGGGACTGCTCTCTCATACCGGACCGGGTACACATCCCATAACCCTGCAACATGCTCAGCCCTGGGTGCTCACTGGCACTCACAGGAAGCTGTGCTGTCCCAAGAGTCACAGGTAGTTAACCCCAGACAGGTCTGGGTGCAAGAATCATACGGAAAATTACAAAACAAATTAATACAACAAACAGAGAAAGCCCAGCACTCACTCACAAGCTCACAGCTAAGATTTAAAAGCAAAAATGGAAAGGTTAGTTACCGCATCTGGCCAAATGGGACAAGCCCAGGTACCACGTCATTACATAAGCCTGTGCACCTTTCCCTTGTTTAGTTTGTTTGGATCTGAGAGCTTGCATTGTGTGGCTATTTTAGGGTCCAAGGTATTGGAAAGGACCTTGACGTGGTACCTGGGCTTATCCCATTTTTACATTTTTTTGTGCACTGAATTAGTAGAGCAGTTATAGTTACTAACTGGGCAATTTCCATTTCTTTTTTTAAATCCTCCTTTGTTGTGGAGTGCCATTATTCTAATGTCTTATTACTGAAGGGTAAGATATTTTTATTCAGCATTATGTTGGGCTACATTTTTATGCAGTGCATTATTATTATTTACTATTATTACAAAAGGAGTTTTTCCCTTTAAAAGGCTACTAAAGTCAAAATTAAACACGATTTTAAACAACTTTTTAATTCACATCCATTAGCTAAATATGCACACTTTCTAAGGCACCAGTTCCAACTGAGCATGTGCAAGATTCACATAATATACATATATACATACATACATTTTGTGATTGGCTTATGACTGTCACATGATGCAATGGGAAGGAAAAACATAATTTATGTAAGAACTTACCTGATAAATTCATTTCTTTCATATTAGCAAGAGTCCATGAGCTAGTGACGTATGGGATATACATTCCTACCAGGAGGGGCAAAGTTTCCCAAACCTCAAAATGCCTATAAATACACCCCTCACCACACCCACAATTCAGTTTAACGAATAGCCAAGAAGTGGGGTGATAAAAAAGTGCGAAAGCATATAAAATAAGGAATTGGAATAATTGTGCTTTATACAAAATCATAACCACCACAAAAAAAGGGCGGGCCTCATGGACTCTTGCTAATATGAAAGAAATGAATTTATCAGGTAAGTTCTTACATAAATTATGTTTTCTTTCATGTAATTAGCAAGAGTCCATGAGCTAGTGACGTATGGGATAATGACTACCCAAGAAGTGGATCTTTCCACACAAGAGTCACTAGAGAGGGAGGGATAAAATAAAGACAGCCAATTCCTGCTGAAAATAATCCACACCCAAAATAAAGTTTAACGAAAAACATAAGCAAAAGATTCAAACTGAAACCGCTGCCTGAAGTACTTTTCTACCAAAAACTGCTTCAGAAGAAGAAAATACATCAAAATGGTAGAATTTAGTAAAAGTATGCAAAGAGGACCAAGTCGCTGCTTTGCAGATCTGGTCAACCGAAGCTTCATTCTTAAACGCCCAGGAAGTAGAAACTGACCTAGTAGAATGAGCTGTAATTCTCTGAGGCGGAGTTTTACCCGACTCAACATAGGCAAGATGAATTAAAGATTTCAACCAAGATGCCAAAGAAATGGCAGAAGCTTTCTGGCCTTTTCTAGAACCGGAAAAGATAACAAATAGACTAGAAGTCTTACGAAAAGATTTCGTAGCTGCAACATAATATTTCAAAGCTCTAACAACATCCAAAGAATGCAACGATTTCTCCTTAGAATTCTTAGGATTAGGACATAATGAAGGAACCACAATTTCTCTACTAATGTTGTTGGAATTCACAACTTTAGGTAAAAATTCAAAAGAAGTTCGCAACACCGCCTTATCCTGATGAAAAATCAGAAAAGGAGACTCACAAGAAAGAGCAGATAATTCAGAAACTCTTCTGGCAGAAGAGATGGCCAAAAGGAACAAAACTTTCCAAGAAAGTAATTTAATGTCCAATGAATGCATAGGTTCAAACGGAGGAGCTTGAAGAGCTCCCAGAACCAAATTCAAACTCCAAGGAGGAGAAATTGACTTAATGACAGGTTTTATACGAACCAAAGCTTGTACAAAACAATGAATATCAGGAAGAATAGCAATCTTTCTGTGAAAAAGAACAGAAAGAGCAGAGATTTGTCCTTTCAAAGAACTTGCGGACAAACCCTTATCTAAACCATCCTGAAGGAACTGTAAAATTCTCGGTATTCTAAAAGAATGCCAGGAAAAATGATGAGAAAGACACCAAGAAATATAAGTCTTCCAGACTCTATAATATATCTCTCGAGATACAGATTTACGAGCCTGTAACATAGTATTAATCACAGAGTCAGAGAAACCTCTTTGACCAAGAATCAAGCGTTCAATCTCCATACCTTTAAATTTAAGGATTTCAGATCCTGATGGAAAAAAGGACCTTGTGAAAGAAGGTCTGGTCTTAACGGAAGAGTCCACGGTTGGCAAGAGGCCATCCGGACAAGATCCGCATACCAAAACCTGTGAGGCCATGCCGGAGCTACCAGCAGAACAAACGAGCATTCCTTCAGAATCTTGGAGATTACTCTTGGAAGAAGAACTAGAGGCGGAAAGATATAGGCAGGATGATACTTCCAAGGAAGTGATAATGCATCCACTGCCTCCGCCTGAGGATCCCGGGATCTGGACAGATACCTGGGAAGTTTCTTGTTTAGATGGGACGCCATCAGATCTATTTCTGGAAGTTCCCACATTTGAACAATCTGAAGAAATACCTCTGGGTGAAGAGACTATTCGCCCGGATGCAAGTTTGGCGACTGAGATAATCCGCTTCCCAATTGTCTACACCTGGGATATGAACCGCAGAGATTAGACAGGAGCTGGATTCCGCCCAAACCAAAATTCGAGATACTTCTTTCATAGCCAGAGGACTGTGAGTCCCTCCTTGATGATTGATGTATGCCACAGTTGTGACATTGTCTGTCTGAAAACAAATGAACGATTCTCTCTTCAGAAGAGGCCAAAACTGAAGAGCTCTGAAAATTGCACGGAGTTCCAAAATATTGATCGGTAATCTCACCTCCTGAGATTCCCAAACTCCTTGTGCCGTCAGAGATCCCCACACAGCTCCCCAACCTGTGAGACTTGCATCTGTTGAAATTACAGTCCAGGTCGGAAGCACAAAAGAAGCCCCCTGAATTAAACGATGGTGATCTGTCCACCATGTTAGAGAGTGTCGAACAATCGGTTTTAAAGATATTAATTGAGATATCTTCGTGTAATCCTTGCACCATTGCTTCAGCATACAGAGCTGAAGAGGTCGCATGTGAAAACGAGCAAAGGGGATCGCGTCCGATGCAGCAGTCATAAGACCTAGAATTTCCATGCATAAGGCTACCGAAGGGAATGATTGTGACTGAAGGTTTCGACAAGCTGTAATCAACTTTAGACGTCTCTTGTCTGTTAAAGACAGAGTCATGGACACTGAATCCATCTGGAAACCCAGAAAGGTTACCCTTGTCTGAGGAATCAAAGAACTTTTTGGTAAATTGATCCTCCAACCATGATCTTGAAGAAACAACACAAGTCGATTCGTATGAGATTCTGCTAAATGTAAAGACTGAGCAAGTACCAAGATATCGTCCAAATAAGGAAATACCACAATACCCTGTTCTCTGATTACAGACAGCAGGGCACCGAGAACCTTTGTAAAAATTCTTGGAGCTGTAGCTAGGCCAAACGGCAGAGCCACAAACTGGTAATGCTTGTCCAGAAACGAGAATCTCAGGAACTGATAATGATCTGGATGAATCGGAATATGCAGATATGCATCCTGTAAATCTATTGTGGACATATAATTCCCTTGCTGAACAAAAGGTAAGATAGTCCTTACAGTTACCATCTTGAACGTTGGTATCCTTACATAACGATTCAATATTTTTAGATCCAGAACTGGTCTGAAAGAATTCTCCTTCTTTGGTACAATGAAGAGATTTGAATAAAACCCCATCCCCTGTTCCGGAACTGGAACTGGCATAATTACTCCAGTCAACTCTAGATCTGAAACACATTTCAGAAATGCTTGAGCTTTTACTGGATTTACTGGGACACGGGAAAGAAAAAATCTCTTTGCAGGAGGTCTCAACTTGAAACCAATTCTGTACCCTTCTGAAACAATGCTCTGAATCCAAAGATTGTGAACAGAATTGATCCAAATTTCCTTGAAAAAACGTAACCTGCCCCCTACCAGCTGAGCTGGAATGAGGGCCGCACCTTCATGTGGACTTAGAAGCAGGCTTTGCCTTTCTAGCTGGCTTGGATTTATTCCAAACTGGAGATGGTCTCCAAACTGAAACTTCTCCTGAGGATGAAGGATCAGGCTTTTGTTCTTTGTTGAAACGAAAGGAACGAAAACGATTATTAGCCCTGTTTTTACCTTTAGATTTTTTATCCTGTGGTAAAAAAGTTCCTTTCCCACCAGTAACAGTTGAAATAATGGAATCCAACTGAGAACCAAATAATTTGTTACCCTGGAAAGAAATGGAAAGTAAAGTTGATTTAGAAGCCATATCAGCATTCCAAGTTTTAAGCCATAAAGCTCTTCTAGCTAAAATAGCTAGAGACATAAACCTGACATCAACTCTGATAATATAAAAAATGGCATCACAGATAAAATTATTAGCATGTTGAAGAAGAATAATAATATCATGAGAATCACGATGTGTTACTTGTTGCGCTAAAGTTTCCAACCAAAAAGTTGAAGCTGCAGCAACATCAGCCAAAGATATAGCAGGTCTAAGAAGATTACCTGAACACAGATAAGCTTTTCTTAGAAAGGACTCAATTTTCCTATCTAGAGGATCCTTAAACGAAGTACCATCTGACGTAGGAATAGTAGTACGTTTAGCAAGGGTAGAAATAGCCCCATCAACTTTAGGGATCTTGTCCCAAAATTCTAATCTGTCAGACGGCACAGGATATAATTGCTTAAAACGTTTAGAAGGAGTAAATGAATTACCCAAATTATCCCATTCTTTGGAAATTACTGCAGAAATAGCATCAGGGACAGGAAAAACTTCTGGAATAACTACAGGAGATTTAAAAACCTTATTTAAATGTTTAGATTTAGTATCAAGAGGACCAGAATCCTCTATTTCTAAAGCAATTAGGACTTCTTTAAGTAAAGAACGAATAAATTCCATTTTAAATAAATATGAAGATTTATCAGCATCAACCTCTGAGACAGAATCCTCTGAACCAGAGGAATCATCAGAATCAGAATGATGATGTTCAGTTAAAAATTCATCTGTAGGGAGAGAAGTTTTAAAAGATTTTTTATGTTTACTAGAAGGAGAAATAACAGACATAGCCTTCTTTATGGATTCAGAAACAAAATCTCTTATATTATCAGGAACATTCTGCACCTTAGATGTTGAAGGAACTGCAACAGGCAATGGTACTTTACTAAAGGAAATATTATCTGCTTTAACAAGTTTGTCATGACAATCAATACAAACAACAGCTGGAGGAATAGCTACCAAAAGTTTACAGCAGATACACTTAGCTTTGGTAGATTCAGCACTTGACAGCGATTTTCCTGTAGTATCTTCTGACTCAGATGCAACGTGAGACATCTTGCAATATGTAAGAGAAAAAACAACATATATATAAAGCAAAATTGATCAAATTCCTTAAATGACAGTTTCAGGAATGGGAAAAAATGCCAAAGAACAAGCTTCTAGCAACCAGAAGCAATAAAAAATGAGACTTAAATAATGTGGAGACAAAAGTGACGCCCATATTTTTTCGCGCCAAATAAGACGCCCACATTATTTGGCGCCTAAATGCTTTTTGGCGCCAAAAATGACGCCACATCCGGAACGCCGACATTTTTGGCGCAAAATAACGTCAAAAAATGACGCAACTTCCGGCGACACGTATGACGCCGGAAACGGAAATAGAATTTTTGCGCCAAAAAAGTCCGCGCCAAGAATGACGCAATAAAATGAAGCATTTTCAGCCCCCGCGAGCCTAACAGCCCACAGGGAAAAAGTCAAATTTTAAGGTAAGAAAAATGTTAAAATGCATTATCCCAAATATGAAACTGACTGTCTGAAAATAAGGAAAGTTGAACATTCTGAGTCAAGGCAAATAAATGTTTGAATACATATATTTAGAACTTTATAAACAAAGTGCCCAACCATAGCTAGGAGTGTCACAGAAAATAAGACTTACTTACCCCAGGACACTCATCTACATATAGTAGATAGCCAAACCAGTACTGAAACGAGAATCAGCAGAGGTAATGGTATATATAAGAGTATATCGTCGATCTGAAAAGGGAGGTAAGAGATGAATCTCTACGACCGATAACAGAGAACCTATGAAATAGACCCCTTAGAAGGAGATCACTGCATTCAAATAGGCAATACTCTCCTCACATCCCTCTGACATTCACTGCACGCTGAGAGGAAAACCGGGCTCCAACTTGCTGCGGAGCGCATATCAACGTAGAATCTAGCACAAACTTACTTCACCACCTCCATCGGAGGCAAAGTTTGTAAAACTGAATTGTGGGTGTGGTGAGGGGTGTATTTATAGGCATTTTGAGGTTTGGGAAACTTTGCCCCTCCTGGTAGGAATGTATATCCCATACGTCACTAGCTCATGGACTCTTGCTAATTACATGAAAGAAATAAAACTAGAATTACAAGTAGACTGTAGAGAATGGAACTTTTTTAAAGCGGCAGCCACTGATCTTGATAAACTCACTGATACTGTAACACCTTATATTAGTTTCTATGAGAACATGTGTGTCCCACCAGGTCCTATGTACACTATAACAACAATAAACTATGGTTTACAGCCAAACTTAATCAGCTTTGTCTGTGAAAATGCCTACAAGAGAGGTGACAAAACTGTGTATAACCAGGCCAAAAACACACGGACTAAGAAAAACATAATATATACTTACCTGATAAAATACTTTATTTCATGGTGGTAAGAGTCTATGATCTCTAACTCATGTGAATTACTTTTCCTTACACTAGGAGGCGGCAAATATTTCCAACCCCAATAGCTCTATAAAACCCCTCCAGCCTCACAGGTACCACAGCCTAACTTATAGCCATGCAAAATGAGGTAGGAAAAAAGGGACAAAAAAGGAGCAGGTCAAAAAGAAGTGCTCAAGAAAAAATCTAAACTTAAAAAACATAAGGTGGGGTATCATGGACTCTCACCACCATAAAATAAATGAATTTATCAGGTAAATTATGTTTTCTTTCATACAGGTGGTGAGAGTCCACGATCCATAACTCCCGGGAACTAATACCCAAGCTGCGGCGTCCACAAGTAATAACATAATGGGAGGGATTAAGAAAAAATTTTTTTTGCAATATCTCTTATATTGTTTACTATATATCTTATAGTAAATATTTCTAGTCACAGGCTTACAAGCCTGAATCATAGTCTCAATGACCGCCTCAGAAAAACCGCGTTTAGATAATATCAAGTGTTTAATCTCCAAGCAGTCAGCTTCAGAGAAACGAGGTTTGGATGAAGGAAGGGCTCTTGAAGGAGAAGGTCCTTCCTTAACGGAAGTCTCCACGGTGGAAGAGTTGACATCTCCATCAGATCTGCATACCAGATTCTGCGAGGCCACGCCGGTTCTATGAGAATCACCAACGCCCTCTCCTGTCTGATCCAAGCAATGACCCGAGCAAGGAGAGCGAACGGAGGACACACGTATTCTAGAATGAAATTCCACGGAAGCGCCAGAGCATCTATCAGTACAGCCTGTAGATTCCTTGACCATGACCCGTACCTCGGGAGCATGGCATTCTGACAAGATGCCATGAAATCCAGCTCCAGCCGGCCCCACTTGAGAATCAAGCTGGAAAACACCTCCAGGTGAAGCTCCCACTCCCCTGGATGAAAGGTCTGTCTTCTCAGAAAATCTGCTTCCCAATTGTCCACCCCTGGAAGTGGATCACCAACAGACAGCAGTTGTGGGACTCCGCCCACTGAATAATCTTGGCTACCTCAGTCATGGCCAAGGAACTCAGAGTTCCTCCCTGACGATTTATGTAAGCCAGTGAAGTTATGTTGTCCGACTGAAACCTGATAAACTGGGCTGAAGCTGAGGCCAGGCCAGAAGAGCATTGAAGATTGCCCTCAGCTCCAGAATATTTATGGGAAGAACCAACTCCTCCCAAGACCATAGTCCCTGAGCCCTCAATGAGCCCCAGACTGCTCCCCATCCCAGTAGGCTGGCATCCGTGATTGCAATCACCCAGATAGGCCTGCGGAAGCAGGTTCCCTGGGAGAGATGACCCTGAGACAACCACCAAGGTAGAGTCTCTCTTGCCGCCTGATCCAGAAGTATACACAGAGACAAGTCCACAAAATCCACTTTTTAAGGACTGAGCATGCATAACTGTAGAGGCCTGAGATGGAACCAAGCAAACTGTATGATGTCCACAGCCGACACCATCAGACCAATTACCTCCATACACTTAGCCACTGACGGCCGAGGGGAAGACTGAAGGGCAAGACATGAGTTGAAGATCTTTGTCTTTCTGGCCTCTACCAGAAAAAAATTTCATTGATAGGGAATCTATTATGGTAGCCAAGAACACTAAATTTGTAGCTGGAACCAAAGAACCTTTTCCCAAATTCACCTTCCATCCGTGAGAACGAAGAAAAGATAACAACATCTCAATATGGGAGCTTGCTTGTTGAAAAGATGGTGTCTGAACCAGAATGTCATCCAGATAAGGCGCCACAGCAACCCCCCCCGCAAACAGAGCAGCGCCTGCAATGCTCCCAGAACCTTTGAGAAAATCCTGGGAGCCGTTGCCAGACCGAATGGAAGAGCCACAAACTGAAAGTGAGAACGAAGAAAAGATAACAACATCTCCGTATGGGAGCTTGCTTGTTGAAAAGATGGCGTCTGAACCAGAATGTCGTCCAGATAAGGCGCCACAGCAACCCCCCCCCCGCAAATGGAGCACCGCCTGCAATGCTCCCAGAACCTTTGAGAAAATCCTGGGAGCCGTTGCTAGATTGAATGGAAGAGCCACAAACTGAAAGTGCCTGTCTAGAAACGCAAACCTCAGAAATTTGTGATGGTCCCTGCGGATGGGAATATGCAGATACGCATCCTTCAAATCCACTGTAGTCATGAACTGGCCCACTTGAACCAGAGGAAGAATGGAACGAATAGTATCCATCTTAAAAGACGGAACACTGAGGAACTTGTTTACACTCTTGAGATCTAGAATTGGTCTGAAAGTTCCCTCCTTTTTGGGAACCATGAACAGATTGGAGTAGAATCCCAGACCCTGCTCCTGTTTTGGAACAGTAACTATCACTCCCAGGTCGGAAAGATCCTGAACACAGCGTAAGAACGTCTCTCTCTTTATCTGGTCTACAGATAATTTTGAGAGAAGAAACCTGCCCCTGGGAGGAAAAGTCTTGAACTCTAATTTGTATCCGTGGGCCACTATGTCCACCGCCCAGGGATCTGGGACATCCCAAACCCAAGCCTGAGTGAATAAAGAGAGTCTGCCCCCTACTAGATCCACTCCCGGATCAGGGGGCAAACCCTTCATGCTGACTTTGAGTCAGTAACAGGCTTCTTAGATTGCTTCCTCTTGCTCCAAGACTGATTGGACTTCCAGGAGGACTGACTGTTCCTGCTTGGAAGTAGAGGAGGAAGGCTTACCTGAAAAATTTTGAAAGGAATGCAAATTACTCGGACGACCATTCATCTTATTTCTCTTATCCTGAGGGAGAGAATGTCCTTTTCCTCCCGTAATATCTGAAATAATCTCAGCTTAACCCGGCCCAAACAAGGTCTTATCCTTGTAAGGAATCGACAAAAACTTAGACTTGGAGGTCACATCCGCAGACTAGGACTTCAAACATGAGGCCCTGCGAGCCAGAACAGCAAAGCCAGAAATCTTTGCTCCTAACTTAATGACCTGCAAAGAAGCATCCGTGATAAAGGAGTTAGCCAATTTAAGAGCCCTAATCTTATCCTGAATCTCTTCAAGAGGAGTATCTGTCTGAATAGAATTAGACAACGCATCAAACCAATATGCTGCCGTGCTAGTGACAGTAGCAATACACACTGCAGGCTGCCATTGCAACCCCTGGTGAACATACATCCTCTTAAGCAACGCTTCCAACCTCTTATCCATAGGACCCTAAAGGAACAGCTATCCCTTATGGGAATAGTAGTTCTTTTAGCCAAAGTGGAAATTGCTCCTTCCACCTTGGGAACCGTCTGCCAAGACTCCCTAATAGAATCAACTATTGGAAACATCATCTTAAAAATTGGATAAGGGGAAAAAGGAATCCCAGGCTTCTCCCACTCCCATGCAATAATATCTGAAGCACGGTCTGGAACAGGAAATACCTCCACCATGGAAGGTACGTCAAAATACTTGTTCAGCTTACTAGATTTCTTAGCAGTAACTACGACAGTCGTGTCAGAGTCATGCAAAGTAGCAAAACCTCCTTGAGTAACAAACGGAGGTGCTCAAGCTTAAACCTGGAAGATACAACTTCAGCATCAGAAGAAGGAATCATACTGTCTGAGTCAGAGACTTCCCCCTCAGACGCTATTGAAGAGATTCTCCCCCTCAGACATACGGGAAGAAACATTTGACATAGCCACACCCGATTCAGACACTTTACTCACTGGGTAGCAATATCCTGCAACGAAACCCCAACCGGAGAAATTGAAGAAAGCGCTGGGCATTGCATGAGTAGACACTAAAGTTTGGGACATTTGAGGAGAAAGCTGCGGCATATCCAGAACAGGAGACCCCTGAACAGCATCCCCCTTAACTAATGATGGCTCAGATTCAAAAAGTCTATCCCTATAATGTAATGTTCTATCAATACATGATGAGCAAAAAGGGATTGGAGGCTCCACATTAGAGTCAAAGCATAAGCTACATGTAACATCTTGCAAGGCCCCTTGATCCATCTTTACCCTGAATAAATAAAAACTGGCTTCCTTGGTTTGAAAAAGAAAAAACGTTACTGTCCCTTTAAATTTTAAAAGAACAAACTTTTTTCCTGCTAATATTCCGTTTTTCTAACAAAACGAATAACCACCAAACTAAGCAGTCCGAAAACCTACAGGCAGCCTCCTTACCGCAACAATACCCTGCTGAGGTGCCTACCTGACCCCCTGAAGCCGGATAAACCGCAACTAACGATCCTGACCCAGGACAACAGCGCAATGCAGCCCAAGGCGTCACAGCTAGAAACGTTGCAATCAACCTCCATTCAGACCGGAACAAACAGAAAGAGTTCCGGAAAGGCGCGCAACTTAATTACCGCCCCTCCTATTCGTGGGCATACCTAACAGACCGGCCGCCATTATGAAACTCCAAAAAGCCGCTAGCACAGAAACACATGCAGCAAACACCTCTGCAAATAAAAACAGAGCCTCTCCTCTACATAGTGTCTCCCAGTGCCCCAACACTGCCAAATAAAATCCCCACATAGGATTTACGGTCCCAACATGAACAGAAAAGTGCCATAATCCTTCTTTACTGCAAAGAAAATAAAAACAGGCACTTACCTGACTTCCAATCTGCCCGGCAGCAGGGCAGCTCAAAGATATGAGAAGGCATCCTCCCCCCTTAGACCCGTGGAACACAAATGAAAGACTGACTAAACCTAATCAGGCTTTCAGGATAGGGCAGCAACAATATATGTAAGGCACAGTGAGAATCAAACCCCACTAGTTTCCAAGTGCTTAAAAGCCACCACAGCTCTACTGAAGAGACTAACGTGAACTACAGCTAGACCGCAGGAATAAAACAGAACAACCTGCTCTGCTTTAAAAAATGAAAAACTCTTGATTGAAGAATCTTCAGACACCTAAAAACTTTACCACCTTATTGCACAGGCAAAGAGAATGACTGGGGTTTGTGGGTATGGAAGTGATATTTAACAGCTTTGCTGTGGTGCTCTTTGCCTCCTCCTGCTGGCCAGGAGTAATATTCCCAACAGTAATTATGATGATCCGTGGACTCACCATGTCATTAGAAAGAAATCAGATAAGGAGACTCACAAGAGAGAGCAGACAATTCAGAAACTCTTCTAGCAGAAGAGATAGCCAAAAGAAATAACACTTTCCAAGAAAGTAGTTTAATATCCAAAGAATGCATAGGCTCAAAAGGAGGAGCCTGCAAAATATTTTAAACCAAATTGAGACTCCAAGGATTAGAAATTGATTTAATAACAGGTTTGATTCGAATCAAAGCCTGAACAAAATAGTAAATATTAGGAAGCTTAGCAGTCTTCCTATGAAATAAAACAGAAAGAGCAGAGCTTTGTCCTTTCAAAGTATTTGCAGACATGCCTTTATCCAAACCATCCTGAAGAAACTGTAGAATCCTAGGAATAATCATGAGAGGAACACCATGAAATATAGGTTTTCCAAACCCTATGATAAATCTTCCTTGAAAAGGACTTACGGGCCTCTATCATAGAGTTAATTACTGAGTCAGATAAACCTCTATGACTAAGAACAAAGTGTTTAATTTCCATGCCTTCAAATTTAGAGATTTGAGATCCTGATGGAAAACTGGGCCTTGAGACAGAAGGTCTGGTCTTATAGAAAGTGACCAAACTGGACATTCGGACAAGGTCCGCATACCAAAACCTGTGAGGCCATGCTGGTGCTATCAGAAACACATAAGTATGTTCCATTATGATCTTGGAGATCACCTTTGGTAAAATGTAAGCAGGATGGTAAAACCAGGGAACTGCTAGAGCATCCATCATTTCTGCCTGAGGATCCCTGGACCTGGCCATCAGATCTAGTTCTGGAAGACTCCACATCTGTACAAGTTGAAAAAACACATCTGGATGGAGAGACCACTCCCCCGGATGTAGAGAATGACGGCTGAGATAATCTGCTTCCCAATTGTTTACACCTGGGATATGAATCGCAGAGATTTGACAAGAATTGGATTCCGCCCAAGAAAGTATCAGAGAAACTTCTTTCATTGCTAAAGGACTGTGAGTCCCCCCTTGATGATTGACATATGCCACTTTTGTGATATTGTCTGTTAAAAACAAATGTAAAGTTTTCTTCAATAGAGGCCAAGCTTGAAGAGCTCTGAAAATAGCACAGAGTTCTAAAAACATAATTTATGTAAGAACTTACCTGATAAATTCATTTCTTTCATATTAACAAGAGTCCATGAGCTAGTGACGTATGGGATATACATTCCTACCAGGAGGGGCAAAGTTTCCCAAACCTTAAAATGCCTATAAATACACCCCTCACCACACCCACAAATCAGTTTAACGAATAGCCAAGAAGTGGGGTGATAAGAAAAAAAGTGCGAAGCATATAAAATAAGGAATTGGAATAATTGTGCTTTATACAAAAAAATCATAACCACCACAAAAAAGGGTGGGCCTCATGGACTCTTGTTAATATGAAAGAAATGAATTTATCAGGTAAGTTCTTACATAAATTATGTTTTCTTTCATGTAATTAACAAGAGTCCATGAGCTAGTGACGTATGGGATAATGACTACCCAAGATGTGGATCTTTCCACACAAGAGTCACTAGAGAGGGAGGGATAAAATAAAGACAGCCAATTCCTGCTGAAAGTAATCCACACCCAAAATAAAGTTTAACAAAAAACATAAGCAGAAGATTCAAACTGAAACCGCTGCCTGAAGAACTTTTCTACCAAAAACTGCTTCAGAAGAAGAAAATACATCAAAATGGTAGAATTTAGTAAAAGTATGCAAAGAGGACCAAGTTGCTGCTTTGCAGATCTGGTCAACCGAAGCTTCATTCCTAAACGCCCAGGAAGTAGAAACTGACCTAGTAGAATGAGCTGTAATTCTTTGAGGCGGAATTTTACCCGACTCAACATAGGCAAGATGAATTAAAGATTTCAACCAAGATGCCAAAGAAATGGCAGAAGCTTTCTGGCCTTTCCTAGAACCGGAAAAGATAACAAATAGACTAGAAGTCTTACGGAAAGATTTCGTAGCTTCAACATAATATTTCAAAGCTCTAACAACATCCAAAGAATGCAATGATTTCTCCTTAGAATTCTTAGGATTAGGACATAATGAAGGAACCACAATTTCTCTACTAATGTTGTTGGAATTCACAACTTTAGGTAAAAATTCAAAAGAAGTTCGCAACACCGCCTTATCCTGATGAAAAATCAGAAAAGGAGACTCACACGAAAGAGCAGATAATTCAGAAACTCTTCTAGCAGAAGAGATGGCCAAAAGGAACAAAACTTTCCAAGAAAGTAATTTAATGTCCAATGAATGCATAGGTTCAAACGGAGGAGCTTGAAGAGCTCCCAAAACCAAATTCAAACTCCATGGAGGAGAAATTGACTTAATGACAGGTTTTATACGAACCAAAGCTTGTACAAAACAATGAATATCAGGAAGAATAGCAATCTTTCTGTGAAAAAGAACAGAAAGAGCGGAGATTTGTCCTTTCAAAGAACTCGCGGACAAACCCTTATCTAAACCATCCTGAAGAAACTGTAAAATTCTCGGTATTCTAAAAGAATGCCAAGAAAAATGATGAGAAAGACACCAAGAAATATAAGTCTTCCAGACTCTATAATATATCTCTCGAGATACAGATTTACGAGCCTGTAACATAGTATTAATCACGGAGTCAGAGAAACCTCTATGACCAAGAATCAAGCGTTCAATCTCCATACCTTTAAATTTAAGGATTTCAGATCCGGATGGAAAAAAGGACCTTGAGACAGAAGGTCTGGTCTTAACGGAAGAGTCCATGGTTGGCAAGATGCCATCCGGACAAGATCCGCATACCAAAACCTGTGAGGCCATGCCGGAGCTATTAGCAGAACAAACGAGCATTCCCTCAGAATCTTGGAGATTACTCTTGGAAGAAGAACTAGAGGCGGAAAGATATAGGCAGGATGATACTTCCAAGGAAGTGATAATGCATCCACTGCCTCCGCCTGAGGATCCCGGGATCTGGACAGATACCTGGGAAGTTTCTTGTTTAGATGAGAGGCCATCAGATCTATCTCTGGGAGCCCCCACATTTGAACAATCTGAAGAAATACCTCTGGGTGAAGAGACCATTCGCCCGGATGCAACGTTTGGCGACTGAGATAATCCGCTTCCCAATTGTCTACACCTGGGATATGAACCGCAGAGATTAGACAGGAGCTGGATTCCGCCCAAACCAAAAATTCGAGATACTTCTTTCATAGCCAGAGGACTGTGAGTCCCTCCTTGATGATTGATGTATGCCACAGTTGTGACATTGTCTGTCTGAAAACAAATGAACGATTCTCTCTTCAGAAGAGGCCAAAACTGAAGAGCTCTGAAAACTGCACGGAGTTCCAAGATATTGATCGGTAATCTCACCTCCTGAGATTCCCAAACTCCTTGTGCCGTCAGAGATCCCCACACAGCTCCCCAACCTGTGAGACTTGCATCTGTTGAAATTACAGTCCAGGTCGGAAGAACAAAAGAAGCCCCCTGAATTAAACGATGGTGATCTGTCCACCACGTCAGAGAGTGCCGAACAATCGGTTTTAAAGATATTAATTGATATATCTTCGTGTAATCCCTGCACCATTGGTTCAGCATACAGAGCTGAAGAGGTCGCATGTGAAAACGAGCAAAGGGGATCGCGTCCGATGCAGCAGTCATAAGACCTAGAATTTCCATGCATAAGGCTACCGAAGGGAATGATTGAGACTGAAGGTTTCGACAGGCTGTAATCAATTTTAGACGTCTCTTGTCTGTTAAAGACAAAGTCATGGACACTGAATCTATCTGGAAACCCAGAAAGGTTACCCTTGTTTGAGGAATCAAAGAACTTTTTGGTAAATTGATCCTCCAACCATGATCTTGAAGAAACAACACAAGTCGATTCGTATGAGACTCTGCTAAATGTAAAGACGGAGCAAGTACCAAGATATCGTCCAAATAAGGAAATACCACAATACCCTGTTCTCTGATTACAGACAGAAGGGCACCGAGAATCTTTGTGAAAATTCTTGGAGCTGTAGCAAGGCCAAACGGTAGAGCCACAAATTGGTAATGCTTGTCTAGAAAAGAGAATCTCAGGAACTGATAATGATCTGGATGAATCGGAATATGCAGATATGCATCCTGTAAATCTATTGTGGACATATAATTCCCTTGCTGAACAAAAGGCAATATAGTCCTTACAGTTACCATCTTGAACGTTGGTATCCTTACATAACGATTCAATAATTTTAGATCCAGAACTGGTCTGAAGGAATTCTCCTTCTTTGGTACAATGAAGAGATTTGAATAAAACCCCATCCCCTGTTCCGGAACTGGAACTGGCATAATTACTCCAGCCAACTCTAGATCTGAAACACAATTCAGAAATGCTTGAGCTTTCACTGGATTTACTGGGACATGGGAAAGAAAAAATCTCTTTGCAGGAGGTCTCATCTTGAAACCAATTCTGTACCCTTCTGAAACAATGTTCTGAATCCAAAGATTGTGAACAGAACTGATCCAAATTTCTTTGAAAAAACGTAACCTGCCCCCTACCAGCTGAACTGGAATGAGGGCCGTACCTTCATGTGAACTTAGAAGCAGGCTTTGCCTTTCTAGCAGGCTTGGATTTATTCCAGACTGGGGATGGTTTCCAAACTGAAACTGCTCCTGAGGACGAAGGATCAGGCTTTTGTTCTCTGTTGAAACGAAAGGAACGAAAACGATTGTTAGCCCTGTTTTTACCTTTAGACTTTTTATCCTGTGGTAAAAAAGTTCCTTTCCCACCAGTAACAGTTGAAATAATAGAATCCAACTGAGAACCAAATAATTTGTTTCCCTGGAAAGAAATGGAAAGTAGAGTTGATTTAGAAGCCATATCAGCATTCCAAGTCTTAAGCCATAAAGCTCTTCTGGCTAAGATAGCCAGAGACATAAATCTAACATCAACTCTAATAATATCAAAAATGGCATCACAGATGAAATTATTAGCATGCTGGAGAAGAATAATAATATCATGAGAATCACGATTTGTTACTTGTTGCGCTAGAGTTTCCAACCAAAAAGTTGAAGCTGCAGCAACATCAGCCAATGATATAGCAGGTCTAAGAAGATTACCTGAACATAAATAAGCTTTTCTTAGAAAAGATTCAATTTTTCTATCTAAAGGATCCTTAAACGAGGTACCATCTGATGTAGGAATGGTAGTACGTTTAGCAAGGGTAGAAATAGCCCCATCAACTTTAGGGATTTTGTCCCAAAATTCTAATCTGTCAGGCGGAACAGGATATAATTGCTTAAAACGTTTAGAAGGAGTAAATGAATTACCCAATCTATCCCATTCCTTAGCAATTACTGCAGAAATAGCATTAGGAGCAGGAAAGACTTCTGGAATAACCGCAGGAGCTTTAAAAACCTTATCCAAACGTATAGAATTAGTATCAAGAGGACTAGAATCCTCTATTTCTAAAGCAATTAGTACTTCTTTAAGTAAAGAGCGAATAAATTCCATCTTAAATAAATATGAAGATTTATCAGCATCAATCTCTGAGACAGAATCCTCTGAACCAGAAGAGTCCAAAGAATCAGAATGATGGTGTTCATTTAAAAATTCATCTGTAGAGAGAGAAGATTTAAAAGACTTTTTACGTTTACTAGAAGGAGAAATAACAGACAAAGCCTTCTTTATGGATTCAGAAACAAAATCTCTTATGTTATCAGGAACATTCTGCACCTTAGATGTTGAGGGAACTGCAACAGGCAATGGTACATCACTAAAGGAAATATTATCTGCATTAACAAGTTTGTCATGACATTTAATACAAACAACAGCTGGAGGAATAGCTACCAAAAGTTTACAGCAGATACACTTAGCTTTGGTAGATCCAGCAGGCAGAGGTTTTCCTGTAGTATCTTCTGGCTCAGATGCAACGTGAGACATCTTGCAATATGTAAGAGAAAAAACAACATATAAAGCAAAATAGATCAAATTCCTTATAAGACAGTTTCAGGAATGGGAAAAAAATGCCAAACATCAAGCTTCTAGCAACCAGAAGCAAATGAAAAATGAGACTGAAATAATGTGGAGACAAAAGCGACGCCCATATTTTTTGGCGCCAAATAAGACGCCCACATTATTTGGCGCCTAAATGCTTTTGGCGCCAAAAATGACGCCACATCCGGAACGCCGACATTTTTGGCGCAAAATAACGTCAAAAAAATGACGCAACTTCCGGCGACACGTATGACGCCGGAAACGGAAATGAATTTTTGCGCCAAAAAAGTCCGCGCCAAGAATGACGCAATAAAATGAAGCATTTTCAGCCCCCGCGAGCCTAACAGCCCACAGGGAAAAAAGTCAAATTTTTGAGGTAAGAAAAATATGATAATTAAAGCATAATCCCAAATATGAAACTGACTGTCTGGAAATAAGGAAAGTTGAACATTCTGAGTCAAGGCAAATAAATGTTTGAATACATATATTTAGAACTTTATAAATAAAGTGCCCAACCATAGCTTAGAGTGTCACAGAAAATAAGACTTACTTACCCCAGGACACTCATCTACATGATTGTAGAAAGCCAAACCAGTACTGAAACGAGAATCAGTAGAGGAAATGGTAAATATAAGAGTATATCGTCGATCTGAAAAGGGAGGTAAGAGATGAATCTCTACGACCGATAACAGAGAACCTTATGAAATAGACCCCGTAGAAGGAGATCACTGCATTCAATAGGCAATACTCTCCTCACATCCCTCTGACATTCACTGCACGCTGAGAGGAAAACCGGGCTCCAACTTGCTGCGGAGCGCATATCAACGTAGAATCTAGCACAAACTTACTTCACCACCTCCCTAGGAGGCAAAGTTTGTAAAACTGATTTGTGGGTGTGGTGAGGGGTGTATTTATAGGCATTTTAAGGTTTGGGAAACTTTGCCCCTCCTGGTAGGAATGTATATCCCATACGTCACTAGCTCATGGACTCTTGTTAATTACATGAAAGAAATATTGATTGGTAACCTTGCCTCTTGAGAATTCCAAACCCCTTGTGCTGTCAGAGACCCCCAGGCAGCTCCCCAACCTGTAAGACTTGCATCTGTTGTGAACACAGTCCAGAAAGGACAAACAAAGGAGGCCCCTTGAACAATAAGGTGATGGTTTAACCACCACGTCAGAGAGAGTTGAGTGTTGGGATTTAAGTATATCAACTGTGATATCTGAGTATAATCCCTGAACCACTGGTGCAACATGCAAAACTGTAGAGATCTCATATGAAAACAGAATTGCGTCCAACGCTGCAATCATGAGACCTAAAACTTCCATGTACATAGCCACTGAAAGGAATGATAGAGACTGAAGGTTTAGACAAGCTAAGACCAATTTCATTAGTCTCTTGTCTGTTAGAGAAAGAGTCATGGACACAATTATCTGGAAACCTAAGAAGGTGACCTTTGTCTGAGGAATCAAGAAACTCTTTGGTAAATTGATCCTCCAACCATGTCTTTGAAGAAACAACATTAGTTATTTTGTTTGAGATTCTGCTAAATGAAAAGATTGAGCTAATACCAGGATATCATCTAAATAAGGAAACACTGCAATACCCCGCTCTCTGATTACAGATAGAAGGGCACAGACAACCTTAGAGAAAATTCTTGGTGCTGTTGCTAGGCCAAATGGAAAAGCAACAAATTGGTAATGCTTGTCTAGAAAAGAGAATCTCATAAAACGATAGTGGTCTGGATGAATTGGAATGTGAAGATAAGCGTCCTGTAAGTCTATTGTGCACATGAAATGACCTTGCTGAACAAAAGGTAGAATAGTCCTTATAGTCACCATCTTGAAAGTCGGGACTCTTACAAAACGATTTAAAGTTTTCCGATCAAGGATTTTTCTGAAAGAATCTTCCTTTTTTGGGACAATGAATAGATTTGAATAGAAACCCAATCCCTGTTCCTGCTGAGGAACTGGTACAATCAACCCTGAAAGCTCTAGGTCTGAAACACACTTCAGAAAAGCCTGAGCCTTCACAGGGTTTGTTGGAAAATGAGTAAGAAATAATCTTCTCATGGGAGGTCTTATTCTGAAACCTATTTGATACCCTTGAGAAACAATATTCTGAATCCACTGATTTTGGACAGAATCTGTCCAAATGTCTTGAAATAACTTTAGTCTGCCCCCCACCAGAAGAACTAGTTTGAGGGCATCACCTTCATGCAGTCTTAGGGGCTGAATTTGTTTTTTTATAAGGCTTGGATTAATTCCAATTTGGAGATGGTCTCCAATTAGAGCTAGAGGCCTTAGGGGAAGGAGAGGTTTTTTCTGTTCTCTATTCTGACGAAAGGAATGAAAACGATTGGGAGCTTTAAATTTACCCTTAGATTTATTGTCTTGGGGCAGAAAAACCCCCTTACTCCCAGTTATAGTGGAGATAATAGAATCCAATTGAGATCCAAACAAATTATTACCCTGAAAAGATAGAGATAACAATCTAGATTTAGACATCATGTAAGCATTCCAAGATTTAAGCCATAAAGCTCTTCTAGTTAGTTAGCTAAAGACATAGATTTGACATTAATCCTAATGGCATCAAATATAGCATCACAAATGAAATGATTTGCATGTTGAAGTAAAAGAACAATGCTAGATTGTTCAGGATCTGATAACTGCTGTGCTAAACTGTCCAACCAAAAAGTTGAAGCAGCAGCAACATCAGCCATAGAAATAGCTGGTCTAAGAATATAACCAGTATGTAAATATGCTCTCCTAAGGTAAGATTCAAGCTTCCTATCTAAAGGATCCTTAAAAGAAGTACTATCTTCCATAGGAATAGAAGTACGTTTGGCAAGAGAGTGGAAATAGCCCCATCAACCTTAGGGACCTTTTCCCAAAACTAGCCACAGGTAAAGGATACAACTTCTTAAACCTAGAAGAAGGGTTAGGGTACCAAGTTTAGACTATTCTTTAGCAATCATATTGGAGATAGCATCTGGAATAGGAAAAACTTCAGGAGTAACCTCAGAAGTCTTAAATACAGAATTTAAATGAGTATTAGCTTTGCTATGAAGAGGACTAGACTCCTCAATACCCAAAGTAAACAATACTTCCTTTAATAGAGAACGAATATGTTCAATTTTAAATAAAAAAGATTTGTCAATTTCTGTCTTTGATGCAGGATCCTCTGAGACAGAGGAACTCTTATCAGTAGAGGATAATTCAGTATGCTGTCGGTCAGTACAAAATTCATTAGATCTATGACATGTTTGGAAAGACCTTTTACCTTTATTTGAAGGCGGAATAGCTGTCATAGCCTTCTCTATGGCTGCAGCAATAAAACATTTCATATCTGCAGGAATATCAGGCACATTAGACTGAGGAGGAATAACAGTAGATGTATTTGTATTTATAGAAACATTATCAGCTTGTAATAATTTGTCATAACAAATGCCCCATAATTGAGCTGAAGAAATAAGATCAGCTTGTTTACAACAAACACACTTAGCTTTGGTAGAATTGTGTTCAGGCAGATTAGTTCCTACAGAAACATCAGAGGCAGGATCAGTTTGAGACATCTTGCAAAATGTAACAAAAAAGAAAAAAAATAACATTTAAACAAAATATCCAATTTCCTCAATTTCCCTTATACAAAAAGTAAAATCAAAAGCAAGCATCATAGCTCTCTATAATATGAGAGCAGCGAGCATTAGACGGAGAGGCTTAATATAACAAATTTTGGCACCAAGTACGATGCACTGAAAAGACGCAACTCGTATCATAACAAGTACGACTTTGCGCCAAAAATTATGCAATGAAATGAGGCAACTCGCATCACAACAGGCGCAATTTTGCACCAAAAATGACGCAATAAGATAATGCAACTTGCGTCACCTCGAGCCTAATTTGCCCGCGAAAAATTTAAAAACAGACTACATGTTAACAGCTAACCGGAATCTCAGGTAAGAAAAAAAAATACCTAAATTCTCCCATAAACATAATTTCCATTCTGAAACTGTGTGACTGCAAAGTGAATATTAACAGACCTGACTCATGGCTAATATATGCAATATAGATTAAGAACTTTATAATATAAAGTGCCTTCAAAGGCTGAGAGGTGTCTTAAAAATTATATATACTTACCAGAAGACACCCATTACAGTATAGGAGACAGTCAAACCAGTACTGAAACAAATCAGCAGAGGTAATGGTAGAGGAGTATAATGTCGATCTGTAAAGGGAAGCAGCAGATGAATCCCTGCGACCAAATTTACATAGAGCCCTAGAACAGATTTCCCATAGGCAAAAACTTGGTATCATCAAGCAATACTCTCTTCACATCCCTCAGACAAACACTGTACTTAGAGAGGAACTGGGCTTTAAAATGCTTAGAAGTGCCTTTCACAGAAGAAATCAAGCATATCATGCTTCACCACCTACTAAGGAGGCAAAGTTTGTAAAACTGAGGTATGAGTGAGGTGGGAGGTGTATTTATAGGCATTTGAGGTTTGTAAAACTTTGCCCCCTCCTGGTAGGAATGTGTATTCCATACATCACTAGCTTATGGACTCTTGCCACCTATATGAAATATATACATATATATATATATATATATATATATATATATATATATATATATATATATATATATATATATATATATATATATATATATATAAATATATAAATATAATTTAAGTAAATTGATTGGAAAGTTGTTTAAAATTACATGCCCTATCTGAATCATGAAAGGTTAATTTGGACTTTACTGTCAATTGAACCTGTGGCTTTACAGTGTTGCTATACAAAGAAAAAAAGAAATATAAGATAAAAAGTAGCTTTAGCTTTTCCTATGTATGGTACAATATCTCCAATAGATTATTTTATTTCAGTTTTCATTGTACACATTTTTGTTAAGGTGCCATAGCTATAAATCAGGAAAAATCTTTGGTAACCATGGAGGTGCAATTATAGTAATTCCTAGGGGACCACAATCATACATGTACAGTAACCCTGCAAGTACACTGCATGCATGACAGACTTTCATTTATTCCCTAAGCACCAAGCTAAATGGAAGACTGCAGGAGTGTGCTTTACTTTCTATAACTGCACAGGTGATAGTGCCCCTGCTTCACTGAATGTCAAGATATAAATATAAATAAGTATCCCATGGTTACATGAGGGTGTTTAAAGTTTCTATATACTTACATATACAATTGATTTGCTAAATATCCCTTCCCCAGGACCTACAACATATTTCATTGCCCTCAAGCCCACGGCACCCAACACACTCACTAGCTCCCCCCAGGCATCACCACCTGCAGCAGTACACGGGCACCAAGTAAGGACGCTATCCAAGATTCACACCGGAAGACAACTATCACTCTGCAGATCCAATGCGAGGCTACTGCCAACAATTAAGCAAATCACATATTGACGGTTCATTCTCAGACTGCAGCATTCAAACTCTCGAGCCAAAACATAAGGACTGCAGTGATTGGCTCCTGTACGGCGATATGCAACAGTGCTCGTCATTTGTAGAAATTTAGCATGGTACAAATTCAAATGCCTTGTGATTTGATGAAATGTTACCCACGCCTCATCTCAAGGGAAATGCGTGAATCGATTCGGGCTCCTCACTGCATCGATGCAGCATCGTTAAAGGCTGCATCGCGATGCATCGTGCTAGCGATTATATTCAACACCCCTAATAAACAAGATTCAAGAGCCTTTTCAAGAAATATATCCCTGTACTGCAAAATAATGCAACAAAACTTAAATTATGCTTAGATGGAAAGAGTCCACAGCTGCATTCATTACTTTTGGGAATTCAGAACCTGGCCACCAGGAGGAGCCAAATACACCCCAGACAAAGGCTTAAATACCTTCCTCACTTCCCTCATCCCCCAGTCATTCTGCTGAGGGAACAAGGAACAGTAGAAGAAATATCAGGGTGAAAATGTTTCAGAAGAACAAAAATAACAGACCCCCTACAGAAAAATACAGGCGGGGAGCTGTGGACTCTTTCCATCTGAAGAAAAGAAAATGATCAGGTAAGCATAATTTAAGAGTCCACAGCTGCATTCATTACTTTTGGGAATTCAGAACCTGGCCACCAGGAGGAGCCAAATACACCCCAGCCAAAGGCTTAAATACTTTGACACTTCCCTCATCCCCCAGTCATTCTGCTGAGGGAACAAGGAACAGTAGAAGAAATATCAGGGTGAAAATGTTCCAGAAGAACAAAAATAACAGAACCCTACAGAAAAATACGGGCGGGGAGCTGTGGACTCTTTCCATCTGAAGAAAAGAAAATGATCAGGTAAGCATAATTTAAGAGTCCATAGCTGCATTCATTACTTTTGGGAAAACAATAACCAAGCTATAGAGGATACTGAATGCAAAAACTGGAGGGTACAAGAGGCGGCCCATTCTGAGGGCACCAGGCCTGAAAACCTCTACCCAACAACAAGCCGAGAACAACTTTGAAAGAAAAAAAAAAGGAAAATGCCCAAAGACCCTGACCGCAGATAGTCCACAAGCCTTGCTAGAGGCCGCAGGAACTAGACTCCACTGAGTTAACAGCCTCCAGTAGACACTGTCGCCCAGCAGTCGGTCTCCAAACAACACAACCCACACTAAAGAAAGGGAACAAGCTACCGTATTCTTCCAGCTAGCAGAAGGATCTCCAGACCAACAGAGACCCACCAGTCTCATAGAAACAAGGGGAGGCCCAGACCCCAGAAATACAGAAACCACGGGATAAGGCTGTGAGTCTGAAACAGAGAGGATCTTCCCCTAACACAGATCCACCGCACTCTAAAAAGCAATTGAAGACAAAGGTCCCCAAGTCGCAAAAAGGTAGCTCAGAATAACGAAATATTCAGAAACGAAACCTCGTGCAGCAAGCTCAGATAGGTCTGATGAACAACACCTGAAGCAAAAACACTGCACGCTGCAATCACGTAAAAATGACTCAAACTTAAATACTTGCAGGGCAAGCAGAAATCAGCTGAATATGGGATCCTTCAGATTGCCAAGTATCCACTAACCAGCGGATAAAGTTGCAGGCTATCTAAGAGCCGCCAGTCCTTCCCACAAACCTTGAACATAGAGAAAGGAGAAACCTCAAGAGGCTTACCATACCTCAAATGATCTGAGGACGAATTTAGCAGAGCAACAGATTTTAGACCCTGCTCCAACATCGGACCAGCCCAAGTGACAGACATGTCTGATAGACAGGGGGGACAGAAAGACCCCAACCACAAGCCCCCAGGAAATGGAAAGAAGAAAAAAAAAACATAATTTATGCTTACCTGATAAATTCCTTTCTTCTGTTGTGTGATCAGTCCACGGGTCATCATTACTTCTGGGATATAACTCCTCCCCAACAGGAAATGCAAGAGGATTCACCCAGCAGAGCTGCATATAGCTCCTCCCCTCTACGTCAGTCCCAGTCATTCGACCAAGAATCAACGAGAAAGGAGTAACCAAGGGTGAAGTGGTGACTGGAGTATAATTTAAAAGATATTTACCTGCCTTAAAACAGGGCGGGCCGTGGACTGATCACACAACAGAAGAAAGGAATTTATCAGGTAAGCATAAATTATGTTTTCTTCTGTTATGTGTGATCAGTCCACGGGTCATCATTACTTCTGGGATACCAATACCAAAGCAAAAGTACACGGATGACGGGAGGGATAGGCAGGCTCATTATACAGAAGGAACCACTGCCTGAAGAACCTTTCTCCCAAAAATAGCCTCCGAAGAAGCAAAAGTGTCAAATTTGTAAAATTTGGAAAAAGTATGAAGCGAAGACCAAGTTGCAGCCTTGCAAATCTGTTCAACAGAGGCCTCATTCTTAAAGGCCCAAGTGGAAGCCACAGCTCTAGTGGAGTGAGCTGTAATTCTTTCAGGAGGCTGCTGTCCAGCAGTCTCATAGGCTAAACGTATTATGCTACGAAGCCAAAAAGAGAGAGAGGTAGCAGAAGCTTTTTGACCTCTCCTCTGTCCAGAATAAACGACAAACAGGGAAGAAGTTTGGCGAAAATCTTTAGTTGCCTGCAAGTAGAACTTGAGGGCACGAACTACATCCAGATTGTGTAGAAGACGTTCCTTCTTTGAAGAAGGATTTGGACACAAGGATGGAACAACAATCTCTTGATTGATATTCCTGTTAGTGACTACCTTAGGTAAGAACCCAGGTTTAGTACGCAGAACTACCTTGTCTGAGTGAAAAATCAGATAAGGAGAATCACAATGTAAAGCTGATAACTCAGAGACTCTTCGAGCCGAGGAAATAGCCATTAAAAACAGAACTTTCCAAGATAACAATTTTATATCAATGGAATGAAGGGGTTCAAACGGAACACCCTGTAAAACGTTAAGAACTAAGTTTAAACTCCATGGCGGAGCAACAGCTTTAAACACAGGCTTGATCCTAGCTAAAGCCTGACAAAAGGCCTGGACGTCTGGATTTTCTGACAGACGCCTGTGTAACAAGATGGACAGAGCTGAAATCTGTCCCTTTAATGAACTAGCTGATAAACCCTTTTCTAAACCTTCTTGTAGAAAGGACAATATCCTAGGGATCCTAACCTTACTCCAGGAGTAACGTTTGGATTCGCACCAGTATAGGTATTTACGCCATATTTTATGGTAAATCTTTCTGGTAACAGGCTTCCTAGCCTGAATCAGGGTATCAATAACCGACTCAGAAAAACCACGTTTTGATAAAATCAAGCGTTCAATTTCCAAGCAGTCAGCTTCAGAGAAGTTAGATTTTGATGTCTGAATGGACCCTGTATCAGAAGGTCCTGTCTTAGAGGTAGAGACCAAGGCGGACAGGATGACATGTCCACTAGATCTGCATACCAAGTCCTGCGTGGCCATGCAGGCGCTATTAGAATCACTGATGCTCTCTCCTGTTTGATTTTGGCAATCAATCGAGGAAGCAGCGGGAAGGGTGGAAACACATAAGCCATCCCGAAGTTCCAAGGTGCTGTCAAAGCATCTATCAGAACCGCTCCCGGATCCCTGGATCTGGACCCGTAGTGAGGAAGTTTGGCGTTCTGGCGAGACGCCATGAGATCTATCTCTGGTTTGCCCCAACGTCGAAGTATTTGGGCAAAGACCTCCGGATGAAGTTCCCACTCCCCCGGATGAAAAGTCTGGCGACTCAAAAAATCCGCCTCCCAGTTCTCCACTCCCGGGATGTGGATTGCTGACAGGTGGCAAGAGTGAGACTCTGCCCAGCGAATTATCTTTGATACTTCCATCATTGCTAGGGAGCTTCTTGTCCCTCCCTGATGGTTGATGTAAGCTACAGTCGTGATGTTGTCCGACTGAAACCTGATGAACCCCCGAGTTGTTAATTGGGGCCAAGCCAGAAGGGCATTGAGAACTGCTCTCAATTCCAGAATGTTTATTGGAAGGAGACTCTCCTCCTGATTCCATAGTCCCTGAGCCTTCAGAGAATTCCAGACAGCGCCCCAACCTAGCAGGCTGGCGTCTGTTGTTACAATTGTCCAGTCTGGCCTGCTGAATGGCATCCCCCTGGACAGGTGTGGCCGATAAAGCCACCATAGAAGAGAATTTCTGGTCTCTTGATTCAGATTCAGAGTAGGGGACAAATCTGAGTAATCCCCATTCCACTGACTTAGCATGCACAATTGCAGCGGTCTGAGGTGTAGGCGTGCAAAAGGTACTATGTCCATTGCCGCTACCATTAAGCCGATCACCTCCATGCATTGAGCTACTGACGGGTGTTGAATGGAATGAAGGACACGGCATGCATTTAGAAGCTTTGTTAACCTGTCTTCTGTCAGGTAAATCTTCATTTCTACAGAATCTATAAGAGTCCCCAAGAATGGAACTCTTGTGAGAGGAAAAAGAGAACTCTTCTTTTCGTTCACTTTCCATCCATGCGACCTTAGAAATGCCAGAACTAACTCTGTATGAGACTTGGCAGTTTGAAAGCTTGAAGCTTGTATTAGAATGTCGTCTAGATACGGAGCTACCGAAATCCCTCGCGGTCTTAGTACCGCCAGAAGGGCACCCAGAACCTTTGTGAAGATTCTTGGAGCCGTAGCCAATCCGAATGGAAGAGCTACAAACTGGTAGTGCCTGTCTAAGAAGGCAAACCTTAGGTACCGGTGATGATCTTTGTGAATCGGTATGTGAAGGTAAGCATCTTTTAAATCCACTGTGGTCATGTACTGACCCTTTTGGATCATGGGTAAGATTGTCCGAATAGTTTCCATTTTGAACGATGGAACTCTTAGGAATTTGTTTAGAATCTTTAAATCTAAGATTGGCCTGAAAGTTCCCTCTTTTTTGGGAACCACAAACAGGTTTGAGTAGAACCCTTGTCCTTGTTCCGACCGCGGAACCGGATGGATCACTCCCATTAATAACAGATCTTGTACACAGCGTAGAAACGCTTCTTTCTTTATCTGGTTTGTTGACAACCTTGACAGATGAAATCTCCCTCTTGGGGGAGATAATTTGAAGTCTAGAAGGTATCCCTGAGATATGATCTCTAGCGCCCAGGGATCCTGAACATCTCTTGCCCAGGCCTGGGCGAAGAGAGAAAGTCTGCCCCCCACTAGATCCGGTCCCGGATCGAGGGCTCTCGGTTCATGCTGTCTTTGGGGCAGCAGCAGGTTTCCTGGCCTGCTTGCCCTTGTTCCAGGACTGGTTAGGTTTCCAGCCTTGCCTGTAACGAGCAACAGCTCCCTCCTGTTTTGGTGCAGTGGAGGTTGATGCTGCTCCTGTTTTGAAATTCCGAAAGGGACGAAAATTAGACTGTCTAGCCTTAGCTTTGGCTTTGTCTTGAGGTAGGGCGTGGCCCTTACCTCCTGTAATGTCAGCGATAATTTCTTTCAAACCGGGCCCAAATAAAGACTGCCCCTTGAAAGGTATATTAAGTAATTTGGACTTAGAAGTAACATCAGCTGACCAGGATTTTAGCCACAGCGCCCTACGTGCCTGGATGGCGAATCCTGAGTTCTTAGCCGTAAGTTTGGTTAAATGTACTACGGCCTCCGAAATGAATGAATTAGCTAGTTTAAGGACTCTAAGCCTGTCCGTAATGTCGTCTAGCGTAGATGAACTAAGGTTCTCTTCCAGAGACTCAATCCAAAATGCTGCCGCAGCCGTAATCGGCGCGATACATGCAAGGGGTTGCAATATAAAACCTTGTTGAACAAACATTTTCTTAAGGTAACCCTCTAATTTTTTATCCATTGGATCTGAAAAAGCACAGCTATCCTCCACCGGGATAGTGGTACGCTTAGCTAAAGTAGAAACTGCTCCCTCCACCTTAGGGACCGTTTGCCATAAGTCCCGAGTGGTGGCGTCTATTGGAAACATCTTTCTAAATATTGGAGGGGGTGAGAACGGCACACCGGGTCTATCCCACTCCTTAGTAACAATTTCAGTTAGTCTCTTAGGTATAGGAAAAACGTCAGTACTCGCCGGTACCCGCAAAGTATTTATCCAACCTACACAATTTCTCTGGTATTGCAACGGTGTTACAATCATTGAGAGCTGCTAAAACCTCCCCTAGTAATACACGGAGGTTCTCCAATTTAAATTTAAAATTTGAAATATCTGAATCCAATCTGTTTGGATCAGAACCGTCACCCACAGAATGAAGCTCTCCGTCCTCATGCTCTGCAAGCTGTAACGCAGTATCAGACATGACCCTAGTATTGTCAGCGCACTCTGTTCTCACCCCAGAGTGATCACGCTTGCCTCTTAGTTCTGGTAATTTAGACAAAACTTCAGTCATAACAGTAGCCATATCTTGTAATGTTATCTGTAATGGTCGCCCAGATGTACTAGGCGCCATAATATCACGCACCTCCCGGGCGGGAGATGCAGGTACTGCCGCGTGAGGCGAGTTAGTCGGCATAACTCTCCCCTCGCTGTTTGGTGAAATTTGTTCAAATTGTACAGATTGACTTTTATTTAAAGTAGCATCAATACAGTTAGTACATAAATTTCTATTGGGCTCCACCTTGGCATTGGAACAAATGACACAGATATCCTCCTCTGAGTCAGACATGTTTAACACACTAGCAATAAACTTGCAACTTGGTTATAATCTTTTTTAGCAAAAACGTACTGTGCCTCAAAGAGGTACTAAACGATTAAATGACAGTTGAAATAATGAACTGAAAAACAGTTATAGCATCAAACTTTAAAACAACACAACTTTTAGTAAAGGTTTGTTCCCATTAGTAAAATAACAATAATTAAATTTGACATAAAAAATTACAGAGCAACGTTTTTATTCACAGTCAATATAAAATTCTCACAGCTCTGCTGAGAGAATCTACCTCCCTCCAAAGAAGTTTGAAGACCCCTGAGATCTGTCAGAGATGAACCGGATCATGCAGGAAATATAAGAGTAGCTGACTGGAAATTTTTGATGCGTAGCAAAGAGCGCCAAAAACGGCCCCTCCCTCTCACACACAGCAGTGAAGAGAAACGAAACTGTCACAATTAAAAGCAAACAACTGCCAAGTGGAAAATAATGCCCAAATATTTTTTCACTCAGTACCTCAGAAATGTAAACGATTCTACATTCCAGCAAAAACGTTTAACATGATAAATACTTATTAAAAGGATTAGTGACTTTTAACAGAGTAGTTCCGGTGAAATACCATCCCCAGAATACTGAAATGTATACATACATGTCATTATAACGGTATGGCAGGATTTTCTCATCAATTCCATTCAGAAAATAAAAACTGCTACATACCTCAATGCAGATTCATCTGCCCGCTGTCCCCTGATCTGAAGCTTTTACCTCCCTCAGATGGCCGAGAACAGCAATATGATCTTAACTACTCCGGTTAAAATCATAGTAAAAAACTCTGGTAGATTCTTCCTCAAACTCTGCCAGAGAAGTAATAACACGCTCCGGTGCTATTGTAAAATAACAAACTTTTGATTGAAGTCATAAAAACTAAGTATAATCACCATAGTCCTCTCACACATCCTATCTAGTCGTTGGGTGCAAGAGAATGACTGGGACTGACGTAGAGGGGAGGAGCTATATGCAGCTCTGCTGGGTGAATCCTCTTGCATTTCCTGTTGGGGAGGAGTTATATCCCAGAAGTAATGATGACCCGTGGACTGATCACACATAACAGAAGAAAAGGGGGGGACTCACCCACACCAACAGAGCTCGGGTGCCAACCCAATCCACTCCTCCAAAATAAAGCACTCCCAAGGAGAACCCCCTGGGACCTGAAACAGAGAAAAGTGCAATAGATCCGTAGGAAGACATGTCACAGCTCTCTTAGACAGTCTCTACGTAGAGAGATCAAATTCCAACAGGTGGAACAGAGCCCACAGAGCAGCAGATGCTGCCCCTTACATAAATAAGCCACCTGACCCAACCTCCTACACACAGGGCAGGAAAAAGACCCTCCAGAGAGAGGAAACCAAGATCATAAGGAAGACAAACTATCCCCTCAAAAGGGAAGGGCACAGATAAGAACAGCGTACATGTCCACAAGACATGTATGATCAAAACACGGACCGAATGAAAAAATCATCCAGACACCACTGTTGACTCAACAGAGAAAAAACTCCCTATGAAGAGGAGCACACTCCATCCGAAGGACAAGTCAGGGCTTAAAGTTTATAACCAGTACCCGATGGGGGATGTGAACTCTGGCCTCTGAAAAAACTTGGTCGCCCGAACAAGTCCACAGGATCATAAGTCTCCAGACATCAAAAAAAAATCCAAGACAAGAACCCTGGACCCGGGATCCAGAATCGTCCTAGAACGACACCCCCAGGGAACACAAGATACCCTGTCTGAATCAGACTCACAGGGGATGAGAACCGGGAAACCAGGAGAACAGGTACAGGACTCAATCGTAATTCCCAGCCCAAAGGGAAGAGAACACCCTTAGCCAGAGGTCAACACCCCCCAACAAGGTGCTAGGCCGCCACAAAGTCACAGAATTTCTCAATAGCCCAGAGGCCCCAAGGACAACACTAAGGGAAATGAGAACAAGAACAGAGTCACCCGAAAGAGAATAGAAAGAAAGGCTAGTCTCCATAACCCTTTCAAATTAACGTTCCAGAGGACCACACCCAAGAGAGAAGAATGCAAAGCATCCCGAACCCAGGCAGAAAAACATCTCCTAAGCAAAAAGCTTTGAAAAAGACACAACAAATCCTATCACCCCTGATATGGAGATGACTAACTCCCGAAGGAAGACAGAGCCTCACGGCCTCACTTCCTAATTAAGAGGCTAAAGCCGCCAGAAAAAAACGGACGAAGTCCAGAAAGTCTCGACCCAAAGGAAGAGAACCTCTAAAAGGAACCATGAAAGGCAAAACCGTAAGAAGGGCGGTATGAAGGACCTAAATCCTCCAGGCCCACAACGGGAAGGAACACTGTAGTTCCCGGAAAAATCGGAAATGACTAAGCATGTCGCTGCAGATCTCAACGGAGTCCCGGCCCACTAGCTTGAAATGCGAATGAGGACTGAACCAGTCCCCCATGCCCCTAAGCAACCACGGACCCTCAAGTCCTCTAAGGATGCTAGTTGAAGCTTGTAAAATAAAACAAGTAAACAACACAAATCATATTGTGATCACTAGGCGCCCTCAAAGGACCAACCGGACATAAAAAGGTGCCACATGTCTGAACTAGGCCTCAAAGACAGAAGAATTTGTACTCAGTCAGGACCAGCCTGAAACCAAGGGCCCCAGCAATGTCAAAGCCACATAGAGTCTCCCCCAAGACTGAGGGATAAAGAACAGTCAGACAGACTTTTGTAAAAAGTGCGACCACAAAATCGCAAGTATCAATTCCAGAGAAGGAAGTTCCCGAAGGAAACATCACACCACAACATTAACTTTAGACCAAATAAAAATCATCCTCACCAGATGAAAATAAAAGATAAGGCAACCCGTAGGTTATCGCCCAGGAAGAACGGACAGACCCGCAGGACCAGCCCAACAGGGGTCCGAGACTTCCAAGCTCAGAACTGGAAAAGGATACACAAATAGCAAAGACTATAAGAAGATTACTTCATCCCCTTATGTCTATGCATGCAAGCCAGTCGAAGATTAAGACTGAAAAACCCCATACCCATTAAAAGTGGGATCCTCTAGCAATGCCAAAAACGTGCCTTAGTAGAACATGAAGGAGCGCCAGTCTATAACGAAAGGCGCAACATACCTCCGCCGGTACAAAAGATAACACCGGCCCCGAAGGTTGACCCCCTGAGGCCTCAGGGGCAGTCACTCACCAGGAGGGCTGAACTGGACCAAGCGATCCCACGCCTGACGAGCAGCGGTTAAGGGAACACGGACAATATCATAAGCACACTCCCAGGAGGTGCAGATGCGCCAGCGCCAAATATATGGCCATGTGGAATCGTGTTGTAACCTCCGGTGGGAACAGGCCACACTCCCTAGAAGGATAAGTAGCATTTGGGTTACCTGCATGCGTAGTAAGAGTTGGTGGTAGGGAACTCGTCTCATGAGAAATAGAATCCCCAGAGGCGGAAGGCTCAGTGGGCACCTGATTCCCCAATCCCGAGGAACAGAGCACTCTAAAACTGCATTTGGAACATAACTGATGAACATGTATCACCCGGGCCAATTCATATTCTTTGCAAGAAGTAGAGTCTGAATCAGAGACATCCGTCTCCAAGAAATCAGAATCCTCCATAACTGGGACACTGAATAAAAAATGGACCAATAAGAAAAATATAAACGACACCTTACACCTCCAATGGCTGGGGCACTCACCACCTCCAGAGAACCAGACACCAGCGGACCAGGATTTCTCAGTTGCCACGCGGTCAGGAAAGCAGAAATGGAATCACAAGGTAAAGCGTGCAGTCCATGCAAAAGCGTGCCCGACCGTAAAGGCAGCGTCACTAGACATAGGCCTTTATGTTCCAAAATAGCCATGAGCCGAAGCAACACTAGTACAGTAGCAGACAGAATCACATAACAAACATGATTATAAACCCCCTGTTCAATAACCCCCCTCAGGAGATATTAACCCTTGATTCCTAGATACAAAAAGGAGCCTCACTGAGACCCTATCTTAAAGTTATCCCCGAAAAGGTTGTAGCCCCTCTCGGATACACAGTTGTAAATACAATACATCCATAATGAAAGTAAAATGAAACAATCTTACCAGAATCTACGCCTTGGAACAGGAACACGGCCCTTCAAGTGTGACAGATAGTATTGTCGCTTCTGCCATGGACTTGAGAGAAAAAGCAGGCAGCAAAACTCGTCAACGCTGATTGCTTGTGGAGCTGTTAATATGAGTCAGGATGGTTTCGCAGAAAGACTCTCCCTGCATCTCCGAACTCTAACTTTCACCCATGCTTTCACTGAGAGGCTGACAGGACTACTTAAAACTCCAGTCCCATGTCGAAGAGTACTACCCTCCATAAGAGACTATTGAAAACTTCTGACACTTCTCTGACAACCTCCTGGGACGAAAGGCAAAGAATGACTGGGGGATGAGGGAAGTGGGGGAGGTATTTAAGCCTTTGGCTGGGGTGTCTTTGCCTCCTCCTGGTGGCCAGGTTCTGAATTCCCAAAAGTAATGAATGCAGCTCTGGACTTTTTCCATTTATGAAGAAAATTAACCTTTTAATTATGTTAATACTCTTTTAGGTAATAACACATATGTAAAAAAAAAAAAAAGTCAGAAACTAAATATGAAAAAGCTAAATATCTAACACTCACTGGCTAACCAGAAGTTGGAATTAGAGCAAAATAGACTTAACTAGTTTATTCATATTCATGTCTAACAGTAGAAATTCTGTAAAGGAACAGAAATTATATTTTTTTTTCTGCAGTCCACTAACATATTAATGTCAGCAGAATCTGTACTACATTCGCTTGCACTGTCAATGCGTTAACAAAATTTCCATTGTTTGGCTTTAGCAAAAATGGTAACAAACCTCAAATTAAGTATAGATAGGTCATGTGGAAATTTAAGATTTGTGAAGCCATGTGCACCTTTAATTTTTAGGACTGGAAAATCCACAAATTTCAAATTTAAATGACAGAAAAAGGGGGCATAGTAAATTAAGTATATTGCAAAATAGTTTCATTATGCATAATTAAGCATTTTATATAACAATCTTAATGGGACAGTAAACACCTAGACGTTTCTATAAAAAGGTTATGCACAATGAACCAACTTTGCAATATACTTTCATTATTTAATATGCCCTCTTTTCCCATCTGAAAACTGTGGATTTTCTAATTTAGAATGCACCCTACTGATGTATCAAGGCTAACCCTACTACATATCTTCCCCTAATTAGTTTTAACTGATAACTTGCAAGACAATGCATTTTATACTGACCATGGCTAGACTTATTGACTGAAGCCTCACGCCCAGATTAGTTTCTACAAAACAAGGCAAATGTTTTGTTGAGTTTGCAATTGAAATACAAATGCAGTAAAAGGATGTTAATTTGTTTTAAAGATGTTTAGGCTTAGCTGGTCTGTGTTCACTCTCCCTTTAATTTATTTACCTATTTATTCCCATCTTCTCTTCTCAAAGACACGTCCAAAAAGGAATTCAGTTAAAGGACCAGTCAACACAGTAGATTTGCATAATCAACAAATGCAAGATAATGAGACAATGAAATAGCACTTTGTCTGAACTTCAAATGAGTAGTAAAAAAATTTTCTGACAATTTTAAAAGTTATGTCTTTTTCCACTCCCCCTGTACCATGTGACAGCCATCAGCCAATCACAAATGCATACACGTACCATGTGACAGCCATCAGCCATTCACAAATGCATACACGTACCATGTGACAGCCATCAGCTATTCACAAATGCATACACACTTATTCTTGCACATGCTCAGTGGGAGCTGGTGACTCAAAAAGTTTAAATATAAAAAGACTGTGCACATTTAGTTAATGGAAGTAATTTGGAAAGTTGTTTAAAATGGCGTGCTCTATCTGAATAATGAAAATTTAATTTTGATTGAGCGTCCCTTTAAGAAATGTTTTTGGAAGTAAATTCCAACTATCATCTTATTTTGCATAATTTCTCCTGAAATTAAGAAAATTATTTTGTATATGTAAAGGTTCCTTTCATATCGATATTTAAGTTTGCTGAGCCAAGCTATTTTAGCAGCTATTAAAATGTACCTAGGCTCACCAAATATCAGATGCCATGGCACCTATAAAATAGCATCCAGTAAATTATCTTTTTATAATTATACATTTGAGCTCTACACAGGTGCATATGTTGCAGCAGCTCCCATTTTTTGACAAATAATTTCTGCATGGCTGCCCTTCTCCATTTGCTATCCATGCTGAGAACTCTAGTCCTCCTTTTATTCCTCCTCACACAGTGCAGCTATAATTAAAAGGGATATGAAACCCAATTTTAGTCTTTCATGCTTCAGATAGAAAATACAAGTTTCCAATTTACTTCCATTATCTAATTTGCTTCCTTCTCTTGGTATCCTTTGAAAAACATACCTAGGTTGGCTCTGGACTGGAGCAGCAATGTACTACTAGGAGCTTCCAACAACAAGGATACCAAGAGAATGAAGCAAATTCCATCATAGAAGTAAATTAAAATGTTGCTTAAAATTGTATGTATCAGAATCATGAAAGATAAAAATTGGATTTCAAATTTGGTATTCTCAGTAACTGGAAATGCTGAAAATATTGTTAAATTGATTAAATATTTTTGAAGTTATTAAGTGTAAAAATTTATTTTATTTTATAGTATGTGTTGTATTATGGTATGCAGCCGTGGCTGCTGAGATATACATGTTTATAGACATTTATTCTGATATATATCAAGCATTTGCCTCGGAGGCAAAAACTGAAAAAAAAAATATTAATGAAGACAAAGTTGCAGCATTTACTTTAGTCAGGTTACACTCCCACTACTCAAACTGCTGAATTTAGAGTGTTTAATGCCTATTATATAGAGAGGGGTAGAACAGTGATAGCATTGAGAGGGGTGTAACAGAGCCCTGCCCCTAACTCTCTGTAAGGAAAGACTGAGGTAACTAGCCAGCAACCTATTCTGTAACAGAGATTGTTTGCAAAAACAATATATTTACCAGAAAGTATCATACAGATAAATATTCCAAAATCTGGAATTCCAAACTTTTTAATTAATAGTTAAAAAAAATATATATCAAAAATACATTTTCTGATGGTGCTATGTATACAAAAGTATTATAAATTATATAAAACTACCTTTAGGTTGCATGTATTAGATATATTTTGACTTGTAATTATTGTCTAAATGACATAAGATATTGTTGTATACACTTGGGGGGATATTTATCAAGACGTCAACCGCAAATACGCTGGAATTCCGCAGCGTAATTGTGGCGAGCTTGATTCAACCTTGTTATCAAAGCCTACAGTCCGGCAAAAGTTGAAATCTGTGACGTAACATACGATCCACCGGTCTCAATCCCGCACAGATCGATGCTTACGTCATTACAGATGTTCCGAATACACATTTGGCACTATTTGACACTTTTTCAAAGCTTTACCGGCCCGGAGGTGGCGGATGCCATAGGAATCAATGGGAGTCTGAAAGCAGTGAAAGCTTTATGTTCGATGCTGCCAGATATCCCTTTGATTTCTATGCTAGAATAAAAAGGAAATTTATGCTTACCTGATAAATTTATTTCTTTTTCGATACGATGAGTCCACAGATTTCATCCTTACTTGTGGTCAGCAGGAGGAAGCAAAGTGCACCACAGCAGAGCTGTATAAATAGCTCCTCCCTTCCCTCCCAACCCAGTCATTCTACCGAGTTAGGAAGAGAAAGGAAAAGCCAAGGTGCAGAGGTGTCTGAAGTTTAACAAAAATTTAATAACCTTTCTCATAGAACAGGGTGGGCCGTGGACTCATCGTATCGAAAAAGAAATAAATTCATCAGGTAAGCATAAATTTTCTTTTTCAAGATACGATGAGTCCACGGATTTCATCCTTACTTGTGGGACAAGACAGGGAACCTAAACGGAAGGCACCACTGCTTGAAGAACCTTTCTCCCAAAAACAGCCTCAGCCGAGACAAAAGCATCAAATTGTTTAAAAATTTGGAAAAAGTTCAACAGAAGCATCATTCTTGAATGCCCATGAGAAAACCCACAGCCCCAGTGAAATGAGCCGTAAATCATTCAGGAGGCTGCTGTCCAGCAGACTCACATGCAAAACGGAAGAAATTCTTCAGTCAAAAAGAAAGAGAGGTAGCCGTAGCTTTCTGACCCCCACGTTGCTTCCTGAAAAAACAAAAAACAAAGAAGAAGAGAGACGTAAACCCTCAGTCGCTTGTAAGTAAAACTGTCAAGCAGGGACTACGTCTAAATTAAATAACAGATGTTCCGTCTTAGAAGAAGGATTAGGACACAAGGAAGGAACAACAATCTCCTGACAAAAATTCTTGTTTGAAACAACCTGAGTAAGAAAACCAGGTGTAGTATGTAACACTACCTTATCCGTATGGGAAATAAGATAAGGAGAATCATATTGCAATACCGAAAACTCAGATACTCTTTGAATCAGAAGAAATAGCAACCAGAAATAAAACTTTCCAAGAAAATAACTTACTATCTATGGAAAGCATAGGTTCAAAAGGAACCCTTAGAGGAACTCTAAGAACTAAATTTAAACTCCAAGGAGGAGCAATTGGTGGAAACACAGTCCTGACTCTAATCAGAGCCTGACAAAAAGATTGTACATCTGGGACATCTGCCAGACGCTGATGTAACAAAGTAGAGAAAGAAGAGACCTGACCCCTTTAGGGAACCCGCTGAAAAACCCAGCTCCGAGACTTCTCGGAGAAAATACAAAATCCTGGGAATCCCAGCTCTACTCCATGAGTAACTCTTGGATTCACACCAATAAAGACATTGATGCCCAATCTTATGGAAAATCTTCCTATTTACAGGCTTACCTGCCTGAATTAAGGTATCCTAAGACCGAATCAAAGAAAACTCCGTAGGATAGGACCAAGCGTCCAATCTCCAAGCAATCAGCTTTATAAAAAACTAGACTTGGGCGGAAAAAGGGACCCTGAATAAGAGGTCCTTCTGCAACAGAAATGCCCAAGGTTGCAGAGATGACATGCTCACCAGACCGTTATACCAAATCCTGCAAAGCCACTTAGAAGCGAGGAGGATCACTAAAGCCTACCCGTAGTTGATTTGCCCATTAAAGAAGCGCAAACTGGGGAATAGATTTTCTAGGACAAAAGACCAAAGAACTGCCCAGGCAGTTATCATCTCGGACTGGGTGCCCTGAACCTGGACCCGAAACCCAAAAGCCAGGCAGCCTGACAAGACGTCACGAGAGTGAACTCCGGCTGACCCCATTTAACAATTAGGTTGGAGAAAACTCCCAGATGGAGTCCCCACTCTCCCAAATAAAAAAAAATAAAAAGTCTGTCTACTCAGAAAATCCCAAGCGTCCACCCCTGGGACATGGATTGCCGACATATAGCAAGAATGAAACTGGTTCGAAGCCAACAGAGGCCAGAGCAGAAGAGCCGAGAAGCTCGCTCTCAGCTGCAGGAAGTCTAGAAAAAGAACAGACTCCGCTTGAGTCCACACTCTGCTAAACCATGTTCCCTGGAATAGGTGACCCAGAGACAACCACCATAGAAAAAAAGAGTTATATGAGGAGACAAGTTTGCATAGTCTCTGTTCCAATGCCTGAGGAAGCATAACTATATAAGCCTGAGGCGGAACGAACAAACAAAATTTCAAGTGACACAAGGCACAGTTCAGTCCATCAGCCTAAGAAGGATGAAAGTTGAATGGACCTCACCGGGGATGGAACCAGCAACCCTAAAGTTGTTACAGAACTTGCTCACAGTACCGTAGTATGCTAAGCCATCTGTCCGGCTAATGTCCATTGCTGTCACCAGCAGTCCGAATACCTCTATATACAGGGCCACTAAAGGCCGAAAAGAGGACTGAAGGACTAAACCAGAATAGATAGACCCAGAATGCCTGACCGCAGTTAGAAAAATCCTAATTGATATGGAATGCATCATGAATTCCAAGAAAGCTACCCTTGTGCTTGGAACTAAGGAACATTTTTCCAAAGACACCTACCCCCCCGTGAGCTCACAGGAAGTATAACACCATGTCTGTGTAAATCTTGCTTACTGTAAAGATGACACCTGGACTAGGATATTAGACAGATAGGGCGCCATTGTAGTGCCCCATAACCGAAACACCGCCAACAGCGATCCCAGAGCCTCCGGAAGAACACGGCACTGTGAAAGGAAAAGTTTGTCCAGAAAGGCAAACCCTAAAACTTGAGACGATTCTCGTGAATGACCCATGAAGGCACTCAACCTTCAATCCACCCTTGACATAAATTGTCAAGGAAGAAATGGAACAATTTAATAGTTTCCATTGTGAAGGACAGAACCCTTCTTAAAAGATGGTCTGAAAAAATCCCTGTTATCGGAAACCACCAACCGACCAGTAACTCCAGATCCTGTACCAGTATTAGAACTGGAACAATCCCAGATCTGAGAGGACTTCTACGCAGTGTAAGGGCGTCTCATCCTTTGTCTAATCCTCAAACAATCTTAAAATCAGAAACAGCCTCTGAGAGGAAATCATTTGAGCTTGAAACCACACGAGAAGATAGTAAGTCAGCCCCCTACAAGATCAACCCCGGACCGGGCCTGGTCCCCATGCTGTCAGTGATTCAACAGCAGGTTAAGTGTGCACCAAAATTTTGGTCTTAGAACATATTCCATAAAACAAGGCTCTAACCATAAGGCTCCAAGAGCCCTAACAGAATCACTTATGCTCCCAGTGTGGTTACTGGAAAAGAAGAAATTGAAAGGATTTAGTCAATTGAAAGTTTTATCTCGTCCTGGATTGTATCCAGGGAAAATACGGACTAATAGCCTTATGCACACAACAAACCAATATGCTGTCACACTAGTGACGGTAGCAAAGTACACAGATGGTTGCCATAGTAAACCCTGGTGTGTGTCCCATTACTAAATGTTAGCCCTAGGACCATCCTCTAAGGGTATAAAAGTTCTCGTAGTGATAGTATAAACTACTCCTTCCCCCCTAAGGAATGTTGTCCAGCCTCCCAGCTGATATGGCTATGGGAAACAGTCTTTGAAGAAAACGCAGCGCACTGCATGAGGCCCAGAAAATTTTGACAGAAAAAGATGGGAAAAATTTTTGGTCATGGGTAACAGACTTCCAGACAGCAATTGCCGTAGAGGGAGTCGGTTCAAAAAATAAACTTGAGAAATCTTTCCATAGGAAACGATACAGATCCTTGAATCTGAAAAGTAACTCTATTCTTGTGCGTGTTTGTGTCATCTTCAGTCACAAGAGATGAACAAAAGGAACAGCTGAAAGTCATTTATTATAATGTACACAGAACAATAAATTTGATAGTATCTATGTATGTATAAGGTACTTGTAAAGTGCGGCTAATCAACCGTAAGGGTCTCAAGGCGCTGCTCATGTCTATCAACCTTGAAAAGATGAGAGGTTGAGCGGACCTCACCAGGGATCAAATTTGCAACTCCGAGGTTGCTACAGAGGTCAGTCATAGAGCCTTAGCATGTTGTCCTACCTGTCCGGCCATGTCACCTGAATACTTAAAGTAACTCATATTTGTAAGAGTTTTACCATCCTACAATACAAGGGATGAATTAACAAATAAACAGCCGTAATTTGTGTAATAAAATTTTCACAGAAAAAGGTGTTACTGTCTCTTTAAATTTTTAAGAGAACGTCTTATTTCCGTTGTGCAGAAACAATCCAATAAGACTATTTATATTGCTGTAAGTATACATCGATATGAACACTAAAGAAATGGTCTTGTAAGGAACCGCAGAGCACCGCCTGTGGGACACACAGTTATTTTGGACACTATAGGAAAAAATTGTGGCATGGGTTGACCGGTGTCACCCGACTCCTAATAGCCATCGCTTTAGAAGGAGTATTACAACAAAAATAAACATTATTGTCTCTTTAAATATTAAAGTAACTTCACATTTTATGTGCTCCTGTTCTGTTCCAAATCATAGAGAATGAATTGAACAAAACAACAGGAATTATAGTTAGAAATAACAAATAACAGGAACGTTACTGGCCCTTTAAATGTTAAAAGCCACCTTATTTTTGTGAGTGTTTGCCACATTAAAGATCTATAATACAACAAGTAGTAATGCCTTTATTGTCACATATGTCCAAATTACAACTTATCAGATACTGCAATTTCCATTACACTTTAAAATTGCTCCAATCTGACCCCGTGTAACACAGTGCTAACAGCACCTTCTGATCTATAACCATCACTAAGCGTATGAAAAACTCTATGCTCCGATCATAATGGAAGCATAGAGTGTAACAGTGACGTAGCTCCGCCCCTTGTGGGCATAACGGACTCCATCTCCCAGCACTCCAAACATACACTGCCCAGAGATAAACCCAAACAGCCTAAAACGGCGCCAAAGAAACTCCGCCCCTCGTGGGCATGACAGGACTCCAACTTATGGCACCTTGATTGACTGTGCCAAGAGCCAACAATAGAGCCCAAAAAAAGGTGCAAACCTGACTCCGCCCACCGTGGGCGTCACAAAGCTCAAGCTCCCGGTTGCCATTAGGATCCTATAGATCAGGCACCGGGAGATATACTAACAGTTTAAACAAGCAAAATGGAGTTAAGTCTGCTACCGGATGTCATGCAGCACAATTGCTGTCCATTACACAAAAATAAAAGTTAGTCCTCTCTCGGTCTGCATATGTAATGTCCAGACCACCGAGAGCAACAGAACATTGTTTTACCAGCCATACTGTCTCAGTCAAGTGTAAATCCAAACTGAACGGCAGGGATGTCGCTAGTTACTCTCTTGCTGGGCTCTGCTGGGAACGAACCTCCTATCACATAAAGATGTCCTATCTTGAATGAGTTGCCCAGCAAAACAGTGCTTACTTTCATCTGAGAGAGTGTACCCCAGAAACAATAAAGTTAGCACTTACCTCGAAAGCTGTGCGACAGCATGGCAGTCCAGCAGGTTTTCAAAGGTCCTCTCCCTCTCATAGCCCTGTGGATTAAAAGCAGCCTGAGTGCTTTAGGCTATCTGTATTAGGGCAGCAACATGTATAGGAGGTGCAATGAGAATTTATGTCCCACCAGTTCCTATTGCTTTAAAGCCACCAAATGCTCTACTGTAGAGGCTGAAAAGGTCTAGGCTACACCCAAGAACAAAGTAGCACTCACTGGCACTACTTTAAAAATAATAAACTCTTGACTGAAGAATCTTTACTAACACCTCACTTTGCCATCTCCTATCTTACTAACACAGGCAAAGAGAATGACTGGGTTGGGAGGGAAGGGAGGAGCAATTTATACAGCTCTGCTGTGGTGCTCTTTGCCTCCTCCTGCTGACCAGGAGGCGTAATCCCACAAGTAAGGATGAAATCCGTGGACTCATCGTATCTTGAAAAAGAAAGTTACATTTACACCTAACACCCTAACATAAGCCCCGAGTCTAAACACCCCTAATCTGCCCCCGACATCGCCGCCACCTACATAATGTTATTAACCCCTATCCCGCCGCTCCCCGACCCCAACGCAACTAAATAAATGTATTAACCCCTATCCCGCCACTCCCGGACCTCACCGCAACTAAATAAAAATATTAACCCCTACACCCCTGGCCTCCCACATCACTACCACTACCTAAACCCATAAACCCCTAAACCGCCAGCCGCCCACATCGCCATAAACTAAATTAAGCTATTAACTCCTAAACCTAACAACCAGCTAACTTTACATTAAAATTACAACATCCCTATCTTATAATAAATTAAAACTTACCTGTAGAATTAAACTATATTAAACTATTAATTAACCTACCCTAACTATTATACTACAATTACAATAAACTACCAATTAAATTAACTATATTACATATTAAAAAACCCTAATCCTACTCAAATTATTTAAATCTACAATAAGAAATTACTAAAAAAAAAACAACTAAGTTACAAAAAAACCCACTACGTTACAAAAAACAAAACACAGTATCAAAAATAAAAAAGAATTACACCTAATCTAATAGCCCTATTAAAATAAAAAAGCCCCCCCCAAAATAAAAAAAAAACCTAGCCTACAATAAACTAGCAATGGCCCTTAAAAGGGCCTTTTGCGGGGCATTGCCCCAAAGAAACTTAGCTCTTTTACCTGTAAAGAAAAATACAAACACCCCCCAACAGTAAAACCCACCACCCACACAATCAACCCCCCCAAATAAAAACCCTAACTAAAAAACCTAAGCTCCCCATTGTCCTGAAAAGGGCATTTGTATAGGCATTGCTCTTAAAAGGGCATTTAGCTCTTTTACTGCCCAGACCCTACTCTAAAAATAAAACCCACCCAAAAAAACCCTTAAATAAACCTAACACTAACCCCCGACAATCCACTTACAGTACTTGAAGTTCCGCTTGAAGGATCCATCCAGCCGGCAAGAAGTCTTCATCCGGATGGCCTCTTCCATCTTCATCCAGCCAGTGAAGTCTTCATCCATCCGGCGTGGAGCGGGTCCATCCTGAAAACATCCGGCGCGGAACGGGTCCATCTTGAAGACATCCGACGAGGAGCTCCTCTTCAATATGGTCTCCGCCGTAAACTGGATCTTGAATGCAAGTGACGCTATCCAAGATGGCGTCCCTTGCATTCCAATTGGCTGAAAGGTTCCAATCAGCCAATAGGATTAGAGTCGCTAAAATCCTTTTGGCTGTTCCAATCAGCCAATAGGATTTGAGCAACTCTCATCCTATTGGATGTTCCAATCAGCCGATAAGATTGAGCTCTCATCCTATTGGCTGATTGGAACAACCAATAGGATGAGAGCTATTACAATGGGGAGCTTAGGTTTTTTAGATATGGTTTTTATTTAGGGGGTTGGTTGTGTGGGTGGTGGGTTTTACTGTTGGGGGGTGTTTGTATTTTTCTTTACAGGTAAAAGAGCTGATTTATTTCAGGCAATGCCCCGCAAAAGGCCCTTTTAAGGGACATTGGTAGTTTATTGTAGGCTAGGGTTTTTTATTTTATTTTGGGGGCTTTTTTATTTTTATAGGGCTATTAGATTAGGTGTAATTCTTTTTTATTCTTGATACCGTGGATTTTTTTTTGTAATTTAGTAATTTCTTATTGTAGATTTAAATAATTTGCGTAGGGTTAGGGTTTTTTATTTTATTTTGGGGGCTTTTTTATTTTTATAGGGCTATTAGATTAGGTGTAATTCTTTTTTATTCTTGATACCGTGGATTTTTTTTGTAATTTAGTAATTTCTTATTGTAGATTTAAATAATTTGCGTAGGGTTAGGGTTTTTTAATATGCAATATAGTTAATTTAATTGATATTTTAATGTAATTGTAGTATAATAGTTAGGGTAGGTTAATAGTTTAATATAGGTTAATTTAATTCTACAGGTAAGTTTTAATTTATTATAAGATAGGGATGTTGTAATTTTAATGTAAAGTTAGCGGGTTGTTAGGTTTAGGGGTTAATAGCTTAATTTAGTTTATGGCGATGTGGGGGCTGGCGGTTTAGGGGTTAATAGGTTTAGTTAGTGGTAATGATGTGGGAGGCTAGGGGTTTAGGGGTTAATACTTTTATTTAGTTGCGGCGGGGTCCGGGAGCGGAGGGATAGGGGTTAATACTTTTATTTAGTTGCGGCTGGGTCCAGCAGCGGCGGGATAGGGGTTTAATATTTTAGTATAGTGGCAGCGTTTAGTAACAGGGTATAAATAAAGTTGGTAAAAAGTCGAATAGCAGCGAGATCGGTGACTGTTATTTAACAACAGTCTGCTGCTCATTGCCCCGTGCTTGGTGCGCAGCTTTTTTATAAATTTGGAGATCCTATTCAGGTCCGCAGCCGCGATGTTAGCCGATGTTAGGCGAGCGTATTGGTGCCGTCAAATGCAACAAAGTTGACGGCTTGATAGATAGGCCCCTTGGTCCCATCCCTTCTCCAAACTGTCCCATTTTAAAGATACAAATATTCCAAAACCTAAACATTTTCCAGTGCCAAGCAGTTTGGATAAAGGGTTTTCTACCTGTATTCTGTTTCTTGTGATTATAACAAAATCCTGAAGATCATAATATATCTTTTTATGAAAGTTTTTCCTGACAGAATAAAGATTGTTCCTACATCAAACAATCTCTTCACAAGTGAGCATTTGGTTTAACAAAGAACTTTATTATTTTTTATAAATCAATAAAGTTTAATTTTGACTTCCATGTTTCTTTAAAGGGACATGAAAACCAATTTTTTTTCTTTCATGATTCAGATAGAGAATACAATTTTAAACAACATTTTAATTTACCTCTTTTATCTAGTTTGCTTCATTCTTTAGATAACCTTTTTTTGAAGAAATAGCAATGCACATGGGTGAGCCAATCACAAGAGGCATCTATGTGCAGCCACCAATCAGCCACTTCTGAGCCTATTTAGATATGTTTTTCAACAGTAGAAGTAAATTGGAAAGTTGTTTAAAAATTGCATGCTCTTTCTAAATCATGAAAGAAAAAATGTGCGTTTCATGTCCCTTTAAGACTTGCAGTGCAACAAAGATGGATATTTCAGCCACATTGATTGCTGCAGTCAAAAGGTTACAGTAACCCTTGCAATAGGCATTTACAGTTTACCAAATAAGCTTTCACCCCGTCAATCACATTCAAATATAAATATATGTGTTGCACCAAACATAAACTGCTGGTTTAACATATGAAGTGATCTATCCCAACTGTTCCATATAACCCAAACAAACTTTTTTGTGCAGCCAAATATTAAGTAATACAAATTTAAACATTCAATTTAGTGACCTTTTTCATATATATATGGCAGTGTTTATTGAACTTGACAGAATATTTCCATATGCGATATGTTGATCAGAAGTTGTGACACACTTTTACACTTTATTTATCATCCCTCTCCTCAGAGCAGATTTCACACAGTCAATTAATAATCAAGGAAAATGTATATTATTTTGTATGTGGATGTCTGAATAGCCGATTAGCTTTAAAATGGTTTTGTAGTTTCAAGGGCCAGACTGAGAAACAAGACTTCTAAACTTACACAACTCCCACATATAGATATGGCAATGTTTCAAAGCTTTAATGTTTAAATGTCTAATTAAAGGATGAAATACAATGAGACATCCCAAGCCTCATGAATTAATTATAGTTGTAAAGATAATCAGAAAATCAGCATCATGTTTTAACAAGCAAAATCTGATTATTCTGAAAAAAATAAAGTCAACTGTAGTGCAAATTCTTGCAGATTCAACTGTGTATGTATATTTTGGCAACAGCACAAAATGTAGAGGCTTTTGTTTGATTTGTGTAGCAAGACTCCCACAGATAAGAGACTAGCAACAGGAAAACGGTCAGTCTATTAGAGTGACAAGTCAGAAGAATGAAGTGACCTATATGTACTGCTATACAGCATCTTAAAAGAACATTACAGTTATTTTTCTTTGCTACAATTAAAACATATTTTGAAATGTTTTAGTTTTTTTTAAATCTATATGTTTTTTTGTTTCTAAGGGCTGTCCCATACAATAAGAGCTGTGGCAGTTGCCCACATAAGTCAAAGGGCAATGTATACACAAGTATAAACTGTGCACAAACATGCACTTCCAGTTAGTATTTTATTAAACGTTTTAACAGGTTTCATTGCTGCTCATTAAATTGAACGACAAAATAAAATATAACATAACAACTTTAAATGCTGTTCCAAGACAATGCTACTTAACCCCTTGAGTGCTAATGACGGCTCTGAGCCGTCACAGAGTTTCCCACTCTGGTGCTAATGACGGCTCAGAGCCGTCACTAGCACTCTCCCAACTTGAGGGAGATCTGGGGGCTCCCACCCGCTCCTACCCCGGCGATCGGTGCTGCATAATGAAAGGCATCGCCAGGGCTTCCGTTTTGCGTGATGACATCACCGCGCAACTTTATTTAACATTAACAATGTTAAATATAGGAGCAGGGGCATGCTGCTTAGAAGCCTGTATCTCAGGCATCTAAGCAGCTACAGACCCCCAACACCCACCGTTGGAAAGGTAATCGCCTAATCTTTCCAACGGTGTAAGTCTTGGGGATCTGAAATAAATAAAAAAAAAGTAAAAAAAAAAAATATTTTTAAAAATATTAAATAAAAAACCCTTAAGAAAACCTTAGCACCCAGGTGGGAAAGTGCTTAGCACTCAAAGGGTTAAAGGGACAGATTACTCCAGAATTTGTATTGTTTAAAAAGATAGCCTTTATTACACTTTCCTCAGTTTTGCATAACTAACACAGTTATATTAATATACTTTTTACCTATGTGATTACCTTGTATCTAAGCCTCTGCAGACTGCCCCTAAAATTTGAATGTTGTTTAAAATTGCCTGCCCTATCTGAATCATGAAAGTTTAATTTTGACTTGATTGTCCCTTTAACTGTCTCACGCAGGGAGCACAGCTTAAAAGAACATTCTAGCGTAATAATAAAATACTTTTTCATAACAGCGTTTCATTTTTACTGCATGTAAATAAATGTTTTAAAAACCTTTAGAAATACCATATTGGTAGACAAACATGCCTTGTTTTGCAGGCCCAGAACACACCTTTTAAATGTTGAATAAGAAACAAATATATAGGAAGGATGAGATATTTTAATAAATAAAATTGCATTTTTTTTTTATATTTACTCTAACCATAAGGAAAAAGATTAGTCAAGACTACAGTCTGAAAGGCAGTAATGAAATCTGGGAAAGAGACAGAACTAAGAGCAAGTATGTGCCTCTTTCAAAAACGTAAGTTCCTAATCTTTCTGAGCTATGATGCTTACAGTAGTTTGTATGTTTTTTGTGCAGATCATCCACACTTGGAATACGGTAAATTGACTAGACTTGACTGCTGGCCACACGTCATCAAAAATCAGATCAGTTTGCTTATATGGATTCTAAAAATTAGGTTATTAAAGCCAGAAAGTGCTTAAAGAGACATCAAATTAAATTTCCCATAAGGGCTGTCAGAGTATATAAATATTATGATGAATATTACATGTGTGTACATATATATATATATATATATATATATATATATATATATATATATATATATATATATATATATATATATATATATATATTTTATACACTGTATATGTTAGATGAGACCTCAGGATTAATTGAACATGAGTTTGTTGAACACAGCTTCTAATACACGTCTATCAGGATTGACGATCAGTAGAGCCTTTTTGAAGCATGACCCCTGTAGTGTAAAACACACAAACATTTCTTTTCTAAAGGAAATAGCTCAGTGACCCTATTCATTTGACTATATATGCAGATTTTTATAACTTCAGAACATTTGGTGAGGTGAGAAAAGAATGTGTTCAAGGACCCCTTTGGAATTTGACACGTGTGATACAACAGTTCTATCTCACTGAATCTCTATTTGAAGAAGTACTGCAAAACCCCCTCATGGGGGAAGGTGACACAAATAAAATTAAATACATTTTGCAAGGGGAACAATGCCAGTTTTCCATGTATGTTTGGAATGATTCATGATATATATATATTAAAATTAAGCACATTGTATTAGGTGGATGATTGCTGCAGGGGATATTTATATAGGAAATAAATTCAGATATACATAGAAATGATATATATGTTTTGAAAACACAAAAGATCTTACTTAGCCTCTGTGTGTTTAAGAACATGAATAGATGTTTATGGACCTGAAGAGAAGTGATCATTAACATTTATTTTTATTTCAGATCTACATAAACAGGATTTATGTATTCAGGAAGAAATACACAGAAATATTACATACTACATCTGGGTGAATGCAGTATATCAGGAGTTTTAAATACTACTAATCTGGAGATATAAAAATAAGCTGTTATTTGCAAAGAAATGCCAGAATACTGATACAATTATAATGCATTTTAAGCTAATAATTAACAGTGTTAAATTATTTTAATATAATGTTAGATATATGTGATGTCTCATATCAAAACGATCAGGAAATTAATCTGATGCCGCTTCACCTATAATTGATATTGGGAGAGACTGGTGCAAGAAATTATGGCAATTATTATACATTTTAAAGAAAGATGTTTAATGTATAACTGTATTTCTTTGTCATGCTGCATTTATTTGTACTGTCTAATTATAATGCTGCCACCCGGTGTTGCCACGAGAGAACTACAGCCAGAAAGATTTTTGGCTGTTGGAAATGGAATATCCAGTTATCCAATAGAGGGACAATTTTTCATATTTCAAAATTAATCAAAAATATTGATTTTTCATATTTTCAAAGTTAATCAAAAATATTAATTTCTCATATTTTGGAATATTAATTTTTCATATTTCAAAATTAATAATATTTTTTTTTTTTTAAATATAAAAATTTTCCTTCTCTCTTTTTATTGGCAAAAATTGTATTAGCGTTTTAGTTTAACTAAGTACTAAACCAATATAATAATGTCCGTAGCCAGAAGTGAATCATTTAATTCTATACATAGCAATGAAATTGGTCCCATAACCATACCTATTACTAAAGGTCAGGTCCTTAAGAAAGATATCTTAAGTTACCTTAAAGGGAAGTTTAATATTGCGGGTGAATTAAATGATTTTATGGATACGCTTGAAACTAGGGCTAAAAATATTACCGTTAATAATAATATGTGGAATGAAGAGAATGAATTCTTCCAGGAATTATTAATGATTAATCAATGCAAAGATCCCAAAAAGCGAGAAGAACTAATACTAAAATCTTGGCCCCTTTTAATATGCATAATTGACGAAATGTCGTTTTGTGTCACAGACAAACGATTGCAAATAGAGGAGCTAGAAAATAGTATTCGTTCCTCGCGCAGACGCGAAGAGGGTTTAAAAATAGCCAAAAATAAAATGGATGAATTTGCCCAAAACCTAGCCACCTTAGATAAGCACAATATGGACTTAATTGCGCAGATACAAGATTTAAATAAACAGCTTGCGCAAAGCCAGAGAGAATTAAGCGATTTAAAAAGGTCATATCGCCATAATGAAAACCCCTATATTAGCAGTGAGAATAATACAGATAATGCTAACTCCTTTAGCGAACGCGTCAGGGACGAGGTACGAAAATATATAGAACAACATAGACAAATGACCCCTAACGGGTCAGAAGTAGATTTCCCAAATAGACAATCCCCTCAGGATGTAAATCCAGAGGACAGCTGTAGCGCAGCTGATGCAGGGGAAAGAAACTCTAACAGAGAATCCCAAAATAAGTCTGATAAAGTCTATGATTCCCATAAAATAATCACCTTCGTACAACGCGCAGTACCTATATTCTCCAATAAGGGAACAACATTTGTAATTGATCATTTACAGGCTTTTGAAAATGCGTTAGCTATAATGAATGTTACAAGTGAGAAATTGAAAATTGAATTTCTGCCTTGGGTATTTGACAGTAAGCATCACAAATTCTTTGCTTCACTAAAGGATATGAATATTCATTCCTGGAATGGGGTAAAACAACAATGCAGAAAAGAATTCGGGCAATATCGCACTAAAACTGCCGCGAAAATAGCGGTATATGGTTTAAAGTGTCGTGCGAATCAGAGTCCAGTCGAATTCCTTTCTGTATTGAAAAATGCGTACAGTATGGCTGAAGATAATCCCAGATTTGATGGCTCAGAATTTGTAAATTTATTTTTTGAAGCATTGCCTACACCCATCAAAATCAACTTAGCTAGAGATTTTGATGAGGACTGCTCATTGGAATGGCTGATCAAAGAGAGTACGAAGTTATACTCTATTCAGCAGTCCAGTGAGCAGGGGGTTAAAAAGGAGTCAAAACCCAAAATTGTGGCAGAAACTAGGGTGTCACCTAGCCCCCTCAATTTGGAGTCTAACAAGAGGACTTATGCAGAGGTGGCCAGTCAAAACAGGCCATCTCCACAGAGGTTTAATTCTGCCCCTCCCCCTACACAGGTTGAGGCGCAGGGAGACTATAACCAAAGTGGGGGACATAATCAGGTGAATAATTACTCACAAAGAGAATACTCACCAAATAATTGGTATCCGCGCAAGGGTAGATACAATAAACGGCGAAGATATTCTCAGGGTAACCAGACACCCCAGGTATATAATGCTCCCCAAAGTACTAATGCTGAACAAGCTGAACACCAGGGGCAACCACGCCAGAATAGAAATAGTGGCCCTGATTCTGAGGGAACCCAATGGTCCAGTAATCAGTACAATGGGGCACCAAGAGATAGGCCCAGGGGTAGAGGTAACTTGTACAATCAGGTAGATATGCTGTTTACCCAATTAAATCGGTTGAGCGAACAAATCGCTAATATGAGTCAAAAATCTACGGCTCAGCAACCGAACAATACTTTTTTAGGGGTACAGCCAGTGGTCAGCAGTGGACCACAGGCACAGTCATAAATACTGCAGTATCACCTGAAGGGGAGGGGAGAGATATACAAAATGTAGTAATAAATATCAATGATACTAATCATGTTATCTCCCCACAGACCGAAAACGGACAAATTAGCTGTGACAATGAGCGACATCAGCCGGGAAAAATTAACCAAACTTTTCCTCTGCAGTGTTCTCTTAACATTATTTCCACAGATGCAGTACACAAGAACCCAGCTGACCTTGTCATAGGGGAAACAGGTAGGTATGACATTTCCTCTGCATCGAATGACACAGCGGATCCAGGTAAAACGTGGCGAAGCCCACAGATGTACAAGAATGCAAATTTTATGTGTGAAATGATAGAAACTGCAGGAAGATATTATGTACTAGTTGAGCTGCAAGATTCAGTCTCCAACCCTATCAGGGGATTAATTGACACTGGGTCACAGGCAACTATCTTATCCCACAGGTACTACACACAGCTAAATGAGCTAACACCCCACAAACCCAAAATAAGAGAATTTGACGGTTCTCTAATAGGTGTCGGGGGTGACTCCCTAAAAGTCTACGGTACTGCCTGGTTAAAATTTAAATTGGGGAACAGGGTCATAAGACACCCTGTCATTATAGTGGATCTGCCAACTGATCGTTTAATTATTGGTAGTGATCTCCTGAAACGATTAAGCACCATAATTGATTGCATAAATAATGTAATTTGGTCGCAAGTTAAACGGCCTATCAATTATGAAAAATCTGGTATATCTCGCACCCGACACAGCTGTCACGTGGTGGAAGAGAAACCAGATGCTGTGGAGATTCATTTCAGGAATAACTCTACACCTGAAATCACTATTCTGCAAATAGATGATCAGACTCCTTTTAGTGGCTCTGATGGTAATACTTTTAAAATATCGCCTGGAAAGATAGCGAATATTTCCCTAGATAGCGATGTATTAACCATATCACTCCACAAGGGGGATCATAAAATCCCTAAGGGGGAAGGCCACACTCAATACCTCACAGGGATTGAGAGAGTTAAAGAGGATCTATTTATCCCTATACAAGTGCATGACCTTGGTAAAACCAAGTATGCTAAAATAAATTTAAAACAGGAAGCTAGCTATATAAGCGAAGGTTTATTAGCGCAAATAGCTGAACCTAAAGTGATTAAATATCTTTCTCCCCAAGACCACTGTGTCAACGGCCTGGATGACAGGTCTGAAAGCTATAACATCACAGCTAAGTGCTTATTATCTATCTCTATTGGTAATAAGTCAGTGAAGCACCTGTTTTTAGTTTTAAATACTCCCCATAATCAAATATACATTGGCAATGATATCTTACATAGATATGCCATACAAATAGATTTGATTAATTCTTGCCTCTGGAGCAGGTTAAAGGGGGACCCTGAAGTATTTCAGGATGAAAATGCAGCCCTAAAATCAAACCAGCAATTGCCATATGCTGTGAATATGCAGGTATCTAGCGATGTTATAATTCCTGCTGGGGCTGATAAATTTATTTTACCCTTACAGGTAAAGAGAGGTCAGAAATTAAAAACTTCTGAAACACTGATTTGCCTCTCCCATAGAATACAAAATCTGGGTGTCACAGTGACTTACACTCCTATGGTGAATATTGGAACTATTCCAATACATATTATTGTACATAACATGACCCCACAGGATATAACCTTATCCAAGGGAACTACCATAGGATATGCACTGGAATCAAGTTATTACACTTTTGGATTCCAGAATAATGTAATTGGGCTAATACCTGAAGGATACATAACTGAAGAACAATTAATAGAACAATCCTTTGCATCTATACCAGAGGGTCTATTTAATGTTCAGTCTATTTATCCCTTCAGCTCAGAGGAAGGCATCTGTAAAATTGAAGAAGCCTCTCTAGTGTTTGATCAGCCAATCAAACAGCAAGATTATCCCAATACCCAGAGTCATGGGAGCAATGTAAACTATAATCAAGGGGATCTCACCTCTAGACTGGAAGAAGCATATGAAATAGGACAGCCTGAAATCTTTCCAGGATTTCAGCAAATAGTCGAAGAGCAAATATCCTTAGCTAATGGCTGTTCCAGCGATGACGAACGCCAACAGCTGCGAGAACTCCTAATGGAATACAAGGATATTTTCGCTAAGGATTCTTATGACTGTGGTACTACAGAATTGCACATTGCAAGAATACAAACAGATCCTGATGCGCCACCTGTATTTGTCAAACAATACAGACTTCCCTTAGCCTCATATGATTCTCTTGCAGAGATCATAAGGAATTTGGAAGAAAGAGGTATTATCAGACAGGTGCACGGCTCTTATAATAACCCTATTCTAGGTGTCCTTAAACCCAATGGACAATGGCGTTTGTGTGCTGACTTAAGACAGCTAAACAAACGAGTATACATGTCTGGCTGGCCTGTACCATACATTGACCAGTGCCTAGCACAAATGCAGGGATCCAAAATATTCACTGCCATTGATTGTGCACAGGGATATTGGACCATAAAGGTACATGAAGAGGACCAATATAAGCTAGCATTCTCCTTCCAAAAGGTTCAGTATGCATTCCAGAGACTTCCATTTGGATACATAAATTCTGGACATGAATTTGCTGTATTCATGCATAAGGCTATGCCGGACGCACTGGAAAGGGGGACCTTATCTTATGTTGATGATGTTTTAATCAAAAGCACAGACTTTGAAAAACACATCGCAGAGCTTAAACACGTCCTCAGCCAACTTAAAAGGGCAGGTGTCAAATTATCCCTGCAAAAAGCTCAATGGTGCCGCACTCGTGTAAACTTCTTGGGACATGAAGTTACCTCTGAAGGATTAAATCCCCAGAAGAAAAAGGTAGAAGCGATAGTGAATTCTAAAAACCCAACTAACTTAAAGGAATTGAGATCATTCCTGGGTATGACAAATTATTCTCGCAAATTCATTGATAATTATGCGGAATTAACTAAACCACTACTACTTCTTCTGAAGAAAGATGTGAAATGGCACTGGAGTGAGTCTCAAGAGACAGCCATCAGAGAGCTGAAGAGAAAACTCACTCAAGCACCTTGCTTAGCATACCCTGAAGGTGGCAAACCTTTCTTCTTAGAGACAGGTTACACAGATATAAGCATGAGTGCTGTGTAATACCAAAAGCATGATAATTTGAACAAAGCCATTGCTTATGCGAGCAAAAATCTATCCCCAGTAGAAATAAAATTTAGCGATTGCGAAAAAGCCCTCTTATCTACTGTATGGGCTCTACAAAATTTCCGCAGCTATATACAGGGCGAGAAAATTATTGTGGAAACGGCCCACCAGCCTTTGCTATATTTGCAAAGTGAGAGAATAAGAGATGGGAATTTATCTAATAGCCGCATAACAGCGTGGACTCTTTCCTTGCAAGGCTGGCCATTAGAAATTCGCTACAAGCAGAATAAAAAGAATCCAGTCGCACAAGGGCTCGCTGAGCTCCACGACTGTACTGCTAGAGATCCTGGGGAAGAATTATCAGAAGATGATTTTCTGGAGGAACAATTGCTTTCCCCATATAAAATGTACAATGAGGACCATTGTCAAACATTACCTTGGGTGTATGTTGATGGTTGTTCTTACCACGCCACTATTGATAGTGAGCGCAGATTAGTCGCTGACATTGGTATAACTGGGGCAAATGGATTCCCAAATATATCTATAGGTTTCAATATTGGACCAAGATCCAGTCAGGTTGCAGAACTAACTGCATTTTCAAAACCGTTGAAATAGCTATTGAACATGGTATTCATGAATTTGTGATCAGAACTGACTCAAATTATGTGCGTGACAGTTTTGTTGAATACCTGCCAACTTGGAAAAGAAATGGCATGCAGAAAAGCAATAACAAACCAGTCAAGCATGGCAAATTGTTCTGCGAGATTGATAATCTGGTAGTATCCAATGATTTAACCATACACTGGAAAAAGACCAAGGGTCATTCCAGAGTTTTAGGTCCTGATAAGGAAGGCAATGACCTTGCGGATTCATTAGCCAAACAAGGAGCCATAACTGGAGAACTCCTTAATATTGACCACTTAATGGGTGCAATTCAGGTAGAAGCCATTACCAGAAACCAGGCAAAACAACAGAGTGAGCCTAACTTGGTACAATGGAGTCAGGATTCTCCTAGTGAGGACCTGATCACTAGTCAAAAAGAAGACCCCATTGTAGGCATCTTCTATAAACACATAGAAGATCCTGAAAGCAACCCCATCTCAAAAGATGATTGTATTGGCAAAGAAGATCTGAGAATCTTAATAAAATCTAAATCACAATTCAAATTACAGGATGGTTTGTTAATTAGAACCTCCAAAACTGGCATCCAGCAGTGGGTAGTACCCACCAAGTTCCGAGGTCTAATGCTTCAACATGCCCATGATGCTCCCACATCTGGTCATCGCGGTGCCAAACTCACGTATGAAATATTGCGTGATTATGCTTTTTGGCCACACATGTTGAAAGATGTTCAAACCTACTGTCAAGGGTGTTTAATCTGCCCACAGTTCCAACCCACTGCACCAACGCATAGAGCGCCATTGCAAAAAAGGGGGATGGTAATGCCATGGTCAGATATACAAATTGATTTTATTGGTCCGGTAACAAGGTCATCAAGAGGTAACAAGTACATGTTAACAGTGACATGCCTGTTCACTAAATGGGTAGAGTGCATTAGTGCACCTAACAATAATGCTGAAACATGTGCAGCATTGCTCATCAACCATGTATTTTCCAGATTTGGTTTGCCCCAAAGAATCGAATCAGATCGGGGGACCCACTTCACTAGCGAAGTGATGACCAAAATGTGGAAAATACTAGGGGTTAAAAGAAAGCTCCATATTGCTTATAGAGCTGCCTCAAGTGGTGGTGTAGAGCGTTACAACCAGTCTATTGTTAAAATCCTCAAAAAGTTTGTGAGTGAAACAGGTAAAGACTGGGATGTAAAACTACCTCTAGTCTTAATGGCATTAAGAGCAACTCCAAGTAGTGCTACCAAGATGTCACCTTTTGAACTGATGACTGGTAGAAGAATGGTTCTACCTCAGCATCTGCTGTACTGTACATCAGACCAAAACTTGATAAATGCTGCCAATACACATCAATATGTGGAAAACCTAAGAAAGCAGCTGCAATATGCCTTTGCATTTGCTCAAAGGAATTTAGAAAGAGCCGCAACTGCCACGAAAATCTATTATGATCTCAAAACATCCAAAAAGGAATATGAAATAAATGATAAAGTTTATCTTTATAACTTTGGAAGAGGTCAGGTTAGGGAGAAGAAATTTCTTCCCTCATGGAAAGGTCCTTTTGTCATTACTGACAAAATATCTCCAGTGGCCTATAAAATACGGATCCCCAAAAATGAAGGTTTCATAGATAAATGGGTACATATCAATCAATTGCGGGCATGTCATCCCAGATCCCAACTACAAGTCATAGAGGGAGAATGAAGTGTCATATCCCCAAATGCACTAAAGACATACTGTAATTTAAAGATGCCTAACTGATAAACATGAAAGCTCAAAATAACAAACTTTCTTCATAAGAGACTGTCTATGAGGTATACGGTTGATCCTCATCAAATACCACTGACTTTAAGCCAATTCAAATACATGTGTCCTACATCTATTTGAAGTTGGAAGGGGGATTTATGTCAGAGTATATAAATATTATGATGAATATTACATGTGTGTACATATATATATATATATATATATATATATATATATATATGTATATTTTATACACTGTATATGTTAGATGAGACCTCAGGATTAATTGAACATGAGTTTGTTGAACACAGCTTCTAATACACGTCTATCAGGATTGACGATCAGTAGAGCCTTTTTGAAGCATGACCCCTGTAGTGTAAAACACACAAACATTTCTTTTCTAAAGGAAATAGCTCAGTGACCCTATTCATTTGACTATATATGCAGATTTTTATAACTTCAGAACATTTGGTGAGGTGAGAAAAGAATGTGTTCAAGGACCCCTTTGGAATTTGACACGTGTGATACAACAGTTCTATCTCACTGAATCTCTATTTGAAGAAGTACTGCAAAACCCCCTCATGGGGGAAGGTGACACAAATAAAATTAAATACATTTTGCAAGGGGAACAATGCCAGTTTTCCATGTATGTTTGGAATGATTCATGATATATATATATTAAAATTAAGCACATTGTATTAGGTGGATGATTGCTGCAGGGGATATTTATATAGGAAATAAATTCAGATATACATAGAAATGATATATATGTTTTGAAAACACAAAAGATCTTACTTAGCCTCTGTGTGTTTAAGAACATGAATAGATGTTTATGGACCTGAAGAGAAGTGATCATTAACATTTATTTTTATTTCAGATCTACATAAACAGGATTTATGTATTCAGGAAGAAATACACAGAAATATTACATACTACATCTGGGTGAATGCAGTATATCAGGAGTTTTAAATACTACTAATCTGGAGATATAAAAATAAGCTGTTATTTGCAAAGAAATGCCAGAATACTGATACAATTATAATGCATTTTAAGCTAATAATTAACAGTGTTAAATTATTTTAATATAATGTTAGATATATGTGATGTCTCATATCAAAACGATCAGGAAATTAATCTGATGCCGCTTCACCTATAATTGATATTGGGAGAGACTGGTGCAAGAAATTATGGCAATTATTATACATTTTAAAGAAAGATGTTTAATGTATAACTGTATTTCTTTGTCATGCTGCATTTATTTGTACTGTCTAATTATAATGCTGCCACCCGGTGTTGCCACGAGAGAACTACAGCCAGAAAGATTTTTGGCTGTTGGAAATGGAATATCCAGTTATCCAATAGAGGGACAAGGTTTCGAAGGGCCACCCATATTTCACACCAATGATTACAAAAATAAGTTGTATAAAGAAGGAAGGAGGGAGACTGGTCTAAAAAGTTTTTGAACTGACTGAAACTGTTTTGCGTGGGACAGTCAAACTACAAAAACAAAGTGGGCCATATTTCTCCTATTCCATTGCAATTACACTTATTTTATATGAGGTGTGAAATTGGATCCGTTACAAAAACTGGGAACTGGATTGCTGTTATTTGGTGATGTATATAAAAGTTTTATTATAAGATAAGTTATATGCATAGTCAATTTGTATTTAATAGATTTTTAAATCTGTATCTGATTGACCAAGTAACTCATCTATGCAAGTTCTGATATTGTCAGTTAATTTTGTATTAGGATAAATTGCAGTTAAATAGCAGAATACATATATTATCCTATTGTTTTATAAACACTGTTTAGAATTGTATTGCTTGGATGTTAAAGGTTTTTAGTCCCATTGTGTTAAATAAATAAAAGGCTGAATTGTGAAGGTATATCTTTCTGGGTTTTGTAAGAAGGATAGCATATCTTAAGAGTTGGTTTTAACGCATATAAATTTTGTTTCATTTCCTTTTATTGCAAATATACTTCAATATGTTTATGGATATTAACTAAATAAAAGAATTCAGATATTTATATTAATTGTATGGTCTAGTAGGTGCATGGTTGATAAGGGTTTCTATTTCTTTGTATTGTGTTTATAACCCTGCCATAAACTTATATATATTATTTGGATAGCACTGCTAAGATTTTCATAAATATACTGACAGGGCTATATTATAAGTGGAGCGCAAAATATTGCTTCCACAAAAGCGATATTTGTGCTCCACTTAGTAATACCAGCGCACGCAAATGTGCGCTGGTAATACAAGTTAGCTGCAATGCTAATGTGACCTCGCGTTCACATTGCACGGAAGCACGCTTCCATATTCTCCAATGGGAGCCTTGTTCTTATGCCGTGAGACACGGCATGAGAACTAGCGCAACAAAGGGGTAAGTAGTGAGGCGATTGGCAGCAGATTGTAAATATATATGTATATGAATATATAAATATATATTTATATCTGAAAAACAGCCAAAAGGAATAATGTCTCAAAATGTTGCAGTTAAATCAAAACAACTTTATTTTCATCTTGTTAAAAGCAGCAGCATACTGGTAAAAACCAACAGGTAGAACATGATACTGGTCTAACGCGTTTCAGCTCCTTGAGCCGTAATCATAGACCTAATTCTCCTCTACTTTCTCTCAGCTTAAATATCCTGTGTTGTCAGTATATTTATGAAAATCTTAGTAGTGCTATCCATATAATATATCAGTTTATGGCAGGGTTATAAACACAATACAAAAAAATAGAAACCCTAATCAACCATGCATCTACTAGACCATACAATTAATATAAATATCTGAATTCTTTTATTTAGTTAATATCCATGAACATTTTTGAAATACATTTGCAATAAAAGAAATATGAAATAAATTTATATGCGCTTGAAAACCGATTAAGATATGCTATCCTTCTTACAAAACCCAGAAAAATATACCTTCACAATTCAGCCTTTTATTTATTTAACACAATGGGACTAAAAACCTTTAACATCCAAGCAATATAATTCTAAACAGTGTTTATAAAACAATAGGATAATATATATATTCTGCTATTTAACTACAATTTATCCTAATACAAAATTAACTGACAATATCAGAACTTGCATAGATGAGTTACTTGGTCAATCAGACGCAGATTTAAACAATATATATATATAGGCTGTGAAATGCTAACTTTAAAAAAAAAAAAAAAACACACTGCTTCTTTAAATCAATTAAATACAAATTGACTATGCATATAACTTATCTTACAAAACCTTGAATATGTTACCAAAGTAAAAAGCAGTCGATATCCAATATTCCTTGGTAGGAATTATTTTACCTCAGATCACCAATAAGTGTATATCGCAATCAATGAGAAAGGTAGATTAGCTTTGCTCAAGTAAAGTGGTATCTCACGCCCAGCAGGAACCAGTTACAAGTTTTAGCTTCAGCAGAAAATCTGTGTCTTTCTCTCTATTGCATTCACTTTTTATTTAGTTTTCTATCATTGGTAAATTGTGGGTGGCCCTCCTGGTCCCTTCTGATTGGGTATTTGGAATACCTGATTGGATTGGCCCTTAACGGAGTTGAGCATGTTTACTATGGTAATGCATCTTTTGAACAGCAATTCCCTTAACTGTCCTACCGGTATTGGCCCTTAGGTGGCATCATTACAATCAGACAGCACAAAAACAATGCAGCATGACAATACATTTGAAACAACTTAAATCAGTATTTCTATGAAATGGTTATTCATTTTATCATAATTTACTGCAACAACTATTCACAATATTTGTTTTGGATAAGTTATATCTTAATGAATTTTCTGATCATTTTGATATGAAATATCAAATATATCTAACATTATATTAAAATAATTTATATTTCATTTAGTCTAACAGAAAAATATATATCTCATAGTCATATCACATCAAAGTAACTTCCATATCTTCATCTTACTATATTTTAAAAGATGTATTTGAAACGTTATAAACATTTATTTCACATTCATATGATATGATATTTCATTTCATGCAGGCATTCCATCTGAAATAAAGTAATAAGTGTCATTAATTATTTCTTTCCAGGTCCACAAGTATTTATTTATATTCTTAAAAACACAGAGGCTAAGTAAGATCTTTTATGTTTTCAAAACATATATATCATTTCTATGTACATCTGAATTTATTTCCTATATAAATATCCCCTGCAGTAATTATCTATTTAATATAATGTGTTTAATTTCAATATATATATAGCATGAATCATTTTAAACATACATGGAAAACTGGCATTGCTCCCTTTGCAAAGTGTATTTAATTCTATTTTTGTTACCTTCCCCCTAGCTGTGTGTTTGCAACACATCTTACTTTGAAATCACAAGGTTTAATTGACAAATTCCAGAGAGCTTCCAAGCATAGATCTCCACCCAAAACACAGATAATTTATTCTAAATAATCCAAGGGGTTTCCTGTAAGTACTATGCTTATCCAACTATTTTAGATTTTATCCTTTTAAATGACTGTCTCAAATTGGGTAGACCAAATGTCTTAGAGTCATAAAACTCTGCACATAGTCAAATGAGCATGGTCACTGAGTTAGTTTCTTTTAGGAAAATGTGTCTGCGTGTTTACATAACAGGAGGTGGTGTCACCTATTTGACAATCTATCCTCTTAATTTGCCTTTTATGACTCATCCTGTTCTCTTTCAAAATTACTTCCCCCAACATTCCTCTAAGTCAGTATTTTTCAACCAGTGTGCCATGGCACACCAGTGTGCCGTGAGAGATCCTCAGGTGTGCCACGGCAGACTGACAACAGTGTGACATATTTTTTAAACTTTGCTTGTTTTTTACTCCCAGTGCAGGGGTAGTTTGTAGGAGGCATGGCATAACAGCACAATACATACAGTATGTGTGTGTTTGTGTGTATGTGTATATATATATGCTGTATTAGGCTACAATGTGTGATTTTTTTAAAATTTTGGGATGGTGGTGTGCCACAGGATTTTTTAATGTAAAAAAGTGTGCCACGGCAAAAAAAAGGTTAAAAATCACTGCTCTAAGTGACTGTATTAAATTGGGCAGGCCAAATGTTCCATCTTCTCCCCCTGTGTGTTAAGCATAATTTTACATAATGAGTGTGGGAGATCTCTGAGAAACAACCCTTTGTCTACAGACCATGTGCACATCCACAGATTTATTAAATAAAGATAAATATACTTCTATATATTATTTAATAATATTTCAAATACCTTGACAGTGTCTAAAAGTTATAGTTAGTAACAATCTCTTGTAGCCCTATTATTAGGTGGATACAATGTATACAATATATAACCTTGTGGGATTCAATACAACATTTAAATTTTAATATATCCAGTACGCTCATTCATTGCTAAACCTATCACAAATAGCAAAAAAATGTGAATTGGAATAAGCCATGTTATTTCCCCTGTGAAGTGAAATATTTCACAAATACATTGTTTATGTTTACTTGAAATATCTAACATTATTTTCTTTGTGTTTATGGTATGCTAACATCAAGAAAGAAGGGGTATGAGGCCAACTAGTCCAAAATAGACACTTGTCAGCCTAACATGTTAATAATGGCACTTTTAAACCAAAGAGAATGTGTTAAATGGTGACAAAGTGTACGTGCATATCTGATAGTCACGGCTGTATTTACTATACTCAACTGGAGAATAGTTATAATAAAAGAGAAAAATAGAGGATCAGAGTGTTAGAAAGGAAGAGACACTGGATAGATGGCTTGCCACCAGCAAAGGAACAATAATGTTGGTAAACAAGGTGACATGTCATAGCCAATTGATTATAAGATCATATCTGCTATTTAGTCCCTGTGGGATTCTGGTTCTCAGCCTAAATATCCAGTATATTTCCCGTTTACTGAGAAATTCCTCTATATTCCCTCCCCTGGGGTTTATCACCACATTTTCTATGATGCTCCAAGAAAGGCAGTGTGTGCTCCTATTGGGGCAATCAATGAAGTGTTTGGCTATTGGAGTGATTCTATCTTCTTTCTTTACTCTAGAGTTGGGGTTGTCTGTGTGTACTGATGTAATATTGTTAATGTGTTCTCTGATCCTCACCCTAGCCTCTCGTGTGGTTATACCCACATACTCTAGGTGGCACTCTTTACACGTGATCAAATAGATGACATTCTTAGTTCTACAGTTCATGCAGGATTTAATTACTATATTGTCTGTACTCACTGGAATATTGTGTGGTGAATAGTATTTTATCTGTACCTTTTTTTCTTTGCTTGTGGTGTGTACGTCTTTTTTTTGTCTTCGATGAGTTCCTGTCTTTTCATGTGTAATACTTGGTGTTTGGCATTTTTAATGATTGTTTTTGAGGAAACCTCTGTCTTTCAGCTGACGTTCCAGTGTCAGTGATTCCTGCGAATAGCAATCTTCATTCAAGCAATTACTTTTAACCCTCATGAATTGACCTTTGGCTATGGCTTTAAATGCTTGTTGAGGGTGATTGCTATTAACATGAAGCAGTTCATTCCTAGAAATCGGCTTCCTATCTAGTTTAGTGGATATACTGTTTGGATTTGTCTCATCCACATACATGCAGATCAAGATAATTAATGGTTGATTGATCAGTCTCGTAGGTAAATTGGAGATTAAGATCATTGACGTTCAAAAACTGGACAAACTCTTTCATAGTATTAATATCTCTTGTCCATACAAACATGAGATTGTCAATATAGCACCTGTACAGGCATATATGGTTTTGGTATGCGTTTCCAGGGCCGTCTTTAACACAGGGCAAAAGAGGCAGCTGCCCAGAGCCCAGTCTTTGTTGAGGGGCCCAAAACTCCTAAAAAAAAATATTTTTTTTTTTGGTTCATGCCAGACTGCTGATGTCATGTGATATGGGGGACACACACGGTTAGTCCTAATACTGTCATAGTCAAAAGTTATCTGCTTATATTTATTTGTGAGAAACTGTGCCAGACCGTGCCGGTGTCATGTGACATGCCAAGCCAGTGCCATGTGCTGTTTTAGATGTGCACTGTGCAGCACTGACTGTTAAGCCCTAACTCGGCATCCAGCCAATCCCACTGCATCAGAAAAGGTCCTGCTGGGGTTACCACTGTTACCAGGTAACTGCTCTGGTGGTGGGGCTTGTTTCTGGGCAGGGCCGACTGTAGGTGCATGCAGCAGAAAGCTGGAGTGGCAGGCACATGAGGATTTGAGCATCTGTGCCTGATGGCCTGGAGTCCCTTATCGTGAGGTATGGTACTGTAGAGGGAAACTACTTCTACTGTCAGCCATCTGTAGTTCTTAGTCCAGGGGTTTTCATTTAATAGTTGAATAAGGTGTTTAGAATCCCTTAGGTAGCTGGAAAGGTCCAACACTAGGGGCTGAAGGAGGGAATCCACCCATTCAGAGAGGAGTTCCAGTAGAGACCCTATACACGAGATTATCGGTCTACCTTTGACATTTTCTATGCTTTTGTGGACCTTAGGGAACATATGGAATATGGGGGTCTTAGGGTGTTCATTAAATATGTAATCATGTGTGGGTCTATCTAAGAATCCCTCAAATAACCCTTCATCAAGTAAATGTCTTAATTTATTTTGGTAATGTTTTACTGGGTTCGTTTTTAGGGGTTTCTAGCTGATGGTATCATTTAGTTGTCTGTAAGCTTCCAGATTGTAATCATTAGTATCCCAGATAACTATGCTCCCACCCTTATCTGATTTTTTAATGGTAATATCTGTCCGAGACTCTAAATCTTTAAGAGCTTTCCATTCACATCTAGTAAGATTGATTTTTTTGTGGTGGTTCTTTTACAATCATATAGCTGCACCAATTCTTGCTCTACCCTAGAGTGGAAAGACGTAAGTATATTACCTCTAGATTGAATGGGGTAAAACCGGAATTTGTTTTTAAAGCCCACATGTCTGTCTGTTTGATTTGACAGGTCAGGGATTTGTTCACTTTCTAGTTGTCTAATTGTTTCTTTGGTGCACATATCAGCAAATTCCAAAGTTTGTTCCTGTATGGGGGAGTTATCATTCACTACAGTCGATAAGTCTGTATCCTGTGCCACTTCAACACCTGTATCATCAATGAAATGTTTCTTCAATGTAAGATTTATTATAAACTTTTTAACATCTAACAGTGTTTCAGAGGTTGAAGGTAGCACTGGGTACAAAGTTTAGACCATAGTTTAGAACTTTCTCTTCTAGTGGTGTCAATTCTTTAGATGATAAGTTAATCACTAGTGCGTTGCATACTCCCTGCCTCTCGTTGCTCGCAGCTGATAGCGATTGGTTTGTATATGTGTTCACATATTAACACAAATATTTATGTATATAGGCGCACAGTTCACATAAACCGCTATGGAAAAAGCCTTTTTTTTTTTCTAACACCCCCCCCCCCTGCCAACTTTAACCCCTCATAACTGATTTTTGCAGCACTAATTTTTAGAGTGCTAATTGGTATAGCGAGCACGCGGTAGCAGTAACCAGCCACTTGTAATGGCTGGTTATTTATTGCGTTGAAAACAGGTGAATTTGCCCGTTTATGGGCACACAATAAATTAGTGTTCCGCAATCTAACCCAAAATGTGTAATGTGGCACAGTAAAAAATATAGATACTTTTGTTATTTAATCTTACTGCTCTTACTGTAATTTAAATTAAAAAACATAATTTATGCTTACCTGATAAATGTATTTATCTTGTGGTGTATCCATTCCACGGATCATCCATTACTTGTGGGATATTCTCCTTCCCAACAGGAAGCTGCAAGAGGATCACCCACAGCAGAGCTGTCTATATAGCTCCTCCCCTAACTGCCACTACCAGTCATTCAACCGAAGACAAGCAAGAGAAAGGAGAAACTATAGGGTGCAGTGGTGACTGTAGTTTAAAAATAAAAAACACCTGCCTTAAAATGACAGGGCGGGCCGTGGACTGGATACACCACAAGAGAAATAAATTTATCAGGTAAGCATAAATTATGTTTTCTCTTGTAAGGTGTATCCAGTCCACGGATCATCCATTACTTGTGGGATACCAATACCAAAGCTATAGGACATGGATGAAGGGAGGGACAAGGCAGGCGCTTAAACGGAAGGCACCACTGCCTGCAAGACCTTTCTCCCAAAAATAGCCTCCAAAGAAGCAAAAGTATCAAATTTTAAAAACCCATGTGGAAGCTACCGCTCTAGAAGAATGAGCTGTAATCCTTTCAGGAGGCTGCTGGCCAGCAGTCTCATAAGCTAAGCGTATTATGCTCCTTAGCCAAAAGAAAGAGAGGTTGCCGAAGCCTTTTCGCCTCTCCTCTGTCCAGAGTAGACAACAAAAAAATGCAGATGTTTGACGAAAATCTTTAGTAGCTTGTAAATAAAACTTTAAAGCACGAACCACGTCAAGATTGTGTAAAAGACGTTCCTTCTTTGAAGAAGGATTAGGACACAGTGACGGTACAACAATCTCCTGATTGATATTTTTATTAGATACCACCTTAGGTAGAAAACCAGGTTTGGTACGTAACACTACCTTATCTGCATGAAAAATGAGATAAGGGGAATCACATTGTAAAGCAGATAACTCCGAAACTCTTCGAGCCGAGGAGATAGCTACTAAAAACAGAACCTTCCAGGATAAGAGCTTAATATCTATGGAATGCAAAGGTTCAAACGGAACCCCTTGAAGAACATTAAGAACTAAATTTAAACTCCAAGGCGGAGCAACAGGTTTAAACCTCAGCCAGACGTTTGTGCAAAAGAATAGACAGAGCAGAAATCTGTCCTTTTAAGGAACTAGATGACAAACACTTCTCTAATCCTTCTTGGAGAAAAGATAATATCCTAGGAATCCTGACCTCACTCCATGAGTAACCCTTGGAATGACACCAATGAATATATTTACACCATATCTTATGATAGATTTTCCTGGTGACAGGCTTTCGCGCCTGTATTAAGGTATCAATGACCGACTCAGAGGAACCACGCTTTGATAAAATCAAGCGTTCAATCTCCAAGCAGTCAGCCACAGAGAAATTAGATTTGGATGGTTGAAAGGACCCTGAAGTAGAAGGTCCTGCCTCAGAGGCAGAGTCCATGGTGGAAAGGATGACATGTCCACCAGATCTGCATACCAAGTCCTGCGTGGCCACGCAGGTGCTATCAAAATTACCGATGCTCTCTCCTGTTTGATCTTGGCAATCAGACGAGGGAGCAGAGGAAACGGTGGAAACACATAAGCCAGGTTGAAGGACCAAGGCGCTGCTAGAGCATCTATCAGCGCTGCCTTGGGATCCCTGGACCTGGATCCGTAACAAGGAAGCTTGGCGTTCTGGCGAGACGCCATGAGATAAAGTTCTGGTTTGCCCCAACGTTGAATCAACTGTGCAAACACCTCCGGATGGAGCTCCCACTCCCCCGGATGAAAAGTCTGACGACTTAGAAAATCTGCCTCCCAGTTCTCTACTCCTGGGATATGGATAGCTGATAGATGGCAAGAGTGAATCTCTGCCCATTGAATTATCTTTGAAACCTCCAACATCGCTAGGGAACTCCTTGTTCCCCCTTGATGGTTGATGTAAGCTACAGTCGTGATGTTGTCCGACTGAAATCTGATGAACCTCACTGCCGCTAGCTGAGGCCAAGCCTGAAGAGCATTGAATATCGCTCTTAGTTCCAGAATGTTTATTGGAAGGAGTGCCTCCTCCTGAGTCCATGACACCTGAGCCTTCAGAGAGTTCCAGACTGCACCCCAGCCCAGAAGGCTGGCATCTGTTGTTACTATTGTCCAATCTGGCCTGCGGAAGGTCATACCTTTGGACAGATGGACCCGAGATAGCCACTAGAGAAGAGAATCCCTGGTCTCTTGATCCAGATTTAGTAGAGGGGACAAATCTGTGTAATCCCCATTCCACTGACTGAGCATGCAGAGTTGCAGCGGTCTGAGATGTAGGCGGGCAAACGGAACTATGTCCATTGCCGCTACCATTAAGACGATTACTTCCATACACTGAGCCACCGAAGGGCGAGAAGTATAATAAAGAACACGGCAGGAATTTAGAAGTTTTGACAACCTGTCCTCTGTCAGGTAAATCCTCATTTCTACAGAATCTATCAGAGTTCCCAGGAAGGAAACTCTTGTGAGAGGGGATAGAGAACTCTTCTTTTCGTTCACTTTCCACCCATGAGACCTCAGGAATGCCAGAACAATGTCCGTATGGGACTTGGCAATTTGGAAATTTGACGCCTGTATCAGAATGTCGTCTAAGTAAGGGGCTACTGCTATGCCCCGCGGCCTTAGGACCGCCAGAAGTGACCCCAGAACCTTCGTAAAGATTCTTGGTGCTGTAGCTAACACAAAGGGAAGAGCCACAAACTGGTAATGCCTGTCTAGGAAGGCGAACCTGAGAAACCGATGATGATCTTTGTGTATTGGAATGTGAAGATAAGCATCCTTTAAGTCCACGGTAGTCATGTATTGACCCTCCTGGATCATAGGTAGGATGGTTCGAATAGTCTCCATCTTGAAAGATGGGACCCTGAGAAATTTGTTTAGGATCTTGAGATCTAAGATTGGTCTGAAGGTTCCCTCTTTCTTGGGAACCACAAAGAGATTTGAATAGAAGCCTTGCCCCTGTTCCTCCTTTGGAACTGGGTGGATCACTCCCATAACTAGGAGGTCTTGAACACAATGTAAGAATGCCTCTCTCTTTATCTGGTCTGCAGATAATTGTGAGAGGTGAAATCTTCCTTTTGGGGAAGAAGCTTTGAAGTCCAGAAGATATCCCTGGGACAAAATTTCCAACGCCCAGGGATCCTGGACATCAATTGCCCAAGCCTGGGCGAAGAGAGAAAGTCTGCCCCCTACTAGATCCGTTACCGGATCGGGGGCTGATCTTTCGTGCTGTCTTAGAGGCAGCAGCAGGCTTCTTGGCCTGCTAACCTTTGTTCCAGGCCTGGTTAGGTCTCCAGACTGGCTTGGACTGGGCAAAATTTCCCTCTTGTGTTGCATTAGAGGGAGTTGATGCCGCGCTCGTCTTAAAGTTTCGAAAGGCACGAAAATTAGTTTGTTTGGTCCTTAATTTAATAGACCTATCCTGAGGAAGGGCATGACCTTTTCCTCCAGTAATATCAGAAATGATCTCCTTCAGTCCAGGCCCGAATAGGGTCTGCCCCTTGAAGGGAATGTTGAGAAGCTTAGACTTTGAAGTAACGTCAGCTGACCAGGATTTGAGCCATAACACCCTACGCGTCTGAGTTCTTAGCCGTTAGTTTGGTTAAATGAACTACGGCGTCAGAAACAAATGAATTGGCTAGCTTAAGCTCTTTAAGCTTGTCAAGTATATCATCCAATGGAGTTTCTACCTGTAAGGTCTCTTCCAGAGACTCAAACCAGAAGGCCGCAGCAGCAGTGACCGGGGCAATGCATGCAAGAGGCTGGAGAATAAAACCTTGTTGAATAAACATTTTCTTAACTAACTTTTTATCCATTGGATCTAGGAAAGCACAACTGTCCTTGACGGGAATAGTTGTATGCTTAGCTAGGGTAGAAACTGCTCCCTCCACCTTAGGGACCGTTTGCCATAAGTCCCGTGTAGCGGCATCTATTGAAAACATTTTCTTAAAAATAGGAGGGGGAGAGAATGGTACACCTGGTCTATCCCATTCCTTAGAAATAATTTCTGAAAACCTTTTAGGTATTGGAAAAACATCAGTGTAAACAGGCACTGCATAGTATTTATCCAATCTACACAATTTCTCTGGCACTATAATGGTGTCACAGTCATCCAGAGTAGCTAAAACCTCCCTGAGCAACACGCTGAGGTGTTCAAGCTTAAATTTAAATGTAGACATATCAGAATCAGGTTGAAGCATCTTCCCTGAGTCAGAAAAATCACCCACAGAAAGAAGCTCTCCTGCCTCAGCTTCTGCATATTGTGAGGGGATATCAGACATAGCTACTAAAGCGTTAGAGAGCTCTGTATTTTTTCTAGTCCCAGAGCTGTCTCGCTTTCCTTGTAACCCTGGTAGTTTGGACAATACCGCTTTAAGGGTATGATCCATAACTGCCGCCATGTCTTGAAAGTAAACGCCATGGGCGCGCTAGATGTTCTTGGCGCCACTTGAGCGGGAGTCCCTTGAGCGGGAGTCAAAGGTTCTGACACGTGGGGCGAGTTAGTCGGCATAACTTCCCCCTTGTCAATTTCCTCTGGTGATAAATCTTTTAAAGACAGAATATGATCTTTATAACAAAGTAAAATCAGTACATTTGGTACACATTCTAAGAGGGGGTTCCACAAAGGCTTCTAAACATAATGAACAAGGAGTTTCCTCTATGTCAGACATGTTTAAACAGACTAGCAATGAGACCAGCAAGCTTGGAAAACACTTTGATAAATGTAAACAAGCAAAAAATAAAAACGGTACTGTGCCTTTAAGAGAAACAAATTTTGTCAGAAATTGAAAAACAGTGATAAAAAGCAGTAAATCTTACAAAATGTTTACAGTGTGTATAATAGACTAACAGAGCATTGCACCCACTTGCAAATGGATGATTAACCCCTTAGTTTCGAAACCGGTTAAAAAAAACCATATAAACGTTTTTTAACAGTGACAACAAACTGCCACAGCTCTGCTGTGGCCCTACCTGCACATACAATGACTTTTTAAGGCACAAAAATCCTTTGTAGAGGCCCTAAGTGTTCAGGGGACTCCCTCAGGGAAGCTGTAAGTCTCAAGCTGCAAAAACTACTGCACGATTTAGGCCTGAAATTAGGCCCCTCCCAACCTGTACTCACAGTGAGAGGGCCATAAAAAACTATCCCTAGGCAAAATCTAGCCAGCCATGTGGAAAAAACTGGGCCCCAATAAAGTTTTATCACCAATATGTAGAAAAAAAACGTTTAAACACTTCCAGCAAACGTTATCTTATTTTCAGTAATGTGAGAAAGTAATACGAATATTACCTTTTACAGCAAGCGTGATACTAGTCGTTATTAAATCACTGTAATCAGGCTTACCTTAAATAAATCCGGTATTAACAGCATTTTCTAGCATATTCATTTCTCTAGAAAAATTTAAACTGCACATACCTCATAGCAGGAGACCCTGCACACCATTCCCCCAGCTGAAGTTACCTCATCTCTTCAGTTATGTGTGAGAACAGCAATGGATCTTAGTTACAACCTGCTAAGATCATCAAAAACCACAGGCAGACTCTTCTTCAACTTTCTGCCTGAGGCTAAAACAGTACAACTCCGGTACCATTTGAAAATAATAAACTTTTGATTGAAGATAAACTACATAAATTCACCACATCTCTCTAGCTACTTCTTATCGTGTCGAGAGCTGCAAGAGAATGACTAGTAGTGGCAGTTAGGGGAGGAGCTATATAGACAGCTCTGCTGTGGGTGATGATCCTCTTGCAGCTTCCTGTTGGGAAGGAGAATATCCCACAAGTAATGGATGATCCGTGGACTGGATACACCTTACAAGAGAAATTAGATTTTTTTTTCACTGCCCATGCAAAGGGTGGAGCAAATTTGGCTGATATATAGAGGAGTTATTTTATATATCCAGCCATTTGATTACAGCAAGGGAGATATATATATATATATATATATAAAAAAGGGCTGGGGATCCGGATCCGGTATATATCCTCAGTTGTCAACAACACTTAAGCCAGCACGAATAGATTTGAATAATCACCTTTAATGTATCAAAACATAACGTTTCGGCCTCACATGGAGGCCTTGATCACATGTAAAAAACACACATCACAGGCATACAACACATCCCAAAGTGCTACCTTATATACCCCATCCCCTAAACCCGATATGCTAAACGACGCCCAAATTCATGGAGAACAGCTGAAAGAGATCTGATTGATCGTTGAGTCATCACAGTGAGACCGTAGTCATAACAACAGACAGCACCAGATAGGTATTTGCATAACCAGCAGACCACATGTCCACATTGTGTGATGACGTCATAAAAAATGGTGTCCGTTGTCATGGGAACACGTGTACGCTCATAATATACAAAGCGTGACTTAGCAACAGCTTATCAGAGCACTGAACTCAAGAACACCGCCCCCAGCTAGAAAGGTGCTACCATGACAACAGACCCAAACAAAGAATCTTGAGCCTAAGCATAACAGGTTCATATAGTTAACTAAACAATATTACACATACAATTCAGATCGGTTCATAGATCCAGTGACTAGTCAACAACAAGTAACTGTGTGGTGCAATATATCTTGTATAAGAATAACACCTAATGTATAGTCATATAAATATCTAGAGCATAAGATCCTATAGCAATGCTTAGTCACTAACACTATTAACCAGATCCTTGTGTTCTATATACAGAATAAAAAAAACACACACACAAAGTGCTTCCAAGGAGATGGTAGAAACGGAGTTAATGGAGGAGGGGAAGCACACAGTCACTTATAAAAAAAGCTGTAGTTAATCATCACGTTAAAACCCTTCGGGGCAATGGTGTCCAGGCTATGGATCCAGCATGATTCCATTCTCAGTAAAGCCTTTGATGGATCACCACCCCGCATAGATTTAGGGACGTGATCGATTAATATAGTCCTCATCGTGGAGATGGCATGTCCCGCTTGTAGGAAATGACGAGACACAGGTTGATCCGAATTGCCCTTATCAAGGGCCAGCCTTATAGCCGATTTGTGGTTGGCCAACCTCTCTCTGAATGTGGTTATTGTTTTCCTCACGTAATAAAGGGAACATGGACAGATAATCACATAAATGACATGATCAGAGGTACAGGTCAATCGATGCCGACTGGTAAATCTTTTGTTGGTATGAGGATGATGGAATGTATTGCCAGACAACATGCCATTGCAGGTTGTACAATTACCGCTCCTATAACAGCCTTTTTTCTTTTGGGGTAGCCAGGTGCTCTTCTGGTAACTTTGTACTGGATCAGTGCGCAACAACAAGTCTCTAAGGTTCTGCGCCCTCTCTTATCAGCCAGCCGAGGTGGTGGTATCTCACCAAATGGTAAGCTGGTATCCGTGGATACAATTGGCCAATGTTGTTTGATAACCTCCTGTACTTTATGTGATGCTGGGGTGTAAGTAGTGATATAATTCAAACGTTGTTCAGCAGGCTTCTGTGGTTGATTGCTGGGTCATTTTGTGTGCTTTCTCACACTGTGTCATGATAAGTGGTTCCGGGTACCCTCTATTGATGAACTTCTGTGCCATCGTATCCAGCTGTTGTTTCTTGTGAGCCTCCTCAGGGTTGTTGCGTACAACATGCAGCAGCTGAGAGGAACTAACCCGTTTTCTGAAATCTAGGGTGAAAACTATTAAAGTGTAGTATGAAATTTTTATCAGTAGGTTTGTTATAGAGAGTAGTAAAAAACCTCAACCCATCTGCTGTCTCACTCTTGTATATCTCAAGATCAAGGAAATGGATTTTATCATTATCTATATCCATCTTGAACCATACAGTAGAATTAATGGAATTCAAAATGATTAAACCACACATGTAGAGACTCCAAATCACCCTTCCAAACAAGGTATACATCATCTATATACCGTCAATAAAACCTTATAGAGCTCTGTTCTGTAGTCAAAATGTAATCATGTTCATACATGGACATATATATGTTGGCATACGATGGGGCCATGTTAGACCCCATCGCAGTGCCTAACGTTTGTAGGTAAAAACAATTTTCAAACCGAAATTAATTATTGACAAGACAGAGCTCCAGTAGGTTTAACAGGAATTCTATCAGGGGTCCCATATAGTTAGCATTGGAAGAGAGGATTCTTCTGACCATGTCCATCCCATGTGTATGGGGAATAATGGTGTATAAATTAATTACATCCATGGTCACAAGAATGTCAGACAAACCTATGTCAACCACCTGATTAAGTTGATGGATACGTTCAGATGAATCCCTAAGGTAAGAGACAGTGGATTTGACTACTGGTTGTAAAAAGTAGTCAGTGTATTCAGCCAGGGGTTGAAATAATGTACCCCTGGCAGAAACAATCAGACGACCAGGTGGATTTGACAAACTTTTATGTATCTTAGGAAGCAGGTATAGTATGGGGCAGATTGGATTATCAACTGTCATAAATCTGTGAGTATCTTCATTTAGAGCCAATCCTAAGAGTTTGTCAACCTGCAATTTAAATGTGTTGGTAGGGTTGAAGGTAAGCTTACGGTAAGTGAGTCCATCGTCAAGTTGTCGTAACGCCTCCAACCGGTATACCGAGTAATCTAACACCCCAATGGCTCCGCCCTTATCGGCTGGCCTAATCACTATTGAGCTGTCCTCAACTAGAGTTTTCAAAGCTTCTCTCTCAGGTGGTGTTAGATTATCCCATGTATTGGTTGTAGAGGTTTCTTGTTTACAGATGGCAGCATTACACATACGAGTGAAGGTCTTAATAGAAGAGTGTGTATTTTGTGGTTCAAACGTGGTTCAAACGTACTACCCACCCTAAAAGGTTTTGACCCGGAACCACTTATCATGACACAATGTGAGAAAGCACACAAAATGACCCAGCAATCCATTAGCAATCAACCACAGAAGCCTGGTTACTTAAGTACTTTTTGGTCAAAAAAAGTAGTAGAAGGAGTTTAAGTAGCTGCCTGCTAATAAATGGTGAAATATATGTGTGCTATAAGGGGATCAACATTATTTTAAAAGATCTGTGGCTGTTTAATTTAGGAAGAATTAGATCCTAAAACAGCATAAATGAGGATATCATAACTATCGCTATGATAAAAAAAGGATATCACATTACCAAGACGACGGGCTACACATTACCTACACTAACCTCCCTGGATGACATTATTGTGATTGGGAATTTACCCCATCTCATATTGTTTGGGACTTAAATTTAGTTTTCCTGATTGCTACTAGAGCCAATTCAAATGAAGACGCAAAGTAAATATCTAAATATAATATCTAGGGATAGTTAGGATATCCTCATTTATGCAGTTTTATTAATACTTGTATGCTTGTTATTGTACAGAAGATTACCATTTTTTGTGAGAAACTGTAATCATTGGACCACGTTTTTACAGCGCCCCACAACTTTGTTAATTGATATCTGTCAAATACTTCATATGACAACACTGCAATGTGTTATACCTGCTTAATATTAACATGTTTTCCCTTTTTTACTCTGTGTATAATGTATGGTAGCTTTAGATTTACAACAAAACCTATTTTGAACTGCTAACTACACATCAACGCGTTGCTGTTGTTTTAACCAAGTTTTTTTTTTTTTCAATCAGTTTTATTAATAGCAATAATTCACATAAGACAAGAAAAAAAGAAAATCACAAAATTTGAAAGCACATATATCCAGTTATACTCTCAAATTAAACAACAAGTCCTTGCTTTCCTATATCAGATTGCTGAATTTTCTTGTTGTACACACAAAATCCGTCATCAATAACAAAAGAAGGTGGAACAAAAACAAGCCAAAATAAACAAAAACAAAACAGAACCAAGGAGAGAGAAAAAAAAAAAAAGGGGAAGATTATATCCTCTCTCCCCCATCTCTCTCTCCCTACCATGCTCCAAGTAGTACTAACTCTAAATTCATAAATGGAAAGATCATCAGCTCTATTTCAGTCTTCGAGTATCCTTTGATGAATGCAGACTATTTTGAAAAAAAAAATGTAATGTCTTCTTCATTGTTAATATTACTATCTCTCTGCTCTATCATACATTGTTTCTTTAAATAATTTCTAACTTCTAGAATTGAAGGGGCTTTTTGTTTCTTCCAGCCTTTAAATATCAAATGTCTAGCTGCTAAAATTGTAAGAATAATTAATTTATCCTGAGAATGCTGTTTTCCATCTTGTGTTATGCAAAATATAATCTGTAGCAGTGTAAAAGTTAGAGGGGTAGCTCCCAGGTTACTATTAAGCCAATATTCCAATTTGTACCAAAATTGCCTAGTTTTCGGGCAATTCCACATCATGTGTATCAAATTTGCCGCTTCAAGAGAGCATTTTGGACATTTACTATACTCCAGATTATGTATTTTGTAACCTTTCTCTGGAGTAAAATATATTCTGTGCAGAACCTTAATATGCGCTTCTCTCCACGTGGCAGATAAGGTGGCCTGATTTACTTTGCTAATTGACTTCTGAATAAATTTGGGGTTTATTGAATCAGAGGCAGTTAGCCTGTTCCAGTCTAGCGCCAACTGTTCTAGCAGAGGGGTTTCTTTATTGGTGTTGAGAAATGAATAGCAAGGAGTTATTGACATATAGTCATTTTTTATCAAAATCAACCAGTTTTCCAATTTACCCAGGGACCAGGACCAGCCTATGTTCCTGGCCAGATCTGTAATATAGTGTCTAATTTGCAAGTATGCAAAAAACTCCTTGTTAGGTAGCCCAAATTCATTTTTCAGTTCTTCAAATGTTTTAATACTATTTAATTCCATTTTAATGAGTTGCTGGAGAGACCAGTTATCAAAAATTGCCGAGTTCAAATCAGGCTGAAATTTTGGGTTCCCCACTATTGGTAGATAGAAAGATTGCATTTATTTTTAAGCAGAGCCCCAATTTTCCACCATGCTTTTATAGGGTTTAACACGTTTTTAAGTTTTTTAATTTCAGAGGGCAATGTTTTAGGCTCGCAGTAAGCCAACCCTGCTGGAAGAAATGGATGACAAATATTTTCCTCTAGCAGTACATTTGACACATCATTTTTAGAGTGAAGCCAGTCTGTCACTGTTCGAGCTAAGAAGACCAGCTTATATTGTCTAATATCTGGAAGGGCTAATCCCCCAAATTCTCTCGCTAGGGACAATTTATTTAAGGAAATCTTAGATCTCTTCCCTTGCCATGTGAAACTTCTGACTGCTCTGTTAAATAAGCGAATATCTCTTTCATAGACGATTATTGGGGTATTTTGTAAAACATATAAAAGTTTTGGGAGAAGGATCATTTTGTATAATGCTATTCTACCGGATAATGATATTGGTAAATTTTGCCAGACTTTCATTTTTTCACATATATTGGTCAAAATTGGTGTGATATTTAGTCTGTATAGATCATCAAATTTAATTGGTATTATGATTTCTAGATACCTGAAGGACTCAGAGACCCCCTTGAACGGGCTATCCTGCATTGAATAAATATTTTTTCTAAGCCAGTATATCTCGGACTTGGACTCATTTATTCTATACCCAGAGAAGGAGCTAAATTGAGCGATTATGCTTAAAAGTTTAGGTATATTTACCTTTGTGTTTGCAATATAGAGGAGTATGTCGTCCGCATATAGCGCGATTTTCAACTCATATTTTCCTATTTTGATGCCATCAAGGCATTTTCTAATCTTTATCGCTAAGGATTCTATAGCTATATCAAAGAGGAGGGGGGATAGAGGGCAGCCTTGATGCATACCCCTTTCAATTTTGATTTCTGAAGATAAGGAGTTATTAACTATTAATCTTGTTTGGGGACTCTTATATAGATTTTTTATAAAATTAAGAAAGTTGTCGTTGAACCCAAAATTAACTAACGGCTAGATTTAGAGTTTTGTCGGTAACGACCCGAAAAGCTAACGCCAGCTTTTTTCTGGCCGCACCATAAAAATAACTCTGGTATTGAGAGTCCACAGAATGGCTGCGTTAGGCTCCAAAAAAGGAGCGTAGAGCATATTTAACGCAACTTCAACTCTCGATACCAGAGTTGCTTACGCAAGCGGCCAGCCTCAAAAACGTGCTCGTGCACGATTCCCCCATAGGAAACAATGGGGCTGTTTGAGCTGAAAAAAAAACCTAACACCTGCAAAAAAGCCGCGTTCAGCTCCTAACGCAGCCCCATTGTTTGCTATGCGGAAACACTTCCTACGTCTGCACCTAACACTCTAACATGTACGCCGAGTCTAAACACCCCTAACCTTACACTTATTAACCCCTAATCTGCCGCCCCCGCTATCGCTGACCCCTGCATATTATTATTAACCCCTAATCTGCCGCTCCGTAAACCGCCGCTACTTACATTATCCCTATGTACCCCTAATCTGCTGCCCTAACATCGCCGACCCCTATATTATATTTATTAACCCCTAATCTGCCCCCCACAACGTCGCCTCCACCTGCCTACACTTATTAACCCCTAATCTGCCGACCGGACCTGAGCGCTACTATAATAAAGTTATTAACCCCTAATCCGCCTCACTCCCGCCTCAAAAACCCTATAATAAATAGTATTAACCCCTAATCTGCCCTCCCTAACATCGCCAACACCTAACTTCAATTATTAACCCCTAATCTGCCGACCGAATCTCGCCGCTATTCTAATAAATGTATTAACCCCTAAAGCTAAGTCTAACCCTAACACTAACACCCCCTAAATTAAATATAATTTTAATCTAACGAAATTAATTAACTCTTATTAAATAAATTATTCCTAATCCTAATATAGCTACAACATAAATTATAATTATATTATAGCTATTTTAGGATTTATATTTATTTTACAGGTAACTTTGTATGTATTTTAACCAGGTACAATAGCTATTAAATAGTTAAGAACTATTTAATAGCTAAAATAGTTAAAATAATTACAAATTTACCTGTAAAATAAATCCTAACCTAAGTTACAATTAAACCTAACACTACACTATCAATAAATTAATTAAATAAAATACCTACAATTACCTACAATTAAACCTAACACTACACTATCAATAAATAAATTAAATACAATACCTACAAATAACTACAATGAAATAAACTAACTAAAGTACAAAAAATAAAAAAGAACTAAGTTACAGAAAATAAAAAAATATTTACAAACATAAGAAAAATATTACAACAATTTTAAACTAATTACACCTACTCTAAGCCCCCTAATAAAATAACAAAGCCCCCCAAAATAAAAAAATGCCCTACCCTATTCTAAATTACTAAAGTTCAAAGCTCTTTTACCTTACCAGCCCTGAACAGGGCCCTTTGCGGGGCATGCCCCAAGAAGTTCAGCTCTTTTACCTATAAAAAAAAAAATACAATACCCCCCCCCCCCCAACATTACAACCCACCACCCACATACCCCTAATCTAACCCAAACCCCCCTTAAATAAACCTAACACTAAGCCCCTGAAGATCATCCTACCTTGTCTTCACCTCACCGGGTATCACCGATCCGTCCTGGCTCCAAAATCTTCATCCAACCCAAGCGGGGGCTGGCGATCCATCATCCGGTGGCTGAAGAGGTCCAGAAGAGGCTCCAAAGTCTTCATCCTATCCGGGAAGAAGAGTAGATTCGGACCGGCAACCATCATCTTCCAAGCGGCATCTTCTATCTTCATCCGATGAGGACCGGCTCCATCCTGAAGACCTCCACCGCGGACCCATCTTCATCTGGCGACGTCCAACTGAAGAATGACGGTTCCTTTAAGGGACGTCATCCAAGATGGCGTCCCTCGAATTCCGATTGGCTGATCGAATCCTATCAGCCAATCGGAATTAAGGTAGGAAAATTCTGATTGGCTGATGGAATCAGCAATCAAAATCAAGTTCAATCTGATTGGCTGATCCGATCAGCCAATCAGATTGAGCTCGCATTCTATTGGCTGATCGGAACAGCCAATAGAATGCGAGCTCAATCTGATTGGCTGATTGGATCAGCCAATCGGATTGAACTTGATTCTGATTGGCTGATTCCATCAGCCAATCAGAATATTCCTACCTTAATTCCGATTGGCTGATAGAATCCTATCAGCCAATCGGAATTCGAGGGACGCCATCTTGGATGACGTCCCTTAAAGGAACCGTCATTCTTCAGTTGGACGTCGCCGGATGAAGATGGGTCCGCGGTGGAGGTCTTCAGGATAGGGCCGGTCCTCATCGGATGAAGATAGAAGATGCCGCTTGGAAGATGATGGTTGCCGGTCCGGATCTACTCTTCTACCCGGATAGGATGAAGACTTTCGAGCCTCTTCTGGACCTCTTCAGCCACCGGATGATGGATCGCCAGCCCCCGCTTGGGTTGGATGAAGATTTTGGAGCCAGGACGGATCGGTGATACCCGGTGAGGTGAAGACAAGGTAGGATGATCTTCAGGGGCTTAGTGTTAGGTTTATTTAAGGGGGGTTTGGGTTAGATTAGGGGTATGTGGGTGGTGGGTTGTAATGTTGGGGGGGGGTATTGTATTTTTTTTATAGGTAAAAGAGCTGAACTTCTTGGGGCATGCCCCGCAAAGGGCCCTGTTCAGGGCTGGTAAGGTAAAAGAGCTTTGAACTTTAGTAATTTAGAATAGGGTAGGGCATTTTTTATTTTGGGGGGCTTTGTTATTTTATTAGGGGGCTTAGAGTAGGTGTAATTAGTTTAAAATTGTTGTAATATTTTTCTTATGTTTGTAAATATTTTTTTATTTTCTGTAACTTAGTTCTTTTTTATTTTTTGTACTTTAGTTTATTTCATTGTAGTTATTTGTAGGTATTGTATTTAATTTATTTATTGATAGTGTACTGTTAGGTTTAATTGTAACTTAGGTTAGGATTTATTTTACAGGTAAATTTGTAATTATTTTAACTATTTTAGCTATTAAATAGTTCTTAACTATTTAATAGCTATTGTACCTGGTTAAAATACATACAAAGTTACCTGTAAAATAAATATAAATCCTAAAATAGCTATAATATAATTATAATTTATGTTGTAGCTATATTAGGATTAGGAATAATTTATTTAATAAGAGTTAATTAATTTCGTTAGATTAAAATTATATTTAATTTAGGGGGTGTTAGTGTTAGACTTAGCTTTAGGGGTTAATACATTTATTAGAATAGCGGCGAGATTCGGTCGGCAGATTAGGGGTTAATAATTGAAGTTAGGTGTCGGCGATGTTAGGGAGGGCAGATTAGGGGTTCATAGCTATAATGTAGCTGGCGGCTCTTTGCGGTCGGCAGATTAGGGGTTAATTATTGTAGGTAGGTGGCGGCGACGTTGTGGGGGGCAGGTTAGGGGTTAATAAATATAATATAGGGGTCGGCGATGTTAGGGCAGCAGATTAGGGGTACATAGCTATAATGTAGCTGGCGGCGGCGTGCGGACGGCAGATTAGGGGTTAATAAGTGTAGGTAGCTGGTGGCGACGTTGTGGGGGGCAGATTAGGGATTAATAAATATAATATAGGGGTCGGCGGTGTTAGGGGCAGCAGATTAGGGCTACATAAGGATAACGTAGGTGGCGGTCGGCAGATTAGGGGTTAAAAAAATTAATCGAGTTGCGGCGATGTGGGGGGACCTCTGTTTAGGGGTACATAGGTAGTTTATGGGTGTTAGTGTACTTTAGAGTACAGTAGTTAAGAGCTTTATGAACCGGCGTTAGCCCAGAAAGCTCTTAACTACTGACTTTTTTCTGCGGCTGGAGTTTTGTCGTTAGATTTCTAACGCTCACTTCAGACACGACTCTAAATACCGGAGTTAGAAAAATCCCATTGAAAAGATAGGATACGCAATTGACGTAAGGGGATCTGCGGTATGGAAAAGTCGCGGCTGAAAAGTGAGCGTTAGACCCTTTTTTGAGTGACTCCAAATACCGGAGGTAGCCTAAAACCAGCGTTAGTAGCCTGGTTTTCACGGCTACCGCCAAACTCCAAATCTAGGCCTAAGGAAGTGAACATGTGACTAAAATAAAAGTCTTTTGCCGCATCAATTGCAACTAGTGCAAGGTCTGTGGTGCCCTCCATCCCCCCTTCTCGGGTCTGAAAATATTCTGTGATTGACAGAACTTCACGTATTTTAGAGGCAGAATTAAGATGGTAAATAAACCCTGCTTGGTCGGTATGAATAATATGTGGGAGGCCACTTTGGAGTCTGCATGCTAAAATTGAGGCGAGAATCTTGTACTCCGAGTTTAAAAGGGCTATAGGTCGGTAAGATCCCTTGTGTTTAGGGTCTTTACCTCCCTTAAGGAGTAAAGTTGTAAATGAGGCAGAGAAACTACTTGGTATGTTTATACCCTTAATATAGAAGTCGTTGTAAAGGTTACATAGTTGAGGAACCATTTCTTCAATTAGTATCTTATATACCTAATTCGGAATCCCATCCGGGCCTGCTACTTTATTCAGCGGCAGTTCAGAGATCGTCTTCCTAACCTCCTCTTCAGAAATTGGGTTATTCAAGCTCGTATTTATTTCTGTCGGGACTGTGGGGCAATTTATACTGCTCCAGAATTCTGCAGACTGATCTGCATCACTATCTCTTGCAGAATATAGATCCTTATAGTACTTTGTAAATGCCCCTAAGATATCTTCTAGTTTTATAAGTATTTTTCCTTCATGCTCAATTTTATTAATCAGGGGAGACTTCCTTTCGCCCCTGACTAGTTTGGCTAGTAGTTTACCACTTTTGTTTCCGAACCGATACATTCTAGCCCGGAATTTTAGTTCTCTCTGTGTTTCTAGAAGGAGTGCCAAGGTGTCTCTCTCTTGCTTTTGGCTTTAATATATATAGCCCAGTTAAATTGAGTTTTCTGCAGGAGATAGCGATTGTATGAATTATCCACAAAGTGAGTAGCCTCTTTCTCCCTTTTTTTAAGTTTCTTTGATATTCTAGCCACGTATGCTATTATTTCTCCTCTTAAGATTGCTTTGGCTGCTCCCCAAAAAACTTCCGACCGATCAGCATATTCTGAATTAAAATAAATATATTCTTTAAATTTGTCTATTAAATGTTTTTTTAATTTTAGATCGTTAATCAGGTAATATGGGAATGAAAACCTTGCAGGGGTATTTTTAGGGTGGTTTAATTGTATTTCCAAAAAGATAGGAGAGTGGTCAGACAGGACAATGGATGTTATTTCTGCATATATTTTCGTTTTACATAATTGCTCATCTATTAAAAATAAATCTATTCTGGATAATGTTTTATGTGCTTTAGATAAGCATGTGTAGTCCCGTGTATCGGGGTTCTGAATCCTCCAAATATCCTCCACCACCAAGTTTTGAGTTATGTTTTTAAACAGTTTTGTTTCTAAATTATCCCTTTTATGTTTTATTTGCTTACTATTTTGCCGAAGTCTATCCAGGGGTGATTGTGGGGCCATATTAAAATCTCCCCTATTACCAAATGTCCTTCTGAGTATGCAAGTATGTTGGACTGTAGTGCATTCCAAAATGTATAATCTAAAACATTGGGTGCATATATATTGCATAGAGTGAACAAATGGTTTTGAATTTTAATTTTCAACATTACAAATCTTCCTTCTGGATCTCTTTAAGAATGTATTATTTCAGACTCTACTCTCTTCCTTACCAGGATAGCTACCCCTCTTTTCTTCCCTGTACTAGGTGAAGCAATTACTTCACGAATCCAAGAGCCCTTCATTTTCATTGTTTCTTCCATACTCAGGATTGTTTCTTGTAAAAATATTAGATCTGCTTGCATTTCCTCACATGAGAGATGATAGCTTTCCTTTTAATGGGAGTTGAAATGCCCCCTATGTTCCATGATACTACCTTAAATTTATCTAATATCTTTGTCATCTATTGATAAACATAAACTATGGTAGAGAGAGAGAGAGGGAGAAAAAAAGGGGAGGGAGGGAGGGAGAAGGGAAGGGGAAAGAGAAAAAAAAACCCACAAGTGGAGGGGACCTCATGCGTAACAACCTGAAACAATAGTAAACAGTATTTCAATTCAAGAACCCGAGGAGGGGTCATCTCCTCCTTGCCCTTAACTCAGAAATAGTCCTCTTCCAGGACTAATGATACGTTATTGAGAACCATTTTTGCCTGCAGAAGGCCTAAAGAGAAAAAAAAAAGATTAGCTTCTGCTATTTCCTTAATCCGAACCCCCTCATCAATAACCTATTTATGCTAGGGAGTCAATTTCGTTAAGGAGTTTTTCAGCTTCTTGTACATTGTCATAAAAATACACATTATCTCTAACAATAACCTTGAGTTTTGATGGATATAATAGTGTTGCCCTGTACCCTTTTTGTATCAATTTAGTACAAATTGGTGCTAGCTCTCTTCTTTTTATGGAGGTCTCCATTGAAAAATCTTGACATAAGAGGATTTTAGCTCCCTCAATACCAATTGGTTGTTTTTTCTTAAATTGCTGGAGTATCTTGACTTTATCCAAGTAGTTTAAAAACCGTGCAATTACCGGCCTGGGTCTGTTATTAATTTTACTATTTATCGGGGGTGGACCTATTCTGTGAACTCTTTCAATAATTATTTGAGTGCTAGGCAAGGAGTTGAGCTAAAGTTTCTGTAATGAATAAAGTAAAATTTTCTTACTTTTTACTCTCAGGTATGCCTATGATTCTAATATTATTTCTTCGGGACCGGTTCTCGAGGTCTTCTAATCTTATCTGTATTTTTTGTAACTTTATATTTGTTTCCTCTATATTAGAGCTGTGAGAGTTAGTAAGGTCCTCAAGGTCTGAGACTCTTTTTTCTACCTCCTGTATTCTGTTCGAAAATTGTCTAACTTCTTGAGTTAATACTTAAGTTGAGTTAATATCTTGTCTTAATTCGGTTTTTAAGGTGTCAAATTTAGGGTTTAATGCCTCTGAAATATGAGTAACCAGGTTCTGAATGTTAAAGGCCTCATTCACGGGATTTAAACTTGATGTTGTAGGATGCAATTCTGCTACATTTTCTAGGGTTCCTTTTGTTTTGTTGTGTCTGCCTGCCATATTGGGAGAGGTAGTCTTAAGAGAGGTGTTAAGGAATCTGTCCATATGACAGATATCTAGTGCAAAAGAAAAAAAAAAAAAAAGTGAAGAAAGTAAACGTGTAATTTGAAAACCTGGGTGTTGAAGGTGAGAAAAAAAAAGGGGGAGAAGGGTGAAGAGTGAGTTTGTAAAAGTGAGGGTGAGTTAAGGGTTCGAGTGGGTTAAAACCCACGAAGAGGTCTTGTGAAATTTTGAAAAACGTACTTAAAGGGCCACTGTAAGTAAATATTTTTTATGCCTGTTACTAACTAACTACCCCAAATACGCTTTTTATCAATAGCATTTCATTAACATATCTCTACCGTATATCAGAAATCTTGTCTGCAAATTTAATTGTTTTCCAAACCCACTCCGTGGGTATCCTTTGCTCTGTACCAATCCGTTTACAATACCTAGGTTTCAAAATGGTTTAAGTATTTTGAACACGCAGTGCTGAAAATAGTGGGCAGCATAACGTGACATCATCGGGGAATAAAAGATATAACTTTTATAGCGTTATGAAACTTCGTTTTGGAGAAAATATAGGTCAGTAGGTTTTAATTAATGTTTATTAACTTTAATATGTTAGTTGTTTGGCTTAAAAATTATAACAGAAAGTAATCCTTTAAGTGTATGTGGTAATGTGAATTTTAATCAACCTATTTAATCCAACAATAGCAAAATTATAACGACAGACCTGTTATTTCCTCTACTATATTTAAGGCAACCAATTAAGGTGAATTTTTGAGTCTCTTATTTAATGTTAGATATATCCTCAACCTATTTAATCCAACAATAGCAAAATTATAACGACAGACCTGTTATTTCCTATACTATATTTAAGGCAACCAATTAAGGTGAATTTTTGAGTCTCTTATTTAATGTTAGATATATCCTCTGCACTTTTAAATGTGAAAAAGTACTTACATCAATAATACTGTGAGCTAAAACAAAAACACACTATCTACACTTTTTCTCCTCTTAAATCTGAGATCCTGTGTCACTTGACATATAAAAAAAATAGCACACTGGGAGAAAAAGGAGTAATTAATGATTAGTTACTAGTACCAGATAGAGCATAGAATCTGAGAAAAGTTTTAAAGTAGTTTAAATTGTAAAAAAGGTATATTCTATGTATTAGGTGAAAAAAAGAACTTCCTTAATTACTGTGAAGTTAGCAATCTTGTACTCTATGTTCTAATTCCCTGAGGGCCTATGTATTCTGTTACAGAGCAGAGCATTGTTATACTATAGGAACAACCATATATTAATCTGTCAGTATAAACAGAAGTAATGTCCATTTGATTCCTTAAAGTCTTTTGCACACTTAAAGGGAGAAAAAAACGTAACAAGCAGCTATTTCAAAAAGAGATTAATAACACATGCAGTTAGTAGCAAGCATAATGTTTCCCTCTGATCCACCTGTCTTCCCCAAGGAGTGCAATTAATTTAGCATGCAGGTTCTTAGCATAAAAAATTTCACTCTCTTTAACCCCTTAATGACCGGACCATTTTTCAATTTTCTTACCCTTAATGACAATGGCTATTTTACATTTCTGCAGTGTTTGCGTTTAGCTGTAATTTTCCTCTTACTCGTTTACTTTACCCACACATATTATATACCGTTTTTCTCGCCATTAAATGGACTTTCTAAAGATACCATTATTTTCATCATATCTTTTAATTTACTATAAGAAAAATATAAAATATGAGGAAAAATTTGAAAAAAAACACACTTTTTCTAACTTTGACCCCCAAAATCTGTTACACATCTACAACCACCAAAAAACACCCATTCTAAATAGTTTCTAAATTTTGTCCCGAGTTTAGAAATACCCAATGTTCACATGTTCTTTGCTTTTTTTGCAAGTTATAGGGCAATAAGTACAAGTAGCACTTTGCTATTTCCAAAACACTTTTTTTCAAAATTAGCGCTAGTTACATTGGGACACTGATATCTTTCAGGAATCCCTGAATATCCCTTGACATGTATATATTTATATTTAGAAGACATCCCAAAGCATTGATCTAGGCCCATTTTGGTATATTTCATGCCACCATTTCACCGCCAAATGCGATCAAATAAAAAAAATTGTTGACTTTTTCACAATTTTTTTCACAAACTTTAGGTTTCTCGCTGAATTTATTTACAAACAACTTGTGCAATTATGGCAAGCTTTGGCGTTGCTTTTTGGTAATTAGAAGGCCGCTAAATGCCGCTGCACACCACACGTGTATTATGCCCAGCAGTGAAGTGGTTAATTAGGGAGCTTGTAGGGAGCTTTTAGGTTTAATTTTAGCTTTAGTGTAGTGTAGTAGACAACACAAATTATTGATCTAGGCCCATTTTGGTATATTTCATGCCACCATTTCACCGCCAAATACGATCAAATAAAAAAAAAAACTTAAATTTTTCACAATTTTAGGTTTCTCACTGAAATTATTTACAAACAGCTTGTGCAATTATGGCACAAATGGTTGTAAATGCTTCTCTGGGATCCCCTTTGTTCAGAAATAGCAGACATATATGGCTTTGGTGTTGCTTTTTGGTAATAATAAGGCCGTTAAATACTGCTGCGCACCACACTTATAATATGCCCAGCAGTTAAGGGGTTAATTAGGTAGCTTGTGGGGTTAATTTTTAGCTTTAGTGTAGAGATCAGCCTCCCACCTGACACATCCCATCTTTTCCAAGTGGGCTGCATATTTTGCACGCACTCGCACCTGCCCCCACGCCCCCCCCACCGCAACCAGAACAACCGACACACCGGGCAGCAAAAAGCAGACATTGGTAGATCGCTTGGGAAATAAACAAGTAAGGGAATCATTGGTAAAAGCAGCTCCCACCCACCAACTACTTTGTAAACATAAATAGCCGATGCAGATGGGGCCACAGAGTGGCCCTTTCTGCATCGGTATGTAAAATGGGGGATTGTAGTGATGCATCAATATTGAGGCATCACTACAAGCCCATGTAAGCAGCTGGAAGCGATCATGATCGCTTCCAGCACTTCAGACAACAGAGGACGTACCAGGTACGTCAACTGTCATTAAGGGAAGTTTTTTCTATGATGTACCTGGTAAGTCCTCTGTCATTAAGGAGTTAAGCTGCAGCCATATGCTACTTTATCATTGTAAGCAAAAGCAACATCCATATAAACCAAATAAGAGAAAAAAGCACATCAAACAGCTGTTATAAGGAGAAGCAGCCCTGTATTGGCTTAATCAGTGTGGGCAGAAGCAGTCTTTTTTCCAGTCTGAGAGTCTTTTTCAAAGCAAAAGTATAGAGAGGCAAAGCAAGCAGTTACTTCTAGGTCAGGTTAATAGCACATGCAGTTAGAAACCAAGTTATGATGCTCTGTTCAGTTTATCATCCCCAGGCTGTATAAGGGGTTTAATGTTTATATCTCATCCCATAGAGTAGCATTCACTCAGGTCCAATTGCACAAGGTCATGTTTTCCTCTTCTATCCCCTTCCTTTTATTTTTACACTTTATTTCAATTAAATTGCGCAATTTAGCGCTTCCTATTGCCGGCTGAACCTTTTTCCCTTTTTTTCCTTCCCTCCTTCCCACCTTTCACCAAGCAACCAATATGTGTTAAATTTATGCCTTTATTTAGGGAAAGTTGAGACCTGAATTATGCCTCCCAGTTAAATTGTCATATGTTCCGCTTCTCTCCCCTGTCACAGAGAGTCTTATGCCTTTACTGAGGTTTCCCTTTTTACCACCACTTTAACAGAAGTTACAGGCATCCAGGGGCACTTCTCTGTATCACTCACCCCCTTGGACACGATGCTCTCCCAGCGCTCCACAGATCAGCAGCGCAGCTCCACAACAAGCCTGCCTCCTCCCTCGCAGCACCGGTGGGGGAGGGGGGCTACCGCTGTTGGTTTTCCACCTGAAGCTCTCCAGCAGCAACGCCAAAACCCGCTGACCCATTTAGCCACAGCATCAACTCCTTGCCAGGCTCACCTCATCCCACGCAGCACCGGTGGGGGAGGAGAGAACCAGTCACACAGCCCCACATAGAGCCGCCGGAGAGGTAAGAAGGGCAGGCAGAAAAAGCTCCTTCAATCACAGCGGACAGTGCTCTTCTCTCCGCACCGGCAAAGTAAGTGAGCGAAGTGAAGAGTCTACTGGAATCCGGAGGGTAATCAGGAGAAAAATGTATTTTCACAGTTTGGTGCAGCGCACCTTTGCACACCCTTGTTCCTTTTCACGTGAGGTCGCTGGTGTGGGGGGGAAGGGTAATTAAGGGAAGTCTTTTATGGTTATATGCCTGTATTATTTTAGATACTTATTTGTAAATAAGATTTGAGAACCGTTCTGGGATAAGGGGTCTCAATACAGTGGGATGGAGTTCCACTGCTCTGTGTTCCGGTGCATTGAATCGTGCTGTTAAAGCAGCTACCCCAATTCCTCAGGGCCAGGCACGTGAATTCACCACCAAGAGCTGTAGACTGGAGCACAACCACTCAGTCACCTGTGCTAAGCTCCTCCTCCGGAACACCTGCCAGAGCCTTTAACCAAGTTTTTAATAAACTTTTAAACCTGTTTTTGCTGCTTTCTATCACTGTTTGGCCGGACTCTGGAGGAATCCTTTGGGGACTCACTGACCTCTATCTGTTGACAGCGTATTGTGGATCCCTGGACTCCTGTGATTGTGGGACGAGGATTACTCTTGCTGTACACTGGTTGTGAGTCTACCGGACGACTCTTTTGATCCGGTGTTCTAAAGTAAATGGTATACCATAGGAATGTGTATACTATGTCACTTCTGGTGACGTATTATCAGCTGTTGGAGGACCAACCTCCTACAAACAGCTGTTTAAGGAGATTTGTTTGCGCACGACAGGTCGAGGTTATTAAAAATATTACTGAAATGCGACCGCAGTTAATTAAGGCTAATTTCGTCAGCTGTTTGGAGGAGGTTGGGCCTCTTGCGCATGCGCATTGAGCGTAATACTCCTCCAGCAGCTGAGTCACGTGACCTAAAGTGACGTGGTATACAAATTCCTATGCGGTATACCACTTTCTTTAGAACACCGTTTCGCTTGTTGAGCACATTCCTGTGCTTTTCTCCATGTGAGTAGGATATATTAACCCTTTCATCCCTGCTTTGTAACTCACTGATCTGTACCATGAGGTGCATTCTATCTTTTGTATTGTAGAATATATATATATATATATATATATATATATATATATATATATATATATATATATATATATATATATATATATATATATATTAGACAGGCAAGTACTCACTGACTTCAAGGCCACAGCACAATACAGGCCACTATCTGGGACCCTGGGACTACAACTTCCTTTTCTTCTTTTTTTTTTCCTGTTTGCTTCTACAGACCATGCTTCAAACAGATTAAGATAAGGATGTTTTTTTTATATCTTAGCAACCACTACTCATTTTTTTAACCAAAAAAATAAATAAATTAGTGGTGCAGTATCCCCCCCCCCCCCTCGCATTGAGCACACAATGATACTATTAATATTAATTATATGTTACCCATTCATTCACTGTTTATGGCTGCAACAAATTTCAAATAAAAGAAGAGAGATTTATACTTCAAGCTTACTTTGGCTGTGCTAAACATCCTGGAGCTATAATTCCCTCATTCTCTGCTTCACTCCGAAGGCCTGTAAGTTCTTCCATATTAACCATAACATCATTGCTATGTCCAGGAATACAGGGAAGCACGGACACAATTTTCTCCACCAGGCTATCTCCATGATGTCCAACAGATCCTACAACAAAATACAAAATGTAGATCTTAAATGGAATATAATATTATATACATGCATGACACAAAGACGTATGGCACTTATGTTTTTAATGAAGTCCCGGAACCACTGTCCCTAGAACATTATTTGCACATATAGAAAATGTATTAGTGATATATTGTCTTTTAAACTGTAAAAAAAAAAAACATATTACCACCTGAGATACATCTAGTGGAAAGTTGATCAACAACTGTCACTAAGCGTCACAGACAGGGATAATGCCCTTCTTACCCCTTCATTTTTCCCCCACTTTACTGAATTTTTGATTAGTAAGCAATGATTATATACAAAAATCCCTCCTTGACTTCAAAAATGATGTGGTTGGCCCCATAACATTCTGTCTAAGTTTGAAATGTTACTGCCCTTAGGATAGAGCAGTTTAAAGCTTATAAAATTGAACTTGAGTAAGCTCTGAAGCAGGTTTTGAATGGTAGACAGCTTTGAAAACTAGGGAAGTGAGATCCACAGGGTAGGGAAGCATGAGAAAATTCCTGAACATGGAAGTGGGAGGTGAATTAGAGGGACTGGATTCTGTAAATCATAAAAAAAAAACTAAGGAGTCAGCTAGGATAGTATAGAGTTGATACAAGGGGTAGAAAGTTGTGTGGTATTGTGATGAGTGAGTGGATTATAATTTTATATTTGATTCTGGAAAATAATGTAGGGACTAGCATAGAGGAGCAGCAAAGGAGAAAAAGTGGGTGAGAAGGATAATCCTGGCAGCAGTATTTGGAACAGACTGAATTGGAGACAGCCCATTCAGTGGAAAGTCAATTAGAAGAGTGTTGCAGTAGTCAAGATGGGATATGATAAACTGGAACAGAGTTTTTGTGTTTGAAATATTCCAGATATGGAGGCCACAAAATTTATTTAGCTATTGAACCTGAGGGTAAAAGAGAGGGCAGGGTCAAATAATATTCTAAGGCAGCAAATGGGGTGTATTATAGTAGATGAGATTTCAGGTGTTGGTGCATTGAACAAATGGTAATAAACAAAAGTTCAGTCTTGGATACATTGATTTTAAGGTGGCAGAAGGCCATTCAGGAATAGATATTAGAGAGAGTATGTGAAACAATTTAGAAGGGAGGCGGATTTAGTGTACAGATTTGGTTTCATCAGCATAGAGATGGTATTAGAACCCAAATGAGCTTATGAGTTTAATAAGTGAAGAGGTGTAGACAAGGAAGAGCAGATGACTGAGTCTTGTGTACACCATCAGATAGTGGGAAAGGTGAAGTAGAAGTACCAGTGAAGCTATTGCTGAAAGAGCAGTAAAATAAGTAAGATTCTATCCAGCAAAGGACAGTATCACACAAGCCAAGGGAATTAACTGTGTACAAAAGACTTTGAACCCTTTAGTTGGCAAAAAAATCAAACAAAATCTGACTATAAGAGCTCAGAAATAGGCTGTATGCTCTAATGATACTACCTATGTGACTGCAATTAAACTTGACAAAATGTTTGATCTTGATAATTAAAAAGATCACTTCCAATAATTGTTTCACAAGAGAGAAGATAAAGACCTACAAATTCAAGGGACATTTACACATTAGTCTACTGATCAAAATATTGTGTTTAAATACATTGGTTTAGAAAAATGCAATTCAAAATGGTAAACTTTAAAAAATATGTAAGGAATCTCTGATAAAGCATATATTAGTATGCCCCCTGAACAAGGTTGAAAAATAGAAGCAGTGCAAAAAGCATCTGGAATGGAAAATCCAAAAAATAAGCAAATATGAACTGAGGCTAAAAAGGAAATACAACTGACTGATTTCTCATTGGATAATAAGAGGAACCCCCACTGCTTTATTGGACAGTGAGACACCAATTAAACATATTATTTTGTCTCCTTCAGAAGCAGATTTCACAAATTCCAACTTTTAGACTCTACATACATACATACATATATATATATATATACACACACACACACACACATATATATATATATATTCTGTTAAGCTTGGTCTTTAAAAAATTATGTTTATGAAATCAATGATTTACCAACACAGGAGCAAGACGAAGGAAGTCATCAGCAGACCAGTAGAAACTCTAAAACATTTTTTGAGACCTCACAAAAACAGCTAATTTATTTTAAACAAGGCTCTTATTTAAAAAGGTACAGTTTTTTTTTTTTTTTTTATTGTTCAAAAGTATAGATAACACCTTTCTTAACCATTCCCCAACCTTTGTGTAACCAACATTGTTATATTAATATACTTTATAACCTCTTACTTTGCCTTTTCCTTAACCCCTGTAGGGCACCTCATCTAATTGCTTTTTTTTTTAAACAGAGACAGTGCTACTTCATGTGTGCCATATAGATAACATTGTGCTCACTCTCGTGGAGAATAATGGTTATACAAGAACCAGCACTGACTGGCTAAAATGAAAGATTGTAAAAATCCCTGAGCTAATGGGCAGTACGCAGGGGCTTAGATACAGGTAATCATAGAGGTAAAAGGTATATTAAAATAACAGTGTTGGTTATGCAAAACTGGGGAATAGGTAATAAAGGGGTTATCTTTCTTTTTAAACAATATTTTTCAAGTAGACTGTTCCTTTAAATGAAGGAGTGACCACCACTAATAATAAATACTGTTTGGTTCCAGGGCTATTACCTGCACTACAGAAGACCACATTATTATCATTTTTAAACTACAACTGTGAATGTATTTGAGCATACAATAAAATTATTTTGGAGTAAAAGTGTCAAATGCCTACAATTGAGGCTCTCATCGGGTGCTCTCTCTCCTTGAGGAAAAAAATAAAATCAAACTAAACGGAGCTTAATGAGCTTATGAAGAGAAACCCTGACATACTAGCATGTTTGTGACTCTCAGGTAATAGTGTTGGGCACCCATGCATATAGGTTGGCATTTGCAGTGTTCTCACAAACTTTACCATGTTTGGCTTTTCCTTCCCTTGTGTCTTCTTTGCTTCTCTCCCTTTGTCATGTGTGTGTGGTGAAATCAAAGACTTTTAGGTAAAAACACACTTACACATAAAGGTTTCCAAAACTATACATTCTTATTTACATTCTTACATTCTTATTCTTATTTACAAACTTGTTATTATAGAGTGATATAAGTATGTGGAGGCAGAACCCTAATCTTTGATGACTTGAAGTGTCTCTCCTCCCATGTACCACATCTCCCACTCCATTTTAAATTGCTTCTGTGGTTTTCATTCCAAAAAAGATATTCTTTGGAACAATTGGTATGTGCTGTCGTATGACAATACTTTGGGATTTAGTGACATGCAAGCACCTAGGATAGGATTTAGAATGCAGAGATCTCTCCAGGGTATGCTGCTGTGCCCTGATGATAAACTGAGCTATACTTGTTCTACATGGTTAAAACAGCCTACGAATGGCTGCTATCAGTGGTAGTGGCTGCACCCATTGCAATGGCTTAGCACAGAATAAATATTTAATTTATCTACATATTAAAGGGATACTAAACCCATTTTTTTTCTTTCATGATCCAGATAGAGCATGCAATTTTAAGCAACTTTCTAATTTACTCCTACTATCTTTTTTTCTTCGTTCTCTTGCTATCTTTATTTAAAAAGCAGTAATTTAAAGCTTAGAAGCCAGCCCATTTTAGGTTCAGCACCCTGGATAGCGCTTGCTTATTGGTGGCTACATTTAGCAAACTAATAAGCAAGAATAACCCAGGTTCTCAACCAAAAATGGGCCGGCTCTTAAGCTTTACATTCCTGCTTTCTAAATAAAGATAGCAAGAGAACAAAGAAAAATTGATAATAGGAGTAAATTAGAAAGTTGCTTAAAATTGCATGCTCTATCCGAATCATTAAAGGATTCCAAAAGTTTACTTTTTAAAGCGGTATTAGATAATCACATTCGTAGCACCAAAGTTACTATTTTAGCACTTACCTACTTATACACGAAAACAAAGTCTCCAAAACTAATAAAAACATAATTTATGTAAGAACTTACCTGATAAATTCATTTCTTTCATATTAGCAAGAGTCCATGAGCTAGTGACGTATGGGATATACATTCCTACCAGGAGGGGCAAAGTTTCCCAAACCTTAAAATGCCTATAAATACACCCCTCACCACACCCACAATTCAGTTTAACGAATAGCCAAGAAGTGGGGTGATAAGAAAAAAGTGTGAAAGCATATAAAATAAGGAATTGGAATAATTGTGCTTTATACAAAAAAATCATAACCACCACAAAAAAGGGCGGGCCTCATGGACTCTTGCTAATATGAAAGAAATGAATTTATCAGGTAAGTTCTTACATAAATTATGTTTTCTTTCATGTAATTAGCAAGAGTCCATGAGCTAGTGACGTATGGGATAATGACTACCCAAGATGTGGATCTTTCCACACAAGAGTCACTAGAGAGGGAGGGATAAAATAAAGACAGCCAATTCCTGCTGAAAATAATCCACACCCAGAATAAAATTTTAATGAAAAAACATAAGCAGAAGATTCAAACTGAAACCACTGCCTGAAGCACGTTTCTACCAAAAACTGCTTCAGAAGAAGAAAACACATCAAAATGGTAGAATTTAGTAAAAGTATGCAAAGAGGACCAAGTTGCTGTTTTGCAAATCTGATCAACCGAAGCTTCATTCTTAAACGCCCAGGAAGTAGAAACTGACCTAGTAGAATGAGCTGTAATCCTTTGAGGCGGAGTGTTACCCGACTCAACATAGGCATGATGAAATAAAGATTTCAACCAAGATGCCAAAGAAATGGCAGAAGCTTTCTGGTCTTTTCTAGAACCGGAAAAGATGACAAATAGACTAGAAGTCTTTCGGAAAGACTTAGTAGCTTCAACATAATAATACAAAGCTCTAACAGCATCCAAAAAATGCAATGATTTCTCCTTAGAATTCATAGGATTAGGACATAATGAAGGAACCACAATTTCTCTACTAATGTTGTTAGAATTCACAACCTTAGGTAAAAAATTCAAAAGAAGTTAGCAGCACCGCCTTATCCTGATGCAAAATCAGAAAAGGAGACTCACAAAAAAGAGTAGATAATTCAGAGATTCTTCTGGCAGAAGAGATGGCCAAAAGAAACAAAACTTTCCAAGAAAGTAATATAACGACCAAAGAATGCATGGGTTCAAAAGGAGAAGCTTGAAGAGCCCCCAGAACCAAATTCAAACTCCAAAGAGGAGAAATTGACTTAATGACAGGTTTTATACGAACCAAAGCTTGTACAAAACAATGAATATCAGGAAGATTAGCAATCCTTCTATGAAAAAGAACAGAAAGAGCAGAGATTTGTCTTTCAAGAAACTTGCGGACAAACCTTTATCTAAACCATCCTGAAGAAATATAAGTCTTCCAGACTCTATAATATATCTCTCTAGATACAGATTTACGAGCCTGTCACATAGTATCAATCACAGAGTCAGAGAAACCTCTTTGACCAAGAATCAAGCGTTCAAACTCCACACCTTAAAATTAAGGTTTTGAGATCCTGATGGAAAAAAGAACCTTGAGACAGAAAGACTGATCTTAACGGAAGAGTCCACAGCTGGCAAGAGGCCATCCGGACAAGATCCGCATACCAAAACCTGTGAGGCCATGCTGGAGCTACCAGCAGGACAAACGAGCATTCCTTTAGAATATTAAGAATACCCTTGGAAGAAGAACTAGAGGCGGAAAGATATAGGCAGGATGACACTTGTAAGGAAGAGATAATGCATCCACTGCCTCCGCCCGAGGATCCCTGGATCCGGACAGATACCAGGGAAGTTTCTTGTTTAGATGAGAAGCCATCAGATCTATTTCTGAGAGTTCCCACATTTGAACAATCTGAGGAAATACCTCTGGGTGAAGACCATTCGCCCAGGTGCAACGTTTGGCGACTGAGATAATCCGCTTTCCAATTGTCCATACCTGGGATATGAACCGCAGAGATTAGACAGGAGCTGGATTCCGCCCAAACCAAAATTCGAGATACTTCTTTCATAGCCAGAGGACTGTGAGTCCCTCCTTGATGATTGATGTATGCCACAGTTGTGACATTGTCTATCTGAAAACAAATGAACAACTCTCTCTTCAGAAGAGGCCAAGACTGAAGAGCTCTGAAATTGCACGCAGTTCCAAATATTGATCGGAAATCTCACCTCCTGAGATTCCCAAACCCCTTGTGCCGTCAGATACCCCCACACAGCTCCCCAACCTGTAAGACTTGCATCTGTTGAGATTATAGTCCAGGTCGGAAGAACAAAGAAGCCCCCTGAACTAAACGATGGTGATCTGCCCACCATGTCAGAGAGTGTCGTATAATCGGTTTAAAGATATTAATTGAGATATCTTTGAGTAATCCCTGCACCATTGGTTCAGCATACAGAGCTGAAGAGGTCGCATGTGAAAACGAGCAAAGGAGATCGCATTTGATGCGGCAGTCCTAAGACCTAAAATTTCCATGCATAAGGCTACCAAAGGGAATGATTGTGACTGAAGGTTTTGACAAGCTGATATCAATGTTAAACTTCTCTTGTCTGACAAGGACAGAGTCATAGACACTGAATCTATTCTAGAAACCTAAAAAGGTTACACTTGTCTGAGGAATCAATGAACTGATTGGTAAATTGATCCTCCAACCATGAACTTGAAGAAACAACACAAGTCGATTCGTATGAGATTCTTCGAAAATGAGAAGACTGAGCAAGTACCCAGATATTGTCCAATAAGGAAATACCAAAAAACCCTGTTCTCTGATTACAGAAAGAAGGGCACCGAGAACCTTTGAAAAAAATTCTTGGAACTGAGGCTAGGCCAAACGGTAGAGCCACAAAACTGGTAATGCTTGTCTAAAAAGAGAATCTCAGACACAAAAAGTGATCTGGATGAATCGGAATATGTAGATACACATCCTGTAAATCTATTGTAGACATATAATGCCCTTGCTAAACAAAAGGCAGGACAGTCCTACAGTAACCATCTTGAATGTTGGTATCCTTACATAACGATTCAATATTGATAGATCCGAAACTGGTCTGAAGGAATTGACCTTCTTTAGTACAATGAAGAGATAAAATAAAACCCCAGCCCCTGTTCCAGAACTGGAACTGGCATAATTACTCCAGCCAACTCTAAATCTGAAACATATTTCAGAAATGCTGAGCCTTTGCTGTGTTAACTGGGACACGGGAAAGAAAAAAATCTCTTAGCAGGAGGCCTTAACTGAAGCCAATTCTGTACCTTTCTGAAACAATGTTCTGAAACCAGAAATTGAGAACGGAATTGATCAAAATTTCTTTGAAGAAAACGTAATCTGCCTCATACCAGCTGAGCTGGAATAAGGTCCACACCTTCATGGGTACTTAGGAGCTGGCTATAGGTTTTCTAAAAGGCTTGGATATATTCCAAACTGGAAATAGTTTCCAAACTGAATACCGCTCCTGAGAATGAAGGATCAGGCTTTTGTTCCTTATTGTGAGGAAAGGAACGAAATGATCATTAGACCTAAATTTACCTTAGATTTTTTATCCTTTGGTAAAAAAGTTCCCTTCCTTCCAGAAACAGTTGAAATAATAATTTATTACCCTGGAAAGAAAGGGAAAGCAAAGTTGACTTAGAAGACATATCAGTATTCCAAGTTTAATCCATAAAGCTGTTCTAGCTAAAATAGCTAGAGACATATACCTGACATCAACTCTAATGATATCAAAAGATGGTATCACCAATAAAATTATTAGCATGTTATAGAATAATAATAATGCTATAAAATTATGATCTGTTACTTGTTGCGCTAAAGCTTCTAACCAAAAAGTTGAAGCTGCAGCAACATCCGCTAAAAATATAGCAAGTCTAAGAAGATTACCTGAACATAAGTAAGCTTTTCTTAGAAAGGATTCAATTTTTCCTATCTAAAGGATCCTTAAATGAATTACTATCTGCCGTAGGAATAGTAGCACATTTAGCAGGAGTAGAGACAGCCCCATAACCTTAGGGATTTTGTCCCAAAAAAACTCTAATCTGTCAGATGGCACAGGATATAATTGCTTAAACGTTTAGAAGGAGTAAAAGAATTACCCAAATTATTCCATTCCCTGGAAATTACTTCAGAAATAGCATCAGGGAGATTAAACACTTCTGGAATAACTACAGGAGATTTAAAAACCTTATTTAAACGTTTAGATTTAGAATCAAGAGGACCAGAATCCTCTATTTCTAATGCAATTAATAATTCTTTAAATAAACAACGAATAAATTCCATCTTGAACAAATACAAAGATTTATCAGCATCAACCTCTGAGACAGAAACCTCTGAACCAGAAGAACCATTATCAGTATCAGAATGATGATGTTCATTTAAAAATTCATCTGAAAAAAGAGAAGTTTTAAAAGACTTTTATGTAAACTAGAAGGAGAAATAACAGACATAGCCTTCTTAATGGATTTAAAAAATAAAATCTCTTATGTTTATCAGGAACACTCTGAAAATTAGATGTTGACGGAACAGCAACAGGTAATGTAACAGTACTAAAGGAAATTTTATCTGCATTAATAAGTTTGTCATGACATGCAATACAAACAACAGCTGGAGAAACAGATACCAAAAATTATAGCAGATACACTTAGCTTGGTAGCTCCAGCAGTAGACAGCGATTTTCCTGTAGTATCTTCTGACTCAGATGCAACGTGAGACATCTTGCAATATGTAAGAGAAAAAACAACATATAAAGCAAAATTGATCAAATTCCTTAAATGACAGTTTCAGGAATGGGAAAAAATGCCAAAGAACAAGCTTCTAGCAACCAGAAGCACTGAAAAAATAAGACTTAAATAATGTGGAGACAAAAGCGACGCCCTTATTTTTTAGCGCCAAATAAGACGCCCACATTATTTGGCGCCTAAATGCTTTTGGCGCCAAAAATGACGCCACATCCGGAACGCCGACATTTTTGGTGCAAAATAACGTCAAAAAATGACGCAACTTCCGGCGACACGTATGACGCCGGAAACGGAAAATAATTTTTGCGCCAAAAAAGTCTGCGCCAAGAATGACGCAATAAAATGAAGCATTTTCAGCCCCCGCGAGCCTAACAGCCCACAGGAAAAAAAGAGTCAAATTTTTGAAGGTAAGAAAAAAATGATTAATTCAAATGCATTATCCCAAATATGAAACTGACTGTCTGAAAATAAGGAAAGTTGAACATTCTGAGTCAAGGCAAATAAATGTTTGAATACATATATTTAGAACTTTATAAACAAAGTGCCCAACCATAGCTTAGAGTGTCACAGAAAATAAGATTTACTTACCCCAGGACACTCATCTACATGTTTGTAGAAAGCCAAACCAGTACTGAAACGAGAATCAGCAGAGGTAATGGTATATATAAGAGTATATCGTCGATCTGAAAAGGGAGGTAAGAGATGAATCTCTACGACCGATAACAGAGAACCTATGAAATAGACCCCGTAGAAGGAGATCACTGCATTCAAATAGGCAATACTCTCCTCACATCCCTCTGACATTCACTGCACGCTGAGAGGAAAACCGGGCTCCAACTTGCTGCGGAGCGCATATCAACGTAGAATCTAGCACAAACTTACTTCACCACCTCCATCGGAGGCAAAGTTTGTAAAACTGAATTGTGGGTGTGGTGAGGGGTGTATTTATAGGCATTTTAAGGTTTGGGAAACTTTGCCCCTCCTGGTAGGAATGTATATCCCATACGTCACTAGCTCATGGACTCTTGCTAATTACATGAAAGAAATTATATTTTATATTGCGATTCTGATGTCACTGAAGCCAAACCCCCTATTATGGGCCTTTCACTACCCAAACGAATGTTCAATCACAATATATTTTCACGCATATCATTATAAGCCCATTTCGTCACTGTGCGCATGCGCACTGCATTGAGGTAACTATGTCCAATCACGATATATTTTCACGCATAACATTATATGCCCATTTCGTCACTGTGCGCATGCGCACTGCATTGAGGTAACTATGTCCAATCACGATATATTTTCACGCATAACATTATATGCCCATTTCGTCACTGTGCGCATGAGCACTGCGTTTCAGTAACTTGCGCATGTGCAGAATGTACCTTTGAGACTGCACTTGATGTATAGAAGGAGAGTGACATATCATATGACGATTTCATAAGATCGCGCATGCGCATTACTGATGAATACCGACATTTTGATAACAAGTTATCGTAGCTGATTCGTGGATGCTAAAAAAACAGAGCGGTGGGTTTGGAAAACAATAACATTTTACAAAAGCATATCTCAATAACGGTAATAATATGACACAGTAAGCGCTTTACATATGTAATTGTTAAATATGAATATATTGATTGAAGAAGAGTTGTTTTCTGCCTTTAGTGTCCCTTTAAAGAAAACATTTGGGTTTAGTGTCCCTTTAATTAACATTTTTTTATTAGATTCAGGGTTACATACATCACTAAAATTATTGTTTGTTTGGTACACTGCAATTGTAGAAAATATTGTGTGTGCAAAATGAATGATGGCCTTTGAACGAGAATGACTTAATCACTGTGCAGCTATAACATCGGAAGATTCAGATATGCCAGTTTGGGCATACAGTGGCTGATTTACATTATATTATTGTAGATCATGTGTCTAATCTGCCTAGTGGTGGTGATAGAGCAAAGCTCTTTTTACAAAGGGAGTCTAAATGGATCTATCAATGAGATTGATTGGTACTTAGGGGATTAAATACACATTTTGATCTGCAGTGTTTTTTGTAATGTATCTTGTTCTGCAGGGTTGAGAGGAACAAAGTGTATACTTATGCAGTTGGATAGTGGAGATATGCTATGTTTCCATCAGTGTATTTACTTAATTTATCAGGATGTGTTAGTATTAGGAGGGTTCACTGCTGTGTATATTCTATGCCAGGTGGGTGGCATGGTATTGGTCTGACAGGGCATCCACAACACCCAATGTGCATGCAAAACTGCGCATTCGGGATGCTGAAGAATTACCAGCACGACGATCACCTGGTTACACAGCGATGTAGGAACTATTTATGGGGGTAAGTTGTATGTAACTGTTTTTAGTTCTGCACCTGTCAAATAATAAACATGTTAAGCAGTGTTCTCAAACACAAGATGAAGCAGACAGTCCATAGAATTTAGTAAAAAGAATCCACCAGAACATGATAAAAACAAGTAAGTGGGTAGGAAACACGGTCGTATGCGTTTCAGCAGTGTTCTCCACATAACATTTTCTCAGCCAGATGGCACTACATTGCAATACAGTATTTTAACATTTACTGTAATTTAGAGAGGTTACTTAAAGGGACAGTATACTTGAAAATGTGTATTGTTTAAAAAGATAGATAATCCCTTTTGACAGTTTTGTATAACCAACACTGTTATGTTAATACACTTTTTACCTTTGTGATTACCTTGTATCTATGCCTCTGCAGACTACTCCCTTATCTAAGTTCTTTTGACAGACTTGCATTTTAGCCAATGTTGTTACCTATATGACACACATGAACTAGCACTGTCTAAATGTGAAAAACTGTCAAAATGCACCGAGATAAGAGGCAGCCTTCAAAGGCTTATAAATTAGCATATGAGCCTGTCTAGATTTAGCTTTCAAGAAAGAGTACCAAGAGAACAAAGAAATGGGATAATAAAAGTAAGCTTGAAAGCTGTATAAAATCACACGCCCAATCTGAATCATGAACGTCAAATTTTGACTTGAAAGTCTATTAAAGCTATACAAAGCATTTCATTATTTAACAAATTGTTTTAATAATAATGTGTGCAACAAACGTCATTTAGAAAGTTAATATTGGCTAATTTTAATTTAATATTAGCTTACATTTTAGCAGGGCTATCCATAAAATCAGCTGGGTGGTGTGCCCATTAAATAGGTCAGGAGTACACTGTTAAGCGTAAAATGCAATATGTAACAATTATTGTGTATTACTAATGTCAAATTTATATATAAAACGTAACAACCTAAATAGAGAGTGCTGTGCTTTAAATCCAGTGAGTGCATATTCTTAATTATATATATATATATATATATATATATATATATATATATATATATATATATATATATATATATATATATATATATACCTAAATTACACAAATTACAAAATTCCCATCTTCGCATCAAAAAAAAATTGCACGCTGACCGCAGTCCACTCTTTTAAATATTTAGGTATGTTGTTAGACCCCAATCTATCTTTTGGCCTCCACATAGAAAAACTTGCATCTAAACTTTATCCAAAACTAGGTGCCCTGTACAGAAACAAATCCTGCCTCAGCCCTACAGTAAAGGAAAAGATTGTACAGCAAATGCTGATGCCTATCATGGATTACGGGGACGTAGTATATGCACCTGCACCGCAAACTCACCTTAATAAACTTAATACATTGTATAACTCGTTCTGCTGCTTTGTGCTACAATGCAACTACAGGACCCACCATTGTGACATGCTAAAAGAACTAAACTGGCTGTCGCTGGAATCCAGACGCACCCTCCATCTTTCCTGCCTTGTGTTTATTATTATCATCAGGTATTTGTAAAGCGCCAACAAATTGCGCAGCGCTGATTAAGAGCCTTTCTGGGAAGCTCCCACCCTACCTGAGCAGAATGCTCTCCCCTACTATTCCCACCTCCTATAACCTCCGATCCAATAACAGCACATTATTTAGCTTGCCTCAATACAAAAAGAAGGCAGCTCGATCCTCCTTTTCCTACAGAGCACCACAATTATGGAATGACATCCCTCACACTTTAAAAACTTCTCCAAGCCTAATATCCTTTAAGAGATCCCTCTCTACATATTTCAAAACATATATATATATATATATATATATATATACACACACACACACACACATAAAAAAGTCCAGCACTCGCTCACAGCTAAGAATAAAAGCAAAACTGGAATAGTTACCGCATTTGGCCAAATGGGACAAGCTCAGGCACCACGTCAAGGTCTCTTCCTAGTGCCCGAGTCCATAATACAGCCACACAACAGCAGCCACACACACAAATGCAGGCTAATAAACAAACTGGGAACAAGTCAGGGTTCACAGAGTTATGTAATCACTCCGGGCGTAAGCAAAGTTTAGGAGTGGAACAGCACATCCAGACTGGACCGGGTACACATCCCATGACCCACAAATAGGCTCAGCTTTGGTTGCTATCGCACTCACATAAAGCTACATCTACTTGCAGAGTCACAGGCAGTTAACCCCGGGCCTGCCTGGGTGCAGATCCAAAAGGTGAATTACAGAAACAAACACTGTTACACACATAAAAAAGTCCAGCACTCACTCACAGCTAAGAATAAAAGCAAAACTGGAAGAGTTAGTTACCGCATTTGGCCAAATGGGACAAGTTAGGCACCACGTCAAGGTCTCTTCCTAGTGCCAGAGTCCCTAATACAGCCACACAAACAAATTCACCCTTTGGACCTGCACCCAGGCAGGCCCGGGGTTAACTGCCTGTGACTCTGCAAGTAGATGTAGCTTTATGTGAGTGCGACCTTGGGGAATGAGGTCTACAAGGTGGAGGCAAAAAAAAGATAGTGAAGATGGGGGAATTACAGTGCATGCTATATATGTTTGATGCGGTGGCTACGCACTCTGAAGGGATTTATGATCATACATCAGACTTTACCCATAGCCGCTTGGGGAAAACCCATTTACCGGGGTAATCCTAGGATTACCCAATATCTGACTTTACCCACAATATATTATATATAGTATATAAGACTAGTAAGGCTGCTGCATAGTAAAATGTTTTTGTGAGCAAACCAAACAAGAACTAATCATTTTTACAGAGCTAAATGTGTAGCAGTTTTCATAAAATCTTGTGCAAAAACAGACCAGGGTGGTTGTGCTTGCTTCAGGATGTGAGCCGATCTTCAGTTTTTACTTTTTCTACTTCATGGCAAGTATAGATTACAGAAATGCAATGCCCCAGTATTTCTGAGTAAAGTTCAACAAGAGAAACTTGATTTGATTAAAGAACCAAGTGACTTGTTTAATTACAAATATGGTCAGTTTTCCATAATGCTTTTTAAAGTGCATACTCAGATATTTGGTTCGGCTTTTAAAAGGACATAACATACAATCTGAAACAGCTTTCCATTCAAACCCAATTATCTAATTTGAGCCATTCTCTTGGCATCCTTTGTTGAAAGAATGCCTACGTAGGCTCAGGAGCAGCAATGCATTACTGGGAGCTAGTTGCCAATTGGTGGCTGCACATATATACATCTTTTTGGCTCAGCCAATGTGCTTAACCGTCTCCCAGTAGTGCATTGCTATTCCTTTAACAAAGGATAGTAATAGAATGATGCAAATTGAATAATAGAAGTAATTTGGAAAGTTGTACACAACTTAAGGTATTGATCTTGGCCCATTTTGGTATATTTCATGCCACCATTTCACCGCCAAATGCGATCATAAAAAAAAATAAAAAAATCATTAAAAGGGACACTGAACCCAATTTTTTTTTCTTTGTGATTCATATAGAGCATGTAATTTTAAGCAACTTTCTAATTTACTCCTATTATCATTTTTTCTTCGTTCTCTTGCTATCTTTATTTGAAAAAGGCATCTAAGTTTTTTGTTTGGTTCAGACCTCTGGACAGCACTTTTTTATTGGTGGATGAATTTATCCACCAATCATCAAGGACAACCCAGGTTGTTCCCCAAAAATGGGCCAGCATCTAAACTTACATTCTTGTATTTCAAATAAAGATACCAAGAGAATGAAGAAAATTTGATAATAGGAGTAAATTAGAAAGTTGCTTAAAATTTCATGCTCTGAATCACGAAAGAAAAAAAAATTGGGTTCTGTGTCCCTTTAACTTTTTCAGAAACTTTGGGTTTCTCACTGAAATTATTTACATGCTGCTTGTGCAATCATGACACAAATTATTGTAAAAGCTTTTTCTAAAATCCTGTTTGTGCAGAAATAGACATGCATGGCTTTGCCATTGTTTTTTGGTAATTAGAAAGCCGCTAACTGCAGCTCTGCACAACACTTCTATTATGTACAGCAGTGAAGGGGTTAATCTGGTAGCTTTTAAGGTTAATTTTAGCTGTAGTGGAGATATTACCCTCCCTCCCCGCTCTCTCCCCCACTCTCATCCCCACCATCTTAGGTACTGGCAGACAGTCTGCCAGTATGCAGTTTAAGTTGTTGTTTTTTTCCTGCAGTATAGTGATCCTCCTCAACCCTCCCACCTCCCTGATCCCTCCCACTAATGGCAGCTACCTTTGGTACAGGCAGCTGTCAGTCAGTACCTAATTTATAGATATATTTTTAGTATATGTTTTCAATTTTGTTTTCTGTAGTGTAGTGGTCCCTATCCCTCCCTCTACCTTCAATTTTATTTTTTCTGCAGCATAGGGCCCCTTGCACTCCCTCCCACCTGACTCCCTCACCTACCGCCAGCACTGAAGGAGATAGTTACAGACAGTGACACAGACCATGTCACGGTCTGTAACGATATGGCAATCTAAAGTCATATTGTAACGGAGTACCTATTGTCCTCTGTTACCATATCAGGACAGATTCCCTGCAGCTCTCAGCTGTCACTTTACAGTCGAGACTGCTGAGCTTCCTGAAGCTGGGACATATATATTTATTATGCTGTACAATGGTCAATGTTCTGCATGACGTATATATATATATATATATATATATATATATATATATATATATATATATATATATATATATATATATATATATATATACACACACACACATACATATATACATATACATACATACGACACTTTGGCTTAAGGGGTTAAAGAGGAGTTGACAAATGCAGTTGTCAGCCAAAGCTGTTTGTACATAAACAGAAGGTAGTATAATACACTATCTTTAAAAATATAATTTAAGATGTGGATTTATTACTGGAGGGGGAAAATAAAGAAATTACATAATCTTGTGATAAACATAGATGACAGCATATTAGGACCAAAACACTGTTTCAGTATTTCTATATTTCCTTTTCAAGTATAGCCTTCTGTATATCCCAAGCAGTTTTGATTAACTTTGCAATAAATTAAAATACCACCTGAGAATGCACTTGGCACCCTTCCCCCACACATATATCATCTGCATTAGGAGGAGCCAATACTCACTTGTCACTAGAGCAGTAGACAAAGTTGGCCCCTGTCAGATTTTAAAGGGACAGTCAAGTAAAAATTAAACTTTCATGATTCAGATAGAGCACACAATTTTTAACAACTTTCCAATTACCTCCATTATCTAAATGTGCACAATCTTTTTGTATGCACACTTTCTGGAGCACCAGATCCTACTAAGCATGTGCAAGATTCACAGGATATACTATTATTACTATATGCATTTTGTGATTGGCTGATGACTGTCACATGATGCATTAATGGACATTTGTCAGGAAAAAAAATATTACTCATTTGAAATTTGCTTGAAGTGATTTTGCAGTCTCTTTATTATGTATTTATTGAGTATGTTATCCAATGCTAGTTTTACAATTTGAGCATCTCTGTTGATGCTAGTTAGGGATAGATTTGTGGAAGCATAAGGTTTAGTTAATGGTTAGGAAATGGGCTAAAATAAATAGAAGTATACTTCAACTTTTTTTAATTCAAAATAAATTAAACATTTTATATTACAATCTCAAAGTCTGTTACTTCCTTTTGAAGTGATTCAACATTTTGTACAATGGACTTCAACTTATTTCCCCACTGATCTAGATGTTCAGGGAATACAGGTAGACAAACAAAATATTCCACAAAATAACCAAAGACAGTACAATAAGTTTATCATGAAAATGGAAAAAAAACAGTCACATTTTGACACCAAGACTTGCAATTTATTAGCATTGCAAGTAACCTTGTTAGCCTGGTTCCCTGTGTATTAAGTGAAGAAACAATTCCTGGGACACAGTAAGTGTTACGCTTCAGTTAGATCTTTAAATCCACCAAATCTCTTTCTAATGACATTTTCAGCATCACTTTTGCTTGCAGGTGGTGCAGGATATATTTTATGTTACTCCTAATCAGTAGTGCAGAGATAATACACATCACCTCACCTACAGTGAATCAGGCTACAATGTGAATATTGACTTTCATTATACAAATTGTTTATCATTATATTGAGGAAACCAATGCAAACATAAAAGTAAAGTCTTAAGATGGTTCCCATACCCGTTAGGTCCAAAGTCCTGTCTATGAAGACTAGTGATGCCTTGCTCTGTGAAGCCTTCCTGCGGTTTTTAGCCTGTGGGTAGCTGGCTAGCTCCCCAGCAATTATTCTGCTCATGTGCCCTACAGAGAAACACTCCTCGCGAACCCCGATGCCCTCCATGAGGTAGTTGAGTCCAGATACCAAATTCTTGATCTGAAGCTGGAGCTCGGGGGTCAGCGATGGTAAATCAACATCACCTAAACCAGCGAACCTCTTCTTTTCCGGGCGGCTCCAGTTGAGGGTCTGCAAGTCTTCAGGTGTTAGCAGGGGGAACAAGGAGGAATAGGCTGGGGCTGTGAGCAGGTGAGGGGCCAGCGGGGCGAGAAGTAACGGAGCCCACATCACTTCAGCAGTGTAGTTCATGTTCCCCATCCACTCGCACAGTCTCTCCTCCAACTGTTCGTGACTGGCACGGCCCTCTGACTCTCCTGGGCTCACGGCGGTCACCAGCACACAGTACTGGAAAGCACTCTGACTCACCACGTCCCGGACCACATCCATCACACGGCCTCTTAGAGGGGAGCTCACCACGAATAAAGCCTTAGGTTGACTGTTAGTTCCAGACTCGAAGCTTGAAAACTCCTTAACGTCCACTGCGCCAGAATTGAGCAGCAGCTCAGCACCACCGCACCAATGTAGGATCTCAGCACACGGCGTGTCAAGGAACACCACCGCTCGCCTAGCTTTAGCTAACACCGGCTCCCACACCTTCAGGCAAAAATCGTGCAACGTCAAAGCCATAGTACAATCTGACAGCCAGTGTCAAGTTGTCAACTAACACACGCTGAAACAGCAACAAGGTCGTGTTAGATGACGTGTCAGCAAGGACGCACACATAAAACGTCACACGGAATGAATCTTGCAATCAATGGAAAGTTTGTGTTGGTCACGTGACATATGTTTACACACTGCTATAAAATATAAATAAATATATTTGTTTTTGTTTTCAAATAGTTGCTGATTCAACGCATGTTTCGAAGTTGTCAGTTACTTGTATCCCACCCTTGTCTTCTGTTTTCCCTTTTTTTCTTACCCTAAAATATTAATAGGAAGAAAAAACATCTCAACAAAGTAAAATTAAATTCACAAGTTTCTTGGTTGTTGATTATTATCAGCATGGTCGGCGACAAAGCCACTTTAGTGGGGCTACTTGTGTTTAAAAGGTTGCGCATTAATATAGAAACTTTGCCCTTATTCAATATGGCAGTCATGTCTAGTCACCGTGACAAAATCTGTGTATTACAATTGGTTTGTAGCAGCTACTGTTCACCATTGCGCATGGCAACTAATTCTCGCGTTGTAAAGGTTCCCTCTCTTACTTGCTAGCAAAGATGTCCGCCAGCGGAGAGCTGGTGGAGCGGATGGTTGTGTCGTCGGATATAAGCAGCTCTGTCGCTGCTGTTCCTTCTACAACGCCCCCCATCGCAGCCGTCACAACACCTGTGCCCCCTTCTAGTACGATAGGTGCAGGAGGCGGTGATGAGGAGGAAGAGTGGCTGTATGGTGGTACGAGTCATGTCGTCTGTCTGTGAGATTGTCACTCCAGTGTTCTCATAAAATGGGCTTCTGGGAAGTGACGTCCATAGTGTTGTGAAGTTATTGGGGAAATACAGGTTATTAGTTTCCCCAAATACACGTTCATATGTAGAGGCCTTTCACAGGAGCAGCCTAACCGTTGTACTGCATCTGTGGAAAGGTGGAGGAGAGCCCTTGTTAATCACAATCGATATTTTGTAAAGCATACATTGGGGTATACACTACACAGTGCACTACATTTGGACTTGATAATGTAATTTATACAGGAGGACACAGTACTTCAACTATATTTTGCCATGGGGGGGGGGGGGGGGGGGGATTACTGAGACATCACTGCATGTCCCTTGAAGTTTCACTATGCTCTCTAGATTTGATTTGTCATTAGGAAAAGCAGGCCCATGTTCAAATTAAAGGGACAGTAAACACCTTGACATTTTAGTATAACATTTTTAGTTATGCATAATGAAACAATTTTGCAATATATCTTCATTATTTATTTTGCCCTTTTAATTTAGCTCTGACTACTGAGCAGTTTCTAATTCTCAGAACTTGAAATGCACCCTGCTGACTTCTCATTACTGGCTTTAACAGATGACCGCAAACCAATGCATTTTATACTAAGGTTATGACTGTGGCTAGATTTGTTGTTTGTGGACTGAAGCTCAGATTGACTTTTCCAAATAGGTGGATTGTGGCTTAAAAATAATTGCCATAAAATGGATGTTAATTTGTTTTAAAACATTGAGACTTGGCTGATGTTATTTTATAGCAGCACAACATAATTGTCTTGTAATTACAAGGTGTTTACTGTCCTCCTGAGTACATCTGTCTTGATATTTTAAGTGATTCTTGCCAATCCATTCTTCATTATCTTAGATTCATTCAGTTTGCTGCAAGCCATATTGTTAAAGGGACATTAAACCCAAACATTTTCTTTAAAGGGACAGTAAACCTTAAAAATGTTATATAATTCTGCACATATTAGCACAAATATTATAAAACATAATTTCCCCTTTGAATTTTTTTAAAATAAATGCTGTTTTACAGACCCGCTCTCTGTGATCTTCTGAGCGGGTCTGTTTTTTTTTTTCAAACAGCGCATCAGGCCAGCTGTACAGTCACAGCCTGACCTGACCACGCCATAGCACTAAGTTCAGCTTGCTCCTGCTGTCTGACAGAGCAGGAGCGAGCTGCACTTAGTGCTATGGCGCGGTCGGGTTGGGCTGTGACTGTACAGCTGGCCAGATGCGCTGTTTGAAAAAAACAGACCCGCTCAGAAGATCACAGAGAGCGGGTCTGTAAAACAGCAGTTTTTTAAAAAAATTCAAAGGGGAAATTATGTTTTATAATATTTGTGCTAATATAATGTTATATAATTCTGCACTATGTGCAGAATTATATAACATTTTTAAGGTTTACTGTCCCTTTAAAGAATTCAGCAATGCACTATTGGTTTATAACTGAACACATGGGTGAGCCAATGACAATCGGTGTGTGTGTGTGTGTGTGTATGTATATATATATATATATATATATATATATATATATATATATATATATATATATATATATATATATATATATATATATACAGCCACCAATCAGCAGCTAGAACCTAGGTTCTTTGCTGCTCCTGAGCTTACCTAAATAAACCTTTCAGCAAAGGATAACAAGAGAAGGAAGCAAAATTAAATAATATAAGTAAATTGGAAAGTTGTTTAAAATGGTATGCTCTGTTTAAATAACACATATCTAATTATGACTTTACTGTCCCTTTAAGTGCATGTCATGAAATTACTCCGGGAGTGGGGGTTAAAAACGTTTTCTTAAAGGGCCAGTCTACTCCAAAATGTATGTTGTCTAAAAAGATAGATAATCCCTTTATTACTCATTCTCCAGTTTTGCACAGCCAACATGGAAATATTAATATACTTTTTACCTCTGTGATAACCCTGTATCTAAGACTTCAGATAGGGAGTGCAATATTAATCAATGTTTCAATTTACTTCTATCATCAAATTTGCTTTGTTCATTTGTTAATCTTTGTTAAAAACTAAACCCTCTGTTTGCTCATATGCTAATTTCGAAGCCCTTGAAGGCTGTCTCTTATTTCAGTGCATTTGACCATTTTTCACAGCCAGACAAAGCTAGTTCTAGAGTGTCGTATAGATAAAAAATTGTGCTCACTCCCCTGGAGTTATTTATGAGTCCGCACTGATTGGCTAAACTGCAAGTCTGTCAAAAGATCTGAAATTAGGGGGCAGCCTGCTAGAAGGTAAAAACAAAGGTAAAAAGTATATTAATATAACTGTGTTGGTTATGCAAACCTGGGGGTAATAAAGGGATTATCTAGCTTTTAAAACCATACAAATTCTGGAGTAGGCTATCCCTTTAAGCAAAGATGTATTTTGTGGAAAACAACATCTGCCAGTGATGATTTCACTTCGTATATAAGGTGGCAAGATGTGATGAGGTAGCCTTTGTAACTTAGGCAATGAAAATATAAATCTAGTTTTGTAGCTTTTATTGAGCCCCGTGCAAGTTTCAGTGAGTGTTGAATTCAGCCATTCATAGCCCGAAGAAGCCAATGCAGTCTTCCTGAAATGTGTATTTATGAAAATTGGTAATCATTATTGGAAGATTGTATGACATCATACACATTGGATTTATTTAGCAACCTAAATGAAATTGCCATTTTATATGCACTCTCACTATTTATTAAATTTGAAATAGTTTGTAATGGTGCAGCGATTTTCATACATATTATTATTTTAACAGAGCTTCCATCACTTTGCTGTGTCCATTATACATGGCAAGGATTCTTTAGAACAGATATCCCAATTTTTTCAATAGACAGAGAATTACTGATTGTTGAAAGATCATCTTTACGTTTCTTCTGGCTTTATGAAAACATTCTTTGTAATCACATTAAAAAAAGTTTATATCTGGTTATTCCAAGTGGAATATTTGATTCTGTAAAAATTACAAAATAATGTAGTTGATGGGCAAGTAGACATGGCAGCAAAAGAATGACCATTGTGCATCACATATATTTTTTTATGTATTACTAATAAATATAAATAAATACATATATATATATATATATATATATATATATATATATATATATATATATATATATATATATAATTTTTTTATGTGTGTTTATGTTTAACAGTTCCATTTAATGGGACAATTAAAATGTCTCTTTAGTACATCATGTGTACTAAAATAAAAAGATTTCCGAGATGCTCATTAGTTGTCATCTCCTTAGGAACACTCTCTACGTCCCTATATACAGATTAGGAAGCAAAACGGGGGCAGAGGATTCAAATACATTTTACAAAAACTTATCGTTTTTTCATTATTATAATATATATTTACTACTGAGATAATTTACCATCACGTTAAAGGGACAGTCAACACCAGCATTTTTGTTGATTAAAAAGATGGATAATCCCTTTATTACCCATTCCCCAGTTTTGCATAACCAACACGATTATATTAATACACTTTTTACCTCTGTGATTACCTTGTATCTAAGCCTCTGCAAACTGCCCCCTTATTTCAGTTCTTTTGACAGATTTTCATTTTAGCCAATAAGTGCTCACTCCTAGTTAACCTCACATGTGTGAGCTCAATGTTAGCTATATAAAATACATGAACTAACGCCATTTAGTGGTGAAAAACCGCCAAATGCTTTCAGATTAGAGGCGGCCTTCAAGGTCTAAGAAATTAGCATATGAACCTCCTAGGTTTAGCTTTGAACTGAGAATACCAAGAGAACAAAGCAAAATTGATGATAAAAGTAAATTGGAAAGTTATTTACATTTTACTTACTCTATCTGAATAATGAAAGTTTTTTGGACTTTATTGTCCCTTTAAGTAACATTTATTCCATGACCTTTCCAGATCTCAAGGCCTGTGGTATTTTGAAAGCATGCAGCATTTGACATTTTACCTTAAATAAACCTAGATATTTGCAAGTTTTCACAGTCTACTAAACAATATAAAAATAATGCACCAGGTAACTTTTGTGTTTACATTTTTTTGTTACAGAAGAAAATGAAGCAGCTGGACCAGATGACGATGAGGAAGATATTACAAGGTGAGTATCCTCTTCTAAAAATATATTGCACAGAGATTGTTATAATCCGTATATTACAAACTGTTAGTTTAAGCCACTTCTTCTCTGGTTTATTTTAAGCCTTATTATTGACACTAATTTAGAATCTACTTTTTGTTTAGTTTTTTTTTACCTGTTTCAAGCTAACATTCAGTGCATCTTTTTATAAGGGCAATACAAATCCTCTTGGATTGTGCAAATCACAGCTGTTATTTTTAGAGGCAGTTATTATCTTTGTTTAGTATATGAGGGCATTGCAATATGGTGTTTTTTTTTTTTTTTTTTTTAATAATTAAAAAAAAAAAAGTGCTATCAAACCCCCCAAGGGAGAACATGCTGTGATCTGAGATGACATCACAGAAAATGCAGCATGTCTGCAGACAGAGCAGGACATATGCAGTAACTGTTAGCACTTTTGCTTTGCAGTGCTGCCCACACCAAGCTGTTTAAACAGCACTGTGCTCTGGCTGTACTATGCAAGTGTTAACACAACACACTGATTGGTGACTGTCTCTCGGGGATTTTTTAAACCCTGCACCCTAACTTTTTGTTGTGAGCAATGCACCCTTTTTATTAATACATTTGTACCTTTTTTAATTATGTGCAAATTATAAACAAAGAAAACAGATTTTATTAAAGACATTTAAAAAACTTAATAAAATGTATTTTTTTTTCTCTGCAGCTAATTTGCTTCAATGTAACTGCCTTATTTAAAATTGATTTAAATTGTAAAATGACCTGCGGAAAAATTTACACTAAAAAAGTCTCATTCCAGAATGTGAAAAAAAGTCCTGTGCTATCAAACCTGTTTTGTTCTTATGCTTGTGGACCATGTCACTGTGCGTCAAAAGAGCGAAGGGAGTTTTCCTTCTCAACCAATGAGACCAACTGTGCACTTCAGCTTATATTTGAATTAAAAGTAAACATTTTTTATATGCTGTAGTTTTCTTGTTTAATTGGGTCAAAGTTGTTGTATGTTGTGGATTGTTTTGCTCACTTTCTTTTATCTTAACAGTATTAAAACCCCACCTTTTGTTTAAATAGTGCTGTTTTATACACAATATAAATGTATCATTTAATACAGCATTACTGCTTTATTATCTACAGTAGTATGACAAATTAAAGGGATAGTATACTGTAAAATAGTTTTTCCCTTAATGTGTTTACAATTACTTTTTTTTACCAGCTGCAGAGTATAAAATGTATGAGATTTGCTTTTTTTTAAGGCTTATTTGTGTATATGAATGAGCTGATTTTGTGTTTTGAAGAAACAACCTAATAAAATGGGTTGAGCTTGTAGGTATAATCAGATCTCATTACTTTATCACAATGTGTAAAGAGACATGCTCTTTATCTTATATCTGTCCATAACCCAATTATTACCTTATCTCTTCTAAAACCCACTCAGAGTGTAATTTCTTCTACTGGCTGTGTTAACACAGTTTGGCCCCAAGGCCAAAAACTTTCAGGATGGGTGAGTATACAACAGGCTAAATAAACTATTTCAAATGCCAATATAAGGTTAAAGGGACAGTCAACCTAAAAATTCTGCTAAGTGATATATATAAAGTGTAAATCGATCATTATGTACAAATGTATCCCAGTTTTGTGATCTATATTGTTTTCAAGTAAAAGCACTTACTGTTCGCGTTGCTGCCGTTTGAAAATGTCCGTTTGGCCCCTCCCCTATTTCGTCATTGCCTACATCATTATCTTCATGCAGTCACTTTGCGGTCCTCCTCGTAACCTTCTTTAGCGCATGTGCAATGCGCCTATTATACTGAAGGGGGAACGTTTGTAACCGTGTAATCACTGTCTAGTATATTTAGCTGAGTCAGGCAGTTTGCAGCATATTTAAGAACAGAATCTGAGCTCTTTTTAGCAAAATAAATAATCTATATTGTAATGTGTTTACATTTCAGATTTTAGTTTCAAGTATTACCGAACCAATCCAGCTTTTCAGAGATGAAGTAGATCAAGAACAGACAAGACAAGTATATGTATAGTGTAATGGTGTTTTTGTTTTACTTTAACATTTTACAGGGAGAATAAATGTTGTCCCTTAAAGGGACGTGTTACTTAGCATAAATTCCAGCCTGGTGCCACTGTGAGATAGGAAAAGTTTTATGAAATACACCTGTGTTTTTTTCTTTAGTTAAAACTAAGATAAACACATCAGAGTAAGTGCTTTGTGTGCAAAAAACAACCATTTAGCTGCTCTTTTTACTGTCAACTGCATCTGCATGAACAGCCAATCAGTGCTGAGTTGGCACTTTGCTTTATTGTGATCTTTGTATAACTGAGAAGTATCAAAGTGACGGTGCCAGATGTGCCCTGTAAAAAAAAAAAAAAAAAAAAGCTTTCTCAAAATTTGCTGAGTAGCCACATCAGGATGTTAGTCTCAAGTCTTACAAGGAAGCGCACATCTGGCACAGTCAGTTATAGAAAGATCACAATAAAGCAAAGTGCCAACTCAGCACTGATTGGCTGTTCATGCAGATGCAGCTGACAGTAAAAAGAGCAGCTAAATGGTTGTTGCTCACAGAGCACTTACTCTGATGCGTTGATCTTAGTTTTAACTAAAGAAGAAAAAAAACAGGTGTATTTCATAAAACTTTTCCTATCTCACAGTGGCACCAGGGAAAATGGGAATTTATGCTAAGTAACACGTCCCTTTAAGGGACACCCATTATTCTCCCTGTAAAATGTTAAAGTAAAACAAAAACACCATTACACTATACATATACTTGTCTTGCCTGTTCTTGATCTACTTCATCTTTGAAAAGCTGGATTGGTTCGGTAATACTTGAAACTAAAAACTGAAATGTAAACACATTACAATATAGATTATTTATTTTGCAAAAAAGAGCTGAGATTCTGTTCTTAAATATGCTGCAAACTGCCTGACTCAGCTAAATATACACTACACAGTGATTACACGGTTACAAACGTTCCCCCTTCAGTATAATAGGCGCATTGCACATGCGCTAAAGAAGGTTACGAGGAGGATCGCAAAGTAACTGCTATTCCATGAAGATGATGATGTAGGCGATGATGAAATAGGGGAGGGGCCAAACGGACATTTTCAAACGGCAGCGGCACGAACAGTAAGTGCTTTTACTTGCAAACGATAAAGATCACAATATATATAATAAATATTTTTTAGGTTGACTGTCCCTTTAATGGAAATACTTGTAAACAATTTAATACACTCCAGCAGGTAAAGTGGATCATTGGGAACAAATTAAAGGGGAGAACATTTTTGAGTAAATTGTCCCTTTGAGAGAATATTTTTTTCAACAAAGCTGTCAATCATGTTGGTTTTTTCTGAGCCTCTTTTACATCTGTTTAGTTCGGTGAGGTGTTAATTTAGATCTTTTGTACTTTATTTTCTAGTGCTCATCCTCCACCTAACCTTGAACCAGAGGCTACCGAGAATGGTGTTGTGAAACCTGTAAGTTTTAAACAAAAAAGAACCCATACTTTTCCATTGTCCTTTAATTAAGAGTAAATGTAATGAAGCAGGAAGTGTGAAGCTGAAATTAGTCATATATTCTACACGCATGTTCCTTGTAATATAGAGTTAAGCTAGTGACAGTGCAGTTTAAAGGATTTATGAAAACAGGCAACATCGTTTTCACACAGGTCAGATTTAAATTGCACAAGTCTCAGTTAAAGGAACAATAAATATAGTAAATTTGCATGATAAAAAGACAATGCAATAGCACTTAGGAGGCAATTTATCAAGCTGAGGTGGACAGGGGCGCATGTATACGTGCCCTTGTCCGCCGCAGCTCACCTCTGGCGGTCTGTATTCTCCTGGAGGAATTCAGCATTGCACATGAGCGCTATTTTGCGCTTGCATGCAATCCTGCCCACGCACAGCCAGATTGATGACCGCTGCTTGTTAAATACAGGTGCAGGTTCTCGTGTGAGAACCTGCATCCGTAGGGGCTCAAAGGCTGGTGAAAGCTTTTGTTACATCGACCCCTTAGTCTGATCTTCAAATGAGTAGTATTTGTTTTGTTTTTTCCTGACAAATTTCAAAGTTGTTTATTTCCACTCCTCCTGTATCATGTGACAGCCATCAGCTAATCACAAATGCTTATATGTATATTGTATATTCTGTGAGTTCTTGCACATGCTCAAAAGGACTCAAAAAGTTTAAATATAAAAAGACTGCACATTTCGTTATTGGAAGTAAAATGGAAAGTTGTTAAAAATTGCGTGCTCTATCAGGAATTTTTTAATTTTGACTGGTTTCCCTTTCACCCTTTCACCCAATTAGACGTGTATATACAGTTGTGCTCATAAGTTTACATACCCTGGCAGAATTTATGATTTCTTGACCATTTTTCAGAGAATATGAATGATAACACAAAAACCTTTCTTTCACTCATGGTTAGTGTTTGGCTGAAGCCATTTATTATCAATCAACTGTGTTTACTCTATTTAAATCATTATGACAACAGAAACTACCCAAATGACCCTGATCAAAGTTTACATACCCTGGTGATTTTTGGCCTGATAACATGCACACAAGTTGACACAAAGGGGTGTGAATGGCTATTAATGGTAACCATCCTCACCTGTGATCTGTTTTCTTGTAATTAGTGTGTGCATAAAAGGTCAATGAGTTTCTGGACTCCTGACAGACCCTTACATCTTTCATCCAGTGCTGCACTGACAATTCTGGATTCTGAGTCATGGGGAAAGCAAAAGAATTGTCAAAGGATCTGCGGGAAAAGGTAGTTGAACTGTATAAAACAGGAAAGGAATATAAAGAGATATCCAATGAATTGAGAATACAAATCAGCAGTGTTCAAACTCTAATAAAGAAGTAGAACATGAGGGGTTCTGTTGAAACCAAACCACGGTCAGGTAGACCAACTAAAATTTCAGCCACGTCTGCCAGGAAAATTGTTCGGGATGCAAAGATAAAACCACAAATAACTTCAGGTGAAATACAGGACATGTGGTGTGGCTGTTTCAAGATGCACAATAAGGAGGCACTTGAAGAAAGATGGGCTGCATGGTCGAGTCGCCAGAAGAAAGCCATTACAAAAAGGAACATCTAGCCCTATCCTATATAACAATAGTGATAATGCTACCAAAGTCATATTACCAGATCGGATAGAACAGGTCTAGGGGGCATATAGATCACAATAAACCACCCACAGTTGCGTCACCTGCAACAGCATGCACACGGGCACGACATTCCAACACCCTGATTGTCGCACGAGATACCAGATTAAATTCTTTCTCACGTGCACAACCCAGTTCATTGTATATTTGCTGAATTGCCCCTGTGGGAAATTTTATACTGGCAAGACTGACGATGCCAGAGTGAGGATGGCGAATCATCGCTCTAACATCAGATTGGCGATAAATAGAGGAAAGGCAGAACGTCCGGTGGCTCGCCACTTCCTTGAAGCGGGGCACACTGTGAGTGACTTACGATTCAGAATCATTGACCATGTGCCAGTCTTAAGAAGAGGAGGGAACAAAGCCAAGATACTCCTCAGAAAAGAAGCACGTTGGATACACGAACTTTGCACATTGGCCCTGAGAGGCTTAAACATACAGACAGGATGGCAGAACTTTCTATAAATATCCTATTGTCTATGAGAGTTCATTGATCCACTAAGTGAGAGTCCGTGAATCTATTATATGCAGATATACGAATATGACAGAGAGTCTATGCTTCTACCTCCTGCTCTTGAGATAGATTTGATTCTACTTTAGCAATATTTGTATATGATTATATGAGGTGTTCCCTGTTCTTTACTATTATTACTTAGTTTTCAGTTGGAAGTCATATGAGGTGTGTTATGTTTTTAACGTGTTTTTAATTCTATTTTTTTAGTATTTCACATAACTTGTCACACATACACACTGTGGGTGGTTTATTGTGATCTATATGCCCCCTAGACCTGTTCTATCCGATCTGGTAATATGACTTTGGTAGCATTATCACTATTGTGTTATAGGATAGGGCTAGATGTTCCTTTTTGGGCCATGGGAAAATACATTCCCTGTGCTCCATATTATTTAATATTATATTATTTCAGGTGGAGGTTGTGGTTTAGTATGGTACACATAGACTATTATAAGATCTGGAAATGTGTCTTTTGTAGCATTATTATTATTTTTGTTGCATAGATGTCACTTTTTTTCCATGGAAAACACATCCCCAAAAAAAGCTCAATATTACTACATGTGGAGATTGTGGTTGATTATTAGTATTATTTTTATATGTAAGAGGAACCAATATTGTGGCCAGGTAGGCTACAAATATGGGTAATACTTAACTTTGGTGATCAATTTTTGTGATAATACCATGCAATATCTTCATGGGTGCTGCTGATGTCTGTATGCAGTCTGATTTTCTTTTTCTGTTTCTTTTAGGGTCACAACACTCATAATCGTTTATTATATTTTGAATAATTTTGGACAAAAGTATTGATTGTTTAATATAAACAATTTAGACTGACGGTAGATGGGTTATGATGTTTTCAATATAAATAGTTTGATTTATTGGTGTATTTAGTTGTTCGGTATTTTGGCTGAATTAGTTTATCTAGTTGTGTGTTTATTCAGATGTTGCTATGGCAACCCTTCGTCACTATTAATGTGGATAATTAAATATTTAGTTATGGCATCTAGATTTTTTTGTTATATACATGATCAGGTCTATCTTTGGGGGCTATTAGTTTCACTCGGACCTCACATATTTATATTTGTATATGATTACATTTGCACACACTTATATTATGTATATGAATATATATTTCACAATGTTTTAACCGGCAATTCACTAATTACATATGCTCATGCTGGTTTTGCACACGGCTCATTTTGATTGGCAGTTCATCTAGGGGAGTGTTTTGTGGGCTTATACAAGTTCTGTTTTTTCACTTGTTGAAAGTGAGCTCCAGCAGTTTTGGCTGTTGAATGACAGCAGAAAGCTGAATCTCCAGACATTTGCTGCATATGGAGCCGGAGCTTGATTGGTACTCTGGCTCCATATGAGGGCAGATGCCTGATTGTTGCTGGTGCCGGCAGGAGGTGTGTGCAGGAGGCGGGTGGGTGGCCCAGCAGTGGAGGGAGTGGGAGGGCCCTACGCTACAGCAAAAATATAGATGAAGGGCCAAGAAGGGATGGGGCAGCAACACTACGGAAAAAGAGATGTGGATTTGTGGGGGGCACTTTCATTCATGAACGTTTACATTGCAGCGTATTTTACAAATACGTACCTTTTTCTTCACCAAAGCCGGACCTGCATTCCCCCCCCACTTCTTCGAGCTGTACTTACACAGCAATGATGAAACCGGCTTCTTCCAATCACGAGATGGACACACTGTGTGTGGGGGGGGGGGGAAGCCATGATTGGAGAAAACCGGTTTTGTCATTGGTGACGTAAGGACAGAGGAACTGCGGGCGGGGGGATCGGCGATCCGGATTTACTGAAGAAAAAGGTATTTCTAAAATACTTACCTTTTTAAATCACTTGTCAGTAAGACCGATTTATTATTCGAAAAATGAAATCCATGATTTAAAATAGATTTTAATTTTCAGATTGTTTTTTCCAGTTATATCAGACCATTACTTTATTTACATTATTTGGTTATATATCATTTGATTTGCATAAAAAGATCACTAAAATGAATACAATTATTTGGGGTTGAACTATCTCCAATTTTTATTTGGTTAATCCATTCATATTTGATCAACTTTTCACCTCTACTTTATTAGAAGGAGAAAAGTAATGATTCTAATAATTGAAATAGTCTTATTTAACTAAAACAGTAACATTTTTCATTTTTAATGCTTACCCAACTCTAAACAATCTTCTATTCAGTAAGCTTCTTAAAACTTAGTATTGGTTAATTCGGTGTACATAGATTTGCAGTGGAGCAATGGAATTAAAGGGACACAAGTCTAAATTAAACTTTTATGATTCAGAAAGAACATGCAATTTTTTTTTTTTTAAATATTTATTTTTCACATTTTCAGTCAATACATACAGAAAAGAAAATAATTAGCAAAATAGACATAAATTGTAGAGACGCAGCTCCAGTTTGTTCTGTCATTGTCTTGGAGACACAGCTCCAAATGTGAAAATAAACAATTTCTGAACATAACTTGATCAGTGTAATGTCTTATTCTATATTTACATTTGACTTTCATAACTAGCTACCTCTATAACCATAATGAACCAGAACCTATATAAATAAAAAAAAAATAGATAACCCCTCTCCCCTGAGCTCCTGCTCCCCACCAGCCCCACCAATAATATACTGCTTGATAATTATGATTCTTCCCCACTGCCTCTCCTATTATCCCTCTACTGTTGTGGGAGCTCTCCTAATATTAGGAGCGACAATGTTATTGATTTCTGAGAAGGGGTTATAAATTGGATCTAATAAGGGCCCTATATCTAAGAACAATCTGTAGACTAATTCTGATAATACCATTTACAAGAATTTAAGCTAAATAATAACCTTTTGACCCTTGTGGGTCCTCTATTTCAACTATCTTATCTTGGCCCGTTGTTATATTCTGAGTAATTTTACCTATATAGTTCCGTAATCTGTTACTTAACTATTATTTGGTTACATTTGCAATTCAGCTACTCCCTTGCAGGCGCTCGGAAAATTAATTATGATTAGTATAAACCGGAAGGAGGGGGGGGGGGTGGGCAACCCAGGGAGGGGGAAGGGGGAAGGGGACGAGAGGGAGAGAAAAGGAAAAAAAAAAAAAAAAAAGGAAAAATGATTCTTGGAAGAGAGAGTATAGTTTAGTTGTTACTTTCTCGTCACATCTTCATTTTCAGTGTCTTTACCAAATTCCTAGGAGAACTATATCTGAGTTCCTAAATGGATAAATTAAATGATCTATTTCTTCTTTTGGAAGGGTCTTTATAAATGCTGCCCATTTTTGGAAAAATCTATTGATATCTTGTGGTTCAAATAGTTTTGAGTCATACTGTTCTAAGATGCATTGCTTTTTTATGCAATTTATAATTTCTGATATGCAAGCGGTTGAAGTTTCCGTCCATTTTTTAAACAGTAAATATCTTGCTGCTAATATAGTAATATTAACAATAAATTCTTTATCTAAAGAAGGTCCTTCTTCTGTTCTAAGAAATATTATTTTTATATATGAGAGCGCAACATGGGTAATACCTATTCTCCTATCAAACCAAAATTCCACCTTCTTCCACGTTGCTCTAACCTTTGGGCATTCCCATAGCATATGCTTAAGATTAGCTGCAACAAGTGAGCATTTTGAACATTTATTAAATTGAATATTCCCCCATCTATATCCCTTTTCCGGGATAATATATGTCATATATAGTAGTTTCAGGTGCGACTCCCTCCATGTAGAGGAAAGTGTTGTCTGTTTAACGATTGATATGGATACTTGGGAGAATCCCTCATCTAGTCGAAGTGGGTCTATAATTGAATTCCATTTCAGTTCTATTTTTGTTATATTAGTTGGTCCTTTATTTGCATTGAGTAATTGATAGCAAGGAGAGATAGACATCTGGCCTTTTTTAACCAGCAATAACCATTTCTCTAATGATCCTAACGACCAATTCCAGCCTGATGTACTAGTTAACTTCCAAGTATAATGTCTTAACTGAAGGTAGATAAAAAAAATCTTTTTGTGGGATATTAAATTCACTCCTAAGATCATTAAATGATTTAATGCAGTTCCCTGTTGTATCTATTAATTGTGCTACCCTTTCGAGTCCTTTTGTCTGCCATCTTTGGAGGGGTGATATTTGTAATCCTAATTCAAACTGCGGGTTACCCATTAGGGGTAAGTAATTTGAGATTTTTTCATTAACTTTTAATAGGTTGCAGATCTTTAGCCACGCTTTTATTGGAACAATAATAGAGTGAAATTTCTTAATCTCTCTTGGTATATCAGTGATTTTATTATGAATTAACGCTGTAGGGAGATAGGGGAAGGTTATACTCCTCTCTAAGTCATTGTCTGTTACGTAATCTTTACCATGAATCCTGTTACAATGCGGGCTAAAAAGACAAGATTATATAAACATAGATCGGGTAAGGCACATCCTCCATATTTTATAGGAAGGGACAATTTTTCAAGAGCAATTCTAGGTTTCTTGCCATGCCATATAAATTTTCTGAGTGATATGTTTAAGAGTCTTAAATCTTTTTGCTTTAATAGGATCGGTATATTCTGACATATGTAAAGGATTTTTGGCAATAGTATCATTTTGTATAAAGCAATTCGGCCAGAAAGAGAGATGGGAAGGTTCTGCCAATTCTTCAATGTATTTCTAGTAGTTTCTAAGATTGGAGAAATGTTGAGAGAATACCACTGTTCTGGATTTGAGGAAATTATAATACCTAGGTATTTAAATGAATCAGTTGCAATCTTAAGCAGAATATTTTCTATAGGTTGTTTCGGGTGAGTTAACCAATACAGCTCAGACTTATTAGTATTTATCCTATATCCCGAGAATGAGCTAAACTGTGATATAATAGACAATAATTTGGGGATATTTCTCTGGATATTACTCATATATATTAGGATGTCATCCGCATATAATGAGATTTTCAATTCCTTTTTCCTTATTTTAATTCCTTCAATGTCCTGCCTAATTAAGATTGCTAGTGGTTCAATTGCCATATTGAAAAGCAATGGGGAAAGAGGGCAGCCTTGCCTTGTGCCCTTCGCAAGATGTATATCTATTGATTGCCTTGTATTAACTAACAGCTTCGTGTGTGCTTTCTTATAGAGATTATGAATAAATTTAGGAAATTGTCCTTTGAACCCGAATTGAGATAGTGTATGTAGTAAATGGACATGATGAATCGAGTCGAATGCCTTTTCGGCATCGACTGAGATTATTGCTTTGTCTGAGTCATTTTGTTCACCACCTTGGGCTTGGGTCGGCTCTATTTTAACATAGTCAATAGTAAGAAATAATTCGCAGATTTTAGCTGAAGAATTTCTATTTGTCAGAAATCCTGCTTGACTTTTGTGTATTATGGGTGAAAGAGGAGCTTGTAATCTCTGTGCTAGTATGGATGTCAACAGTTTATAATCTACATTTAGTAGAGCAATAGGTCTATATGATTCTTTTTGAGATTTATCTTTGCCAGGTTTTAAGATAAGAGTTGTATAAGAAGCTGAAAAACTGGCTGGTGGTGGGCTGCCCTCTTTATACAAATCATTAAATAGTTTTGTTAAGTATGGAACTATAGCCGGCGACAATAGTTTGTAAAATTCGCCGGGCAAGGCATCTGGGCCTGACGCTTTGTTGATAGGCAGATCCTCTATACCCTTCTTAACTTCTAGTTCTGTAATGGGAAGGTTGATTAATTCATTCATTTCTTCTGAAATTTTTAAGTATGAATTTTTTTTCCAAAAGTCTTCTCTTTCAGAATTATTTGACGGGTTTGAAGAGTAAAGGTCTTAATAATATTTTACCATTATGTTTAAGATCTCTTCTGACTCTGAGACTAATTTATCATTATTCTGAATAAATTCAATTGGAGTATTCCCTTTGTCTTGTTTAACTAATCTGGAAAGTAATTTTCCTGCCTTATTCCCGTATTTATATAATTGTGATTGAAGTATTAATTCCTGTTGTGTGGCTTTATGTAATAGAAGAGAATCTCTATCTTTTTTTGCTTGTGCGTATATATTCCAGGTTCCAGCTGTTTTATTGACTATATAATTATTGTAAACATTTGATAAGGATTTCATAATGATTTCTTCTCTTTTTTTGTACAACTTAGTTCTGTTAATATTATAAGCCAGTATCTCTCCCCTCATAACTGCCTTTGCAGTTTCCCAGAATAGCATTGGGCGATCTTCATATTCCCTATTAAAATTAGCATATTCTTCAAATTTTAAGTTTACTATCGTTTTAAATTCTGGGTCTGAAGCAAGATGTTGAGGGAAAAAAAATCGATTATTTCTAAAATTAGCATTTTGTGAATATATTTCAAGTGTTATTGGGGCATGATCCGAGATAGTAATTGGCAAGATACTGGCCTTAATTTGTAAGTTCAATAATTTCTCATCTACTAAGAATAAGTCAATTCTCGTAAGAGATTTGTGAGCCTTTGATAGACAGGTAAAGTTTCTACTCTCTGGGTTTTGGGATCTCCATATATCTTTTATTCTTAGATTATTAAATAATTTATTAAAAATTTTGGCTTCTAAATTATCTTTTTTTTGTTTTCAGTGTTTTAAGATTGTGTCTAAGTTTGTCTAAGGCATAATTAGGTGACATATTAAAGTCTCCTCCAATAATTAACATCCCTTCTATCTTGGAAAGAATCTTATTTTGTAAAGTCTCCCAAAAAGCATAATCAATAATATTTGGAGCATACAAATTACAAAGTGTATACACAGAATTACCATGTTTTATTTTTACAATTAAAAACCTTCCCTCTGGATCAGATTCAATAACCGTAGTTGTTGCCTTTATTTTTTTACCTATTAAAATTGCTACCCCCCGTTTCCTTCCTAGTGCTGGAGTAGCTATAACTTCTTTCACCCACGATTTTTTAAATTTATGAACTTCTTCTAATTTTATATGGGTTTCTTGAAGAAGAGCAATATCTACCTTCAGCTTTTTAAGATGTGAGATAATTGTATTCCTTTTTATTGGGGACGTAAGGCCACCAATATTCCAAGAAATCATTTTACAGTCATTTACTGTAATTTTTAATTAAAACAGGCATAATACCCAAAAAATAAAAACAAGACCAACAAGGGAGGGAGAAAAACAAACAAAAAAAAACACATACACCCCTCTCGACTCCCTCCCCCCCGGGCCCCCCCCCCCCAATCCCCCCCAACCCTGTCGTAATTGGTTTCCTGCAAGCTAGACCTCTATAAGATAACCTAATAACCAAGGTATCTCTTATCACGGTATCTACCCTATTTACAGACTGGATATTCATTATACATCTTATATAACAATTGTTCGCGTTAATGTTTTACTTATAATTTTAGTTACTATTTCAGTTTTTACCTTATACTTAGGGAACAGTTTGTTTTCAGCTTTTACCTTGTGCTTGGGGAGCAATTTGTTTTATATATTTCTCAGCTTCTTTAGCTGTCTCAAAAAATTCACTTCGTTGTTTATTGTTATTTTAAGTTTAGTTGGATATATTAGAGTAGCTTGATATCCCTGGTTTATCAAGCGTGTACAGATTGGTGCTAATTCTCGCCTTTTAGCTGTAGTTTCCGCTGAAAAGTCCTGGAAAAGCATAATTTTGGTGCTGCCCAGCGTAATGGGTTGCTTTTGTCTAAAGTGTTGGAGCAGGGTAAGTTTATCTTGGTAATTGAGTAGTTTAGCTATAATGGGTCTAGGTCGATCTTTACCTCTTTCCGAATTATACCATCCTAACCTGTGAGCTCTTTCAACTATTATACGTGGATATGGTTGGGGCATCTGCAAAAGTTGTGGAATAGTTTCTGTAATTAATTTATTTAAATCCTCATACTGTTTATTTTCAGGAATACCTATTATTCTAATATTATTTCTTCTTGCCCGGTTTTCTAGATCTTCTATTTTTAATTGCATTTTCAGTACTTTAGCGTTTATTTCGTCTAGACTAGAGTTCTGGTTCAGGGTGGTATCTTCTAAGTCAGAGATTCTCTGCTCTGCCTCAGAGATTCTTTTAGAGAACTGTTGTACTTCTTTAGTTAAGGAATTGATATCATGCTTAATTTCTTCTTTCAACTGCTTAAACTTAGGCGAGAGGGCTTCTGAAATTTTGGTAACTAATGTCTGTATATCTAATTGTTCATTTACATTTAGTGGACTAATTGGGCGAGATTCTGCTACCATATCTTGCATGTTCTTATTTTTCCTCTCTCTTTGTTTTGTTGCCATGGCTGAGGGAGAAGTTCTGGCTTGTGCAGTGATATATTTATCCATAGATTGTGTAAAATTCTGTATCTGTGTCGTGGATTAAGTGATAGGGTTTAATAAAGGGGGAAGGAAAGGAATTTTCCAATCCCCATGTGTAAGTGAGGGAGAAGAAGATGAAAGGAAAAAAAAAAAAAAAAAAAAGGAAAAAGAGGGGAGAGTGAGTGAGGGGAGGAGAATATCACGTGAATAAGTGACAGTGAGTATAGTGCTGTGTTGTATTGCGTTAAGAATTGCAATGAAGAATTAAAGAGGAAAGGAAAGCAAGGGAGGAAACAAACAAACAAAACAAAAAAAAGGGGGATTAGGAATCAATCCGTGTATTTCAGAACATCTCAGTTATGGAATTTTCATGTTAATTGGGGATATTTCTAAATCAAGATATATTATTATCTTTTTCTTTTTCCCCTTGTTTGCCTTTCTTTCCCTTTCCTTACTCTTATTTTTTTTGAATATGTGGTGGTAGCAGAATTGCCCTTTTTCCCCTTCTTTCTTTCTATGTCCTTCCAAAATCCTGCAGAGATCTAGTTAGGCTATGCAATATATTCACTTAAGGAGTACCCAATTTAGTATATTTTCGGAATATTTATAAGAAACTTGTAAGAAATACTATTAACAATTTACCTCTATAGAGCAGAGAACTGCTTCAGTCAATCCTGATAATCACAGTACTAAGCTGTTATCTGCTCAATTTCTGTTAGACCTAGTCTTTGTAAGCACTTTTAATTAATTAGGAATTCCTGGTGGAATTTCTCTTTCTTTCTTTTCCTCTCCCTCCACCCTGCCTTTTAAAAAATAAAAGGAAAAAAAAAAAAGGTTTTTTTTTTTTTTTTTTTTTTTTTAAATTTATAAATTCCCTTAGGCAATTTTTCAACCTGGCAATATATTAATGTGCTCTTTAATTTTAACACCAAAGTGCAAAATTAAGATTTTGAGCTTAGGTATAATTAATACTCAAAATATATACTGCCCCAGCACTTTCTATTATGAATCAAAACTAATTAAGATCAGAAGCATACAGAGAAAGTGTATTTAAATGTAATAAATAAAGAAGACAAGAATATTTTTATACGACGGCCTAATGTTAATTTCTTCTGTTATGTGCGATCAGTCCACGGGTCATCATTACTTCTGGGATATAACTCCTCCCCAACAGGAAATGCAAGAGGATTCACCCAGCAGAGCTGATATAGCTCCTCCCCTCTACGTCAGTCCCAGTCATTCTCTTGCACCCAACGACTAGATAGGATGTGTGAGAGGACTATGGTGATTATACTTAGTTTTTATGACTTCAATCAAAAGTTTGTTATTTTACAATAGCACCGGAGCGTGTTATTACTTCTCTGGCAGAGTTTGAAGAAGAATCTACCAGAGTTTTTTACTATGATTTTAACCGGAGTAGTTAAGATCATATAGCTGTTCTCGGCCATCTGAGGGAGGTAAAGGCTTCAGATCAGGGGACAGCGGGCAGATGAATCTGCATTGAGGTATGTAGCAGTTTTTATTTTCTGAATGGAATTGATGAAAAAATCCTGCTATACCGTTATAATGACATGTATGTATACACTTCAGTATTCTGGGAATGGTTTTTCACCGGAACTACTCTGTTAAAGGTCACTAATCCTTTTAATAAATATTGTCATGTTAAACGTTTTTGCTGGAATGTAGAATCGTTTACATTGCTGAGGTACTGAGTAAATAAATGTTTGGGCATTATTTTCCACTTGGCAGTTGTATGCTTTAAATTGTGACAGTTTCGTTTCTCCTCACTGCTGTGTGTGAGAGAGAGGGGCCGTTTTTGGCGCTCTTTTGCTACGCATCAAAAAATTCCAGTCAGCTACTATTATATTTCCTGCATGATCCGGTTCACTGACAGATCTCAGGGGTCTTCAAACTTCTTTGAAGGGAGGTACATTCTCTCAGCAGAGCTGTGAGAATTTTTATTGACTGTGAATAAAAACGTTACTCTTTTTATGTCAAATTTAGTTATTTACTAATGGGAACAAACCTTTGCTAAAAGTTGTGTTATTTTAAACTTGATGCTATAACTGTTTCAGTTCATTATCTCAACTGTCATTTAATCGTTTATGTACCTCTTTGAGGCACAGTACGTTTTTGTTAAAAAAGATTATAACCAGGTTGCAAGTTATTGCTAGTGTGTTAAACATGTCTGACTCAGAGAATGATATCTGTGTCATTTGTTCCAATGCCAAGGTGGAGCCCAATAGAAATTTATGTACTAACTGTATTGATGCTACTTTAAATAAAGGTCAATCTGTACAATGTGAACAAATTTCACCAAACTGCGAGGGGAGAGTTATGCCGACTAACTCGCCTCACGCGGCAGTACCTGCATCTCCCGCCCGGGAGGTGCGTGATATTATGGCGCCTAATACATCTGGGCGGCCATTACAGATAACATTACATGATATGGCTACTGTTATGACTGAAGTTTTGTCTAAATTACCAGAACTAAGAGGCAAGCGTGATCACTCTGGGGTGAGAACAGAGTGCGCTGACAATACTAGGGCCATGTCTGATACTGCGTCACAGCTTGCAGAGCATGAGGACGGAGAGCTTCATTCTGTGGGTGACGGTTCTGATCCAAACAAATTGGATTCAGATATTTCAAATTTTAAATTTAAATTGGAGAACCTCCGTGCATTACTAGGGGAGGTCTTAGCAGCTCTCAATGATTGTAACACCATTGCAATACCAGAGAAAATGTGTAGGTTGGATAAATACTTTGCGGTACCGGCGAGTACTGACGTTTTTCCTATACCTAAGAGATTAACTGAAATTGTTACTAAGGAGTGGGATAGACCCGGTGTGCCGTTCTCACCCCCTCCAATATTTAGAAAGATGTTTCCAATAGACGCCACTACTCGGGACTTATGGCAAACGGTCCCTAAGGTGGAGGGAGCAGTTTCTACTTTAGCTAAGCGTACCACTATCCCGGTGGAGGATAGCTGTGCTTTTTCAGATCCAATGGATAAAAAATTAGAGGGTTACCTTAAGAAAATGTTTGTTCAACAAGGTTTTATATTGCAACCCCTTGCATGTATCGCGCCGATTACGGCTGCGGCAGCATTTTGGATTGAGTCTCTGGAAGAGAACCTTAGTTCATCTACGCTAGACGACATTATGGACAGGCTTAGAGTCCTTAAACTAGCCAATTCATTCATTTCGGAGGCCGTAGTACATTTAACCAAACTTACGGCTAAGAACTCTGGATTCGCCATACAGGCACGTAGAGCACTGTGGCTAAAATCCTGGTCAGCTGATGTTACTTCTAAGTCTAAATTACTTAATATACCTTTCAAGGGGCAGTCTTTATTTGGGCCCGGGTTGAAAGAAATTATCGCTGACATTACAGGAGGTAAGGGCCACGCCCTACCTGAAGACAAAGCCAAAGCTAAGGCTAGACAGTCTAATTTTCGTCCCTTTCGGAATTTCAAACCTGGAGCAGCGTCAACCTCCACTGCACCAAAACAGGAAGGAGCTGTTGCTCGTTACAGGCAAGGCTGGAAACCTAACCAGTCCTGGAATAAGGGCAAACAGGCCAGGAAACCTGCTACTGCCCCAAAGACAGCATGAACCGAGAGCCCCCGATCCGGGACCGGATCTAGTGGGGGGCAGACTTTCTCTCTTCGCTCAGGCCTGGGCAAGAGATGTTCAGGATCCCTGGGCGCTGGAGATCATATCTCAGGGATACCTTCTAGACTTCAAATTATCTCCCCCAAAAGGGAGATTTCATCTGTCAAGGTTGTCAACAAACCAGATAAAGAAAGAAGCGTTTCTACGCTGTGTACAAGATCTGTTATTAATGGGAGTGATCCATCCAGTTCCGCGGTCGGAACAAGGACAAGGGTTCTACTCAAACCTGTTTGTGGTTCCCAAAAAAGAGGGAACTTTCAGGCCAATCTTAGATTTAAAGATTCTAAACAAATTCCTAAGAGTTCCATCGTTCAAAATGGAAACTATTCGGACAATCTTACCTATGATCCAAAAGGGTCAGTACATGACCACAGTGGATTTAAAAGATGCTTACCTTCACATACCGATTCACAAAGATCATCAACGGTATCTACGGTTTGCCTTCCTAGACAGGCACTACCAGTTTGTAGCTCTTCCATTCGGATTGGCTACGGCCCCAAGAATCTTCACAAAGGTTCTGGGTGCCCTTCTGGCGGTACTAAGACCGCGAGGGATTTCGGTAGCTCCGTACCTAGACGACATTCTAATACAAGCTTCAAGCTTTCAAACTGCCAAGTCTCATACAGAGTTAGTTCTGGCATTTCTAAGGTCGCATGGATGGAAAGTGAACGAAAAGAAAAGTTCTCTTTTTCCTCTCACAAGAGTTCCATTCTTGGGGACTCTTATAGATTCTGTAGAAATGAAGATTTACCTGACAGAAGACAGGTTAACAAGGCTTCAGGATGCATGCCGTGTCCTTCATTCCATTCAACACCCGTCAGTAGCTCAATGCATGGAGGTGATTGGCTTAATGGTAGCGGCAATGGACATAGTACCTTTTGCACGCCTACACCTCAGACCGCTGCAATTGTGCATGCTAAGTCAGTGGAATGGGGATTACTCAGATTTGTCCCCTACCCTGAATCTGAATCAAGAGACCAGAAATTCTCTTCTATGGTGGCTTTATCGGCCACACCTGTCCAGGGGGATGCCATTCAGCAGGCCAGACTGGACAATCGTAACAACAGACGCCAGCCTGCTAGGTTGGGGCGCTGTCTGGAATTCTCTGAAGACTCAGGGATTATGGAATCAGGAGGAGAGTCTCCTTCCAATAAACATTCTGGAATTGAGGGCAGTCCTCAATGCCCTTCTAGCTTGGCCCCAATTAACAACTCAGGGGTTCATCAGGTTTCAGTCGGACAATATCACGACTGTAGCTTACATCAACCATCAGGGAGGGACAAGAAGCTCCCTAGCAATGATGGAAGTATCAAAGATAATTCGCTGGGCAGAGTCTCACTCTTGCCACCTGTCTGCAATCCACATCCCGGGAGTGGAGAACTGGGAGGCGGATTTCTTGAGTCGCCAGACTTTTCATCCGGGAGAGTGGGAACTTCATCCGGAGATTTTTGCCCAAATACTTCGACGTTGGGGCAAACCAGAGATAGATCTCATGGCGTCTCGCCAGAACGCCAAACTTCCTCACTACGGGTCCAGATCCAGGGATCCGGGAGCGGTTCTGATAGATGCTTTGACAGCACCTTGGAACTTCGGGATGGCTTATGTGTTTCCACCCTTCCCGCTGCTTCCTCGATTGATTGCGAAAATCAAACAAGAGAGAGCATCTGTGATTCTAATAGCGCCTGCATGGCCACGCAGGACTTGGTATGCAGATCTAGTGGACATGTCATCCTGTCCACCTTGGTCTCTACCTCTGAGACAGGACCTTCTGATACAGGGTCCATTCAAACATCAAAATCTAACTTCTCTGAAACTGACTGCTTGGAAATTGAACGCTTGATTTTATCAAAGCGTGGTTTTTCTGAGTCGGTTATTGATACCCTGATCCAGGCTAGGAAGCCTGTTACCAGAAAGATTTACCATAAAATATGGCGCAAATACCTATACTGGTGCGAATCCAAACGTTACTCCTGGAGTAAGGTTAGGATCCCTAGGATATTGTCTTTTCTACAAGAAGGTTTAGAAAAGGGTTTATCGGCTAGTTCATTAAAGGGACAGATTTCAGCTCTGTCCATCTTGTTACACAGGCGTCTGTCAGAAAATCCAGACGTCCAGGCTTTTTGTCAAGCTTTAGCTAGGATCAAGCCTGTGTTTAAAGCCGTTGCTCCGCCATGGAGTTTAAACTTAGTTCTTAACGTTTTACAAGGGGTTCCATTTGAACCCCTTCATTCCATTGATATAAAATTGTTATCTTGGAAAGTTCTGTTTTTAATGGCTATTTCCTCGGCTCGAAGAGTCTCTGAGTTATCAGCATTACATTGTGATTCTCCTTATCTGATTTTTCACTCAGATAAGGTAGTTCTGCGTACTAAACCTGGGTTCTTACCTAAGGTAGTTACTAACAGGAATATCAATCAAGAGATTGTTGTTCCATCCTTGTGTCCAAATCCTTCTTCAAAGAAGGAACGTCTTCTACACAATCTGGATGTAGTTCGTGCCCTCAAGTTCTACTTGCAGGCAACTAAAAATTTTCGCCAAACTTCTTCCCTGTTTGTCGTTTATTCTGGACAGAGGAGAGGTCAAAAAGCTTCTGCTACCTCTCTCTCTTTCTGGCTTCGTAGCATAATACGTTTAGCCTATGAGACTGCTGGACAGCAGCCTCCTGAAAGAATTACAGCTCACTCCACTAGAGCTGTGGCTTCCACTTGGGCCTTTAAGAATGAGGCCTCTGTTGAACAGATTTGCAAGGCTGCAACTTGGTCTTCGCTTCATACTTTTTCCAAATTTTACAAATTTGACACTTTTGCTTCTTCGGAGGCTATTTTTGGGAGAAAGGTTCTTCAGGCAGTGGTTCCTTCTGTATAATGAGCCTGCCTATCCCTCCCGTCATCCGTGTACTTTTGCTTTGGTATTGGTATCCCAGAAGTAATGATGACCCGTGGACTGATCGCACATAACAGAAGAAAACATAATTTATGCTTACCTGATAAATTCCTTTCTTCTGTTGTGCGATCAGTCCACGGCCCGCCCTGTTTTTTTAAGGCAGGTAAATATCTTTTAAATTATACTCCAGTCACCACTTCACCCTTGGTTACTCCTTTCTCGTTGATTCTTGGTCGAATGACTGGGACTGACGTAGAGGGGAGGAGCTATATCAGCTCTGCTGGGTGAATCCTCTTGCATTTCCTGTTGGGGAGGAGTTATATCCCAGAAGTAATGATGACCCGTGGACTGATCGCACAACAGAAGAAAGGAATTTATCAGGTAAGCATAAATTATGTTTTTCAGCCCTTTTTTAGTATATTTTTCACTTTAACTAGGGCGTAGTCAATAAGGCAATATAATTTTGATTTTATTCCATTAGGTGTGCATGCAATACTATTCCCTTTGCCACTATGTTTAAAAAGGATCTCGTATAATTAAATCAGTTTATACACCTGTATTTCTGTCTCACTATGTAACAAAAAACTTATAAAAAAAAAATACAAAAAAAAATAAATAAATATATAAGAGGTGATATTAACCCTTAGATTTAGCAGTTTAAATCAGTGAGTCCTTGGCTCAATTATACATACTTCAATTATTTTTGCTCAATTAACCAGATATAACAAAAATAGGATTCTGATATATCATTTTTGCCTATTATTCATTGAGTTCTATACACCTAGGAAATTAGTAGTTAAAGATCTAATATTAATAACAAGCATTTCCTAGTATAGCAAAAATACAATTTCTCTTTTTATATTCAGCAACTGCAAGGAAAAAAAAACCCATACAATCAAAGAAAAAGAACAGCCACTGGCCAAACTGTTACTGAACTTAGTTAAGATTCACTAAGACACTTATGAATCATATATTATTAAGCATAAACAATTTTTTCCTTCAAGCTCACTTAGTCATTTATGTTCATTTATGGGGAAACCGTGTCTTAAGAGAGTTTATTTTAAACTTCACATAGATCCTTTAGTATTCCCCAGCTTATGAGCCAGCAATAAGTTCAGAGTCACTTATATAGTAAGAAATGGAAGCCTAAATCAGTCCGGCTACTGAAAAAAATATATAATAGGTTACCCAAGGAGCCTGGATTCCGAATTAGTACCTGTCCCAGTTCACAGGACCTCTTGTTCCCTGGAAGCCGATTCTGCTGGAGGGTAATCTTCAATTTGAAGCCAGGGCTCCCCCACGCAGCATCGGTGGGGGGGAGTGAGACAAGATCAAGCCTCTTCTGATTCCGGCAGATAACGCCGGTCCTGCACAGCAAGGATCCACTCAGCAAAGGGCCGCCAGCAGCGCCATTAGGACTCACACGCAGCCTCCGTCCAAACCGGGGAGGACCGCCCGTCTCGGTCACGTGGAGGCTCCCAGTCTCAGAGCCAATACCAACGATGTTCCGCAGGAGCGACCAGGGAGCAACACCAATCACCGGAGCAGAACTTGCCTAGGCAGCGCCGTAATAGGTAAAGTCAGGTCTCAAAAATTCCTCTCCCCTTGCTTCACTGAATAATGCTTCAGCATGTGACTCAAGCCACTGCTGCTCTCCCCTTCACGCAGCACCGGTGGGAAGGGGGGGAGCAGGTAAGATACAGGGGGGGGGGATAAGGAGCAGATTTTTTGGTCAGTCCCTTGAATTGCTGCTAATAGCAGCTTAGTGAGATGGAATACCACTATTGGAGTGCTGGAAGTATGTGGTAACTACTTAGAAAGAGCCACCCTAGGACCAGGGTTTGAAGCACAGGGTTTCCTGCCAGTAGCTCTTACAGGGAGCCAGAGAACAAGTGTTGCATGTCCTTGCACTTGTGCTCCTCCCACCAGCTTCCTCCTTCCTCCAGGGCATGTCCAAGAACATGCAATTTTAATCAACTTTCCAATTGACTTCTCTGATCTAATTTGCTTTGTTCTTTATCCATTGTTGAAAAGCCTGCATAAGTAGGCTATCTGCTTATTACTGTCTCGTCCAGTGTATTCAGCTAGGCCCCCGTAGAGCATTGCTCAAGTAAATCTGAAAATTGTATGCTCTATTCTAAACCCAAAAGTTATCTTTAACATACAGTTGATAAATCATTAATTTAACAACATTTTGCAGTGAAAAAGGGGCATATTATTTTTTCAGAAACAAATTCAGTTTTGAGAACTACAAAATCAATAATATGTGATATCTTCAAGATAGAAAAATTGTCCAAAATAATATGGCAGAAACCTTTGAGAAAGCATGACATTGTGAATTGATTAATGGAATTAATTTACCCCAAAACAAAACAAAAAACATTAGCCATAAATATTACAGCATTTAAATAAAAAAAATTTGATTTAAGTTTAAAAAAATAAATAAAAAATAAAATCATTGATTTTTATCCACCCTGATTACAACTTAACTAAAAAAAAATGTTATATAAAAATTGCAAGATGTTCACTGTCCCTTTTTTAACTGAAGTTTTGTAAACAATGTTCTGCATTTGTGTTACAATGGGACAAACAAAATGTAAATGATTTTCGTATCTTATGAGATAGTTTGTGCACATTCCTATCAGTTAATCTGGAAGATGGATCTTATTTTGGTTGTTAAAGGCTTATATAGATGTGATTCAATTAGTGATGTTCTCCATTAATATAAGAAACAACTTTTTTTCCCTACTTGTAACAGGTGGCAGAGCCAGATGATGACAGTGAAAGTGACAGTGATGATGACGATGATGATGTCCATGTTACTATAGGAGATATTAAAACAGGAGCACCACAATATGGGTAAGAGTCACATGATAAAGCTTTATATTGTAAGAGCTTACAAGCAAATAACTAACAATCTTGGCTTGCATTTTTAGGGCCTATGGAACGACCCCTGTAAATTTAAATATTAAAACAGGAGGGAGATTATATGGTCCTGCTGGTGAGTGATATTTTATTTCCTAAACATAATGTCTAGGGCAGTGTTTTGCATTATAGTTAAAGGGATACTAGATCCAAACATTTTCTTTAAAGGGACAGTCAACACCAGAATTGTTATTGTTTAAAAAGAAAGATAATCCCTTTTATTATCCATTCCACGGTTTTGCATAACCAAAACTGTTATAGAAATATACTTTTTACCTCCTTTGATTACCTTGTATCTAAGCCTCTGCAAACTGTCCCCTTATTTCAGTACTTTTGACAGACTTGCATTTTAGCCAATCAGTGCTCACTCCAGGGTAACTTCACGTGCATGAGCTCAATGTTGTCTATATGAAACACATGAACTAATGCCCTCTAGTGGTCAAAATGCATTAAGATTAGAGGCAGTCTTCAAGGTCTAAGAAATTAGCATATGAACCCCCTAGGTTTAGCTTTCAACTAAGAATGCCAAGAGAACAAAGCAAAATTGGTGATAAAAGTAAACTGGAAAATTGTTTAAAATTACATTCCCTATTTAAATAATGAAAGTTTTTTTTGGCTTGACTGTCCCTTTAATTATTCAGATAGAGCATGACATTTTAAGCAACTTTCTTATTAACTCATATTACCAATTTGTCTTTGTCTTGCTATCTTTTTATTTTAAATGTAAATGCTTAGGAGCCGGCCCATTTACTCTGACTGAATGTAGTCACCAATAAGCAAGCGCTATCTAGGGTGCTGAATCTAAAATGGGCCGGCTCCTAAGCTTTACATTCCTGCATTTTAAATAAAGATAGCAAGAGAACAAAGGCAAATTGACAATAGGAGTAAATTAGAAAGTTGCTTAAAATTGCATTCCCTATCTGAATCGTGAAAGTTTAATTTTGATTAGACAGTCCTTTTAACTAAAACATGTTTGTTACTTAAGTGCATTGATAGTTTCTTTTTTAGGGCTCTTATAAAACAATGTAATATAGATGCTAACTTTCACTGAGTTTATTAACCATCTGCATTCTGTTGGTACTTTCCTAAAGGAACAAAAGTCACATAAAAGTTTTACATGTTTTCTCAATATTTAAAATCACCTTATAAGTAATAATGGAATCTGCTGTGATGTAAATAGCATTTTCTTCATGCTTACATAGCAAAGCTTAGTGTTGAAAATGTTTTAAAAATTATTATGAAAAGATGCGTAAATGTATGTTGGTTTTGCCCCTCTTACAGTTTTACTGGTATATATTGGTGTCTCATGCAGTGCATCAGGTTCTGAAATGTTTATTCAGTACAGAGTGTGCAAAAATAATAATTAACAAATGTTGTAATTGCAATTTCTTTTTGTTGTGCAGGAGGCAAAGGTAAAGGGGTAGATCTAGATGCTCCTGGCAACATTAATGGAGTTCCTCTTGTGGATGTAGACTTGGATTCTTTTGAGGACAAACCGTGGAGGAAACCAGGTAATATTTGTATTTTGATTTAGTACATTGTTTTAGTCACAGGGAAAAAAATAACTAGCCTTTAACAGCAGCATCTATTCAGATTCTCATTAGCTGAACATTTTTTCAGTAAATAATGTCCAGTGTCTTTGCTAACTCTAGATGTAATAAGGAAGGATGTTACGCAGTCGGAGGAAAATGTAAAACAATCATCAATGTGTAGCTCAGCGTTATCCAGCTCTGGACCTCCAGGGGCTGCAAACAATACTGTTAGTGTATAGCTACCTTAATCAAAGTGACGGTACCTGATTCATGTAATTCAGAGAGATGCAAAAATCCTGACATGTTTTTAGATAATTGTCTGTGTGTGGAGAGAGGTAAATAAATAACAGGTACACATTTCCAAATCCTGAAATCCAAACTTTTTTTTTAATGAAAATATGTTTTTATATATATATATATATATATATATATATATATATATATATATATATATATATATATATATATATATATATATATATATATATATATATATATATAATGTGTGTGTGTAGAGAGAACATTAGCAAAGTTTTCCAGTTTCCTGCGGCACATGCACTTTCTGTTACCTATTTTTATTTAAATATATTTTATTTTTGTAGGGGCGGATCTCTCGGACTATTTCAATTATGGTTTTAATGAAGATACATGGAAAGCATACTGTGAGAAACAGAAGAGGTTAAGGATGGGCCTGGAAGCTCTTCCTGTTACCTCATCAACAAATAAAATAACGGTATGAGTATTATATATATATATACACACACAGTTGTATGCAAAAGTTTAGGCACCCCTGACAATTTCCATGATTTCCATTTATAAATAATTGAGTGTTTGGATCAGCAATTTCATTTTGGTCTATCAAATAACTGAAGGACACAGTAATATTTCAGTAGTGAAATGAGGTTTATTGGATTAACAGAAAATGTGCAATATGCATCAAAATGAAATTAGACAGGTGCATAAATTTGGACACCGTTGTCATTTTGTTGATTTGAATACCTGTAACTACCTAGCACTGATTAATTGGAACACACAATTGGTTTGGTGAGCCTATTAAGCCTTGAACTTCATAGACGGGTGCATCCGATCATGAGAAAATGTATTTAAGGTGGCCAATTGCAAGTTGTTGTTCTCTTTGACTCTTCTCTGAAGAGTGGCAACATGGGGGCCTCAAAACAACTCTCAAATGACCTGAAAAAAAGATTTTTTAAATATTATGGTTTAGGGTAAGGCTACGAAAAGCTATCGCAGAGATTTAAGCTGTCAGTGTCCACTGTGTGGAACATAGGGAGGAAATCGAAGACCACAGACCCATTTCTTGTAAAAGCCAGAAGTGGCAGGCCAAGTAAAATATCGGAAAGGCAAAAGATGGTGAGAACGATTAAAAACAGCCCACAGACCACCTCCAAAGACCTACAACATCATCTTGCTGCAGATGGTGTCACTGTCAACAATTCAGCGCACTTTGCACAAGGAGAAGCTGTATGGGAGAGTGATGCGGAAGAAGCCTTTTCTGCACACACGCCACAAACAGAGTCGCTTGAGGTATGCAAACGCACATTTGGACAAGCCAGCTTCATTTTGGAAGAAGGTGCTGTTGACTGATGAAACAAAGAGTGAGTTATTTAGTCATAACAAGGGGCGTTATGCAGGGCGGCAAAAGAACACAGCGTTCCAAGACACACACTTGCTACCCATAGTAAAATTTGGTGGATGTTCCATCATGCTGTGGGGCTGTGTGGCCAGTGCCGGTACTGAGAATATTGTTATAGTTGAGGGTTGCATGGATTCCACTCAATATCAACAGATACTTAAGAATAATGTTGAGGAATCAGTCACAAAGTTGAAGTTACGCCGGGGCTGGATATTTCAGCAAGACAACAACCCAAAACACTGCTCAAAATCTACTCTGGCATTTATGCAGAGGAACAAGTACAATGTTCTGGAATGGCCATCCCAGTCCCCAGACCTATCATTGAAAATCTGTGGGGTGATTTGAAGCGGGCTGTCCATGCTCGGCAACCATCAAACCTAACTGAACTGGAGATGTTTTGCAAGGAGGAATGGTCCAAAATACCTTCATCCAGAATCCAGACACTCATTACAGGCTATAGGAAGCATCTAGAGGCTGTTATTTCTGCTTAAGGAGGCTCTACTAAATATTGATGCAATATTTCTGTTGGGGTGCCCAAATTTATGCACTGGTCTAATTTTGTTTAGATGCATATTGTATATTGTATATTTTCTGTTAATCCAATAAACCTAATTTCACTACTGAAATATTACTGTGTCCTTCAGTTATTTGATAGATCAAAATGAAATTGCTGATCCAAACACCCAATTATTTATTCATGGAAATTGTCAGGGGTGCCTAAACTTTTGCATACAATTGTGTGTGTGTATATATATATATATACACACAAACATGTACATACCTTGTTTTTCTTTAACATGGCTTCATTATTTTTTTTATTATTTTTTCATTCCTCTGAAGGTTCAGCAGGGCAGAACTGGAAATTCTGAGAAGGAAGCAGTATTGCAAACAGTAAAACAAGAGTTCACGTCTCCCACTTCAGTATTTAAATCTGGCACTCAGCCACCAAGGTGGGTACACATACTGCAGTTTGCAATTAAAGAATACAACATAAAAAAAAAAAAAAAAAAAATTCCATTATAATGCTTATGGCAACTGTTTAAAAATTTGTTTTACTTAGACATGTAAATATCTATAGAAATTATACTTTTTAATGCGTTATTAACCCCTTAATGACCGACGTACGCCATACGTCCTGAGAAAAATACACTTAACGACCGAGGACGTATGGCGTACGTCGTCGGTCTGGAAAGCAGCTGGAAGCGATCCTGATCGCTTCCAGCTACTTTCCGGTTATTGCAGGATGCCTCTCTGCACCGGACATCGATGGCCGCATTCATTGGTGGGTGGGAGCTGAAGTGGGAGGCGGGTGGGAGCTGAAGTGGGAGGCGGGTGGTCGGCCATCGATGGGTTCCAAGGCAGAGAGGGGTCGGGGTCATCGGGGGCGCCCATAGACGTGCGCAGGGACGGAGGGCGGGCACGGGGAGGGAGTGGGTGGGAACCACTACACTGTAGAAAATAAAAGTTTTGTAAGTGGGAGAAAGGGGGGAGGGAATGCCCCTTGAAATAAAAAGAGGGATCTGGGAGGAGGTGGGGGTGTGGTCTTGGTGGGGGGAAGCTACACTACAGAAAAAAATAAAATAAAAAAAAATTATTATATAGCTGCCAGTACCCAATATGGCTCCCAAGAAGGTAGAGGGGGAGGTTAGAGAGCTGTTTGGGGGGGTGGGATCAGGGAGGTTGGAGGCTAAGGGGGGACTCTACACAGCAGCATATGTAAATATGCTTTAAAAAAAGCAATTGAAATGCAAAGATTCCTTTTATTTTAGTACTGGCAGACTTTCTGCCAGTACTTAAGATGGCGGGGACAATAGTGGGGTGGGGGAGGGCAGGGAGCTGTTTGGGAGGGATCAGGGGGTGTGATGTGTCAGGTGGGAGACTGATCTCTACACTAAAGCTAAAATGAACCCTACAAGCTCCCTAATTAACCCCTTCACTGCTAGCCATAATACACGTGTGATGCACAGCGGCATTTAGCGGCCTTCTAATTACCAAAAAGCAATGCCAAAGCCATATATGTCTGCTATTTCTGAACAAAGGGGATCCCAGAGAAGCATTTACAACCATTTGTGCCATAATTGCACAAACTGTTAGTAAATAATTTCAGTGAGAAACCTAAAGTTTGTGAAAAAGTTGACTATTTTTTTTTTTATTTGATCGCATTTGGCGGTGAAATGGTGGGATGAAATATACCAAAATGGGTCTAGATCAATACTTGGGGTTTTCTACTACACTAAAGCTAAAATCAACCCTACAAGCTCCCTAATTAACCCCTGCACTGCTGGGCATAATACACGTGTGGTGCGCAGCGTCATTTAGCGGCCGTCTAATTACCAAAAAGCAACGCCAAAGCCATAAATGTCTGCTATTTCTGAACAAAGGGGATCCCAGAGAAGCATTTACAACCATTTTATCCATAATTGCACAAGATGTTTGTAAATGATTTCAGTGAGAAACCTAAAATTTGGAAAAATTTAACTTTTTTTTTTTTTTTTTTATTTAATCGCATTTGGCGGTGAAATGTTGGCATGAAATATACCAAAATGGGCCTAGATCCATACTTTGGGTTGTCTACTACACTAAAGCTAAAATTACCCCAAAAAGCTCCCTACATGCTCCCTGATTAACCCCTTCACTGCTGGGCATAATACATGTGTGGTGCGTAGTGGCATTTAGCAGCCTTCTAATTACCAAAAAGCAACGCCAAAGCCATATATGTCTGCTATTTCTGAACAAAGGGGATCCCAGAGAAAAAATTACAACCATTTATGCCATAATTGCACAAGCTGTTTGTAAATAATTTCAGTGAGAAACCTAAAGTTTGTGAAAAAGTGAACGTTTTTCTTTTTATTTGATCGCATTTGGCGGTGAAATGGTGGCATGAAATATACCAAAATGGGCCTAGATCAATACTTTGGGATGTCTTCTAAAAAAAAATATATACATGTCATGGGATATTCAGGGATTCCTGACAGATATCAGTGTTCCAATGTAACTAGCGCTAATTTTGAAAAAAAGTGGTTTGGAAATAGCAAAGTGCTACTTGTATTTATGGCCCTATAACTTGCAAAAAAAGCAAAGAACATGTAAACATTGGGTATTTCTAAACTCAGGACAAAATTTAGAAACTATTTAGCATGGGTGTTTTTTGGGGGTTGTAGATGCGCAACAGATTTTGGGGGTCAAAGTAAGAAAAAGTGTGTTTTTTTTTTTTCCATTTTTTCCTCATATTTTATAAAAAAATTTTATAGTAAATTATAAGATATGATGAAAATAATGGTATCTTTAGAAAGTCCATTTAATGGCGAGAAAAACGGTATATAATATATGTGGGTACAGTAAATGAATAGGAGGAGAATTACAGCTAAACACAAACACCGCAAAAATGTAAAAATAGCCTTGGTCCCAAACGGACAGAAAATGGCAAAGTGCTGTGGTCATTAAGGGGTTAAGAGAACTCCCCAGATACTAAGTAAATACTTTTTATTATATTCTTAAATGACAAGTAGCATGTTAAATACTATGCAAATACATCAAGCAGTGAGACATCTAAAGATGGTACATTCATTTTAATGACCAGATCATACCTGGGCTTCTTCTATTGACTATCCATAGAAAAGAAGACTTTTGTAGTCTCTAAGCTGCTATAACACTGGTACTTTGTAAGAATATAGAAATGTAACTAATTTCCAGCATAATAAGTGGAAGCAAGTGTTCATATTCCTTTACAGCAGACTGGTGTTGGAGCTAGTTCCTTTGACTCATTTTAGGTTCTCTGTAAAGGTTATATTTTTTTGTATAGAAATCTTTATATTTAGTTTTATTTGGGTCCCCTTACTACAAAACACAGGAGGGTAACAAAGTCTTGATTGTTGCTTTTGATTTAGCTAATTTTATTAAAATTAGGGTTTCTATATGTAAGTAAAATGTGTTGATAGAATTACAGCATTAAATGTCTGCTAGTGTGTAACATATTTTTTACTGATTTCCCTAAACTGCTTTTGGCTTTATAATCTGCACATATCTTTTTCTGTGCGCAGCATAGGAGTGAACCAGGTGCAAATTAAATAGAGCAGTTTATATTTTTTTTATTTCTCTTTATTGTTAAGTCCATACAAAATTGCTTAAAGGGACGCTGAACCCATATTTTTTCTTTCATGATTCAGATAGAGCATGAAATTAATAAGCAACTTTCTAATTTACTCCTATTATCATTTTTTTCTTTGTTCTCTTGCTATCTTTATTTTAAAAGCAGGAATGTAAATCTTAGCAGCCAGCCTATTTTAGGTTCAGCACCATGGATAGCGCTAGCTTTCTGGAGGCTGACATCTACCCACCAATATGCAAGCATAACCCAGGTTCTCAACCAAAAATGGGCTGGCTCCTATGCATCATATTCCTGCTTTTTAAATAAAGATAGCAAGAGAACGAAGAAAAATTGATAATAGGAGTAAATTAGAAAGTTGCTTAAAATTGCATGCTCTATCTGAATCATGAAATAAAAAATTTGGGTTCAGTGTCCCTTTAAAGTGACAACATGGAGCAAATTAGATTTAAAATTGTATGATCTATCTGAATAATGAAAACAATTTTTGTGTTTCATGTCCCTTTAATAGCTAAATAAACTTTAAAGTTGAGATCGATGATACAGATCAAGATGTGTGAATGTTTTTCATTTAGATCAGGAGAGTTTGACACTGGTCCTAAAAGGCTGGGCACATGCTAGTGTGTTTGTTTCCCAAGAATAATAAAAAATGTTGAGGCAGAATGGCTGAACTTTGCTCAAGTTGGGAGACTCTAGGTACATACTAGCATAATAATAAGATTCCCTGATGTGCTAGAGCATTTTGTTATTTTGCTAGTGTTTCCTGGTACTGTGTAATGCCTCGCAAAGGGAATAAACACATAATTAAAGTTTGAATAAATTGTGGGGACATAGGAGCGCCACCCAAAGGGGGCTTAAGTGTTCTGGTGGAAAAGCTAGGCCTAAAGAGATTATCAATATGGGTGTATAATGGCCAAACAATACATAATACTGTATTACTAAAGAGCGTAGAAATAACACATAATACTGTATTACTAAAGAGCGTAGAAATAACACATAGTACTGTATTAATAACACATAATACTGTATTACTAAAGAGCGTAGAAATAACATAGTACTGTATTAATAACACATAATACTGTATTACTAAAGAGCGTAGAAATAACACATAGTACTGTATTAATAACACATAATACTGTATTACTAAAGAGCGTAGAAATAACACATAGTACTGTATTAATAACACATAATACTGTATTACTAAAGAGCGTAGAAATAACACATAGTACTGTATTAATAACACATAATACTGTATTACTAAAGAGCGTAGAAACAACACATAGTACTGTATTAATAACACATAATACTGTATTAATAACACATAATACTGTATTATTAAAGAGCGTAGAAACAACACATAATACTGTATTACTAAAGAGCGTAGAAATAACACATAGTACTGTATTAATAACACATAATACTGTATTACTAAAGAGCGTAGAAATAACACATAGTACTGTATTAATAACACATAATACTGTATTACTAAAGAGCGTAGAAACAACACATAGTACTGTATTAATAACACATAATACTGTATTATTAAAGAGCGTAGAAACAACACATAATACTGTATTACTAAAGAGCGTAGAAATAACACATAGTACTGTATTAATAACACATAATACTGTATTAATAAGGAACATAGAAATAGGGTGTAAAATACAGGCAATAAAGAATATATAAAAATGTTGTATTTAAAAATGGTTTTAATCCAAGGAATATATAGAACAAGATAGCTAGAACTATGCAATCTAGCAGAGTTATTCACAATCTAGAGTAAAATGTTTAAAAGCAACAGTGAAAACATATGTCAAACATATGACAAAATAAGGGTATAACAAAAACAACAATAAAGAAATGAATGTTGTTTATGAATCTATGCTCAGATAAAGGGACGTCCCATATATAAAGCAACAATATAGTAACAAAGTCTATACAGTCACAAAGAGTAAAAAAATCCAGTGAAGGTCCAATGTGGAAGGGTCCAGAGAACAGAGTGGAAAATACTTTTTATCCAGGGGAGGAAAATCTTTTATCCAAAACTTCTGGTTCAGGGTAAGAACATCTAAAGGTACCTGTGGAAGAAAAAACAGATTCACAAAAAAAGCTAGCTAAACTAAAAGGAAAAGTTCTCACCATATACAAATAGGAACTCGGGCTGGTATGTCACAGGAGGTCAATGCGTTTCGGCCAACAGAGGCCTTTATCAAGACTAGTAGTAGTCAGGTGGCCGTTTTTTATAGTGAGCTTGTGTGCTTTGCTCTCCTGGCGTTGACGATTATTTTTGTTACATAATTAAAGTTTGGTCAGGAGATCCATTGCATTGACATTTAAGTGCTGGGCAAAGCCAACACATTGCAGCTACTGATCATATTTTAATGATTTAAAGCAACTTTGTGGAGTTAAAAGGACAGGAAACACCTTGCAGTTTCAATACTTTTTTGTTGTTGTGTTGCTTATAATAATAACTTAATATCTTAACTTTTTAAAACAAATGAACATAATTTTTACTGCAATTATTTTTTATAGCCAAACTCCACCTACCATTTCCCTAATTTGTAGGAGACAACCTGGGCTTTAGTTCAGACATGACTAGCCACTGTCATACAGTTAGTATGAAATGCATTGTTTTGCAGTTGTTACCCGATAAAGCCAGTTAGGCACAGGTCGTCATGGTGCATTTTGAGGTTCGACAATTAGAAATTGCTCAATTTTCAGAGTTAAATTACGTGAAAAGTGGCAATATATTTAATCAAACTTGTTTCATTATGCACAACTAAGTATATAAAAAAGTCTTGAGGTGTTTAAACACATAAGAGAGTGTTGACCTATTTATGTACTATAGTATTATTGACCTAGTATGTCCCTTTAATCCATGAGTAAAATACAAAATACCTGAATGCATGTCTTTAAGGATTTATTAAAGCGGAAGTTTTAATAGCGTCTCACTAAATTTTCATCTTAATCATTACTGTATTGTCGTCTGTGTATTACAGCAGAAAACCTTCAGGCACAATTGATGTGATAGGACAAACAACTACTATCACTCGAGTAGAAGGAAGGCGGCGTGGTGCCAATGAAAGCAATATTCAGGTATTGTATGCTTTTTTTTTCTAATGTTCTACAAAAACATCACTGCATCAAAGCAACAGTGTACTGTAAAAAATTTTCCTTGTATTTCCAATGACTTGTTATACCAGCTGCAGAGTATGTATGTATGTATGTGTGCTGCAGAGTATGTATGTATGTGTATATATATATATGTGTGTATATATATATATATATATATATATATATATATATATATATATATATATATATATATATATATATATATATATATATATATATATATATATATATATATATATATATATATATATTTATATATTTCAAAAGGGGGGTACCGGACAAATGGTTGATATAAATACAAAATCTTACACTGATAAACTATTAATAGTATAATCGTCAGTAGTGCAGACCCTATATATCATATTATAACAATAAACTATAAGAGAAGAAATAGAACATATGATTCAATGAACTATATGAAAGATAGGGAGTCAAGCACTCTTTTATAAGCAAATCAAAAGATTTAATATCTTAAAAATGTAGTTATGTCACCAATAATCAAGACATGTATACCAACACATGACATCAATTTTGTCCCTGAAGGTGTGCACACCTAATCAAAATAGCATAAAATATGCTTAATGTTTATAAATATTCCAAACACACTACACCCTAGCTGCACATGATACCCAAAATAGTATAAGGGCTAATATCAGGCAGATAACAAATGGGATCCAAATGTGATGGAATATTAATAATGAACAGCTAGCACACAGTGGAAAGTAATATCAGCAGTCCCAACTAAAGGGCATAATATTAGAACGTTATGCATATGATATGAATCATTCAGAAAGACCTCTAGCATACTACACCCTACTGTGCTCGGTACCCAAGAAATTACAAGGGATATTTACCGGACAGAAACAATTTTGGGATCTAAGTATGATGAGGTGCCTTATGAGTGGCATACAAATGATCCTATCATAGCAAAAGTTGTAACAGCAGTTGCTTGCAGGTATATACAAACAGATACATGTCAGAAAAGACAAAATTGTTAACAGTTCATACGTAGCATATCCAGTATAGTGCAAACAAGATCAAACCAGGCTGACTCTCCACAAAAGGCGGTTATTGCAAAGTTCAGTTATTATCCAGATATTAAATCTTTTGATTTGCTTATAAAAGAGTGCTTGACTCCCTATCTTTCATATAGTTCATTGAATCATATGTTCTATTTATATATATATATATATATATATATATATATATATATATATATATATATATATATATAAAAAATATTTTTTTTTTTTTTCTTTTTTAAGACACAAGTCCACAGATCATCTTAATTACTAATGGGATATTCACCTCCTGGTCAGCAGGAGGAGGTAAGGAGCACCACAGCAGAGCTGTTAAATAGCTCCTCCCTTCCATCCCACCCCAGTCATTCTCTTTGCCTACGTTAGTGATAGGAAGTGGTAAAGTGAGGTGTTAGAAAAGATTCTTCAATCAAGAGTTTATTATTTTTAAAGTAGTAAAAGATTGTGCTGCTTTGTTCTAGGGTGTAGCCGTAGTCCATATCAGTCTCTTCAGTAGGGCATTGGTGGCTTTAGAGCAATGGGAACTTGTGGGATATAATTCTCACTGCGCCTCCCATACATTGATGCTGCCCTAACCCTGATGGCTTAAAGGGACACTGAACCCAAGTTTTTTTCTTTTGTGATTCAGATAGAGCATGCAATTTTAATAATTTCTAATTTACTCCTTTTATCAAATGTTCTTCATTCTCTTGATTTGTTTATTTGAAAAGCAAGAATATTAGTTTAGATGCTGGCCCATTTTTGGTGAACAACCTGGGTTGTCCTTGCTGATTGGACAGCACCAATAATCAAGTGCGGTCTATGGGTCTGAACCCAAAAAAATGCTGGCTCCTTAGCTTAGATGCCTTTTTTCAAATAAAGATAGAAAGAGAACGAAGAAAACTTGATAATAGGAGTAAATTAGAAAGTTGCTTAAAATTGCATGTTTTATCTGAATCAGGAAAGAAAAAATTTGCGTTCAGTGTCCCTTTAAAGGGACATGAAACCCAAATTTTTTCTTTCATGATTTAGAAAGAGCATACAATTATAAACAGCTTTCTAATTGACTTCTATTATCTATTTTGCTTCATTCTCTTGATATTCTTTGCTGAATGCATATCTAGATATGCTTAGTAGCTGCTGATTGGTAGCTGCACATAGATGCCTCCTGTGATTGGTTCACTGTGTGCATTGCTATTTCTTCATTAAAGTATATCTAAAGAATAAAGCAAATTAGGTAATATAAGTAAACTGGAATGTTGTTTAAAATTATATTCTTTATCTGAATCGTGAAAGAAAATATTTGGGTATAGTGTCCCTTTAAGTAAGATTACTCAGGCTTTATCTTTATCCACAGGGCTATGTAAGGGAGCGGACCTCATAAACCTGCTGGGCTGCCCTGCTGTCGGTGCAGATTTTAAAGGTAAGTGCTGACTTTTTTATTCTGGGGTCAAAAGACATTAAACTCAGAGGAAAGTGTGCACTTTAATTTAATCAGTTAAACATATAAGGCTCATTTGATAGGGGCTCTTTATGTTTGGGACATCAAGCTCTCTGTATTTGGAGGGTATTTGGACAGCTATAACTGCAGGCACTGGGGCTGGGAGTTAAGCTTGTTTAAATTTTTCCTATGGTGGTTAAATTTTCCTACGACTTAAACAAATAGATAAGCCGGTCGGGAGTTGAAAATACAGTAACGCCCATGATGGGCGGGGCTTCGAATTTGCGCGCTTCCTGTATCTGCGCAGTATTCAGTTCTTCTTCTGTTGTAGAGCGTGTCACTAGAACCCCATGGTTTTCTATGTTTTAAGCAGGCGGTTTTAGTTCTCTGTGTTCCGGTTTTGTTGCTGCTGTATTCCCGGATTGTTTCAGTTCCACAAGTGGGGATAGTGAAGTCTGGCTGGCAGTTAGGCGCCTCAGCAGAGTTGCTGAGGTGTAGGGGTGTCTAAATACAAATTAATTCATTTTTATTAGTTTATAGTTTTTTTGGGTACGTTTTTTACAAGTGCAGTAAAAAAGTTGCACTTTTAAATTTAAAGAACCAGTAGCGTTTTTTGCATTTTAACTTTTTTGGGTAAAATTAAAGTTTTTATTGCATGATTATACTATTGTGATTCAGTATGGACCAAGGAGACTTGCTCCTTGTGTGTTGATGCAAATGTGGAACCACTTATCCCTTTCTGTCCCTCATGTATTGAGAGGACTTTAAACTATAGGGAAAAGATTTTTTCTGAGCAAAACTTTTCAAAGGCGGATGCTTTCTAAGAGTCTAATGATGAGGTTCAAAGTATGCCGCAGCTTTCTCCCCAAGCGTCCCAAAATTTACCCTTCTGCTATAGCTCCCGCTGGCATTACTTTAAAAGACATTGCTTCTACCATTTCTGATGCATTGTCTGCTTTCCCAATGTTGCAGGGCAAATGTAAGAGGAAAACCAGACATTCAGTAAGTTCTGATGCAATTGTTGCAATTTCAGAGGTACCCTCCCAAGGCCATGAAGATGAGGGTACTGCTGTATCATCTGAGGGTGAAATCTCAGATTCAGAAGGTTCATTGCCTCTGACGGACTCAGAGGTTGTAACTTTTAGGTTTAAGCTAGAACACCTCCGCCTGCTGCTCAGGGAGGTTTTGGTTACTTTAGACGACTGTGACTCCACGGTTGTGGTTGCCCCTGCGAAGTCTAGTAAATTAAACAGATATTTCGAAGTTCCTTCTTACTCAGACGTATTTCCGGTTCCAAAGCGAGCTTCCGAGATCGTTACTAAGGAATGGGCGAGACCAGGCATTCCCCTTTCTCCCTCCCCTATTTTTAAGAAGATGTTTCCCATAGCTGACTCTTTCAAGGATGCTTTGCAAACGGTTCCTAAGGTGAAAGGAGCTGTTTCCACCTTAGCAAAGAGAACTACTATTCCCATAGATGATAGTTGTGCTTTCAAAGATCCTATGGACAAGAAGTTAGAGGGTTTACTTTAAAAGATTTATGTTCACCAGGGTCTGCTATTGCAGCCAGCTGCGTGCATTGCTATTGTCACTAGTGCAGCAGCATATTGGTTTGATGCTCTGTCCGAGTCTCTCAGGACTGAGACTTCTTTGAAAGAGATCCAAGACAGGATAAAAGCTCTGAAGCTAGCTAATGCTTTTATTACGGGCGCTTCCCTTCAGATTATTAAACTGGCAGCTAAGAGTTCAGGTTTCTCTGTCCTAGCCCTCAGAGCCTTATGGTTAAAACCTTGGTCTGCGGACGTGTCATTTAAGTCTAAGCTTCTAGCGATTCCTTACAAGGGGAAGACCTTGTTTGGACCTGGCCTGACGGAAATTATCTCTGATATCACGAGAGGTAAGGGTCATCTCCTTCCTCAGGATTAAGAGAAACAAACAAAAGGGACGACCGAGTAATTTTCGTTCCTTTTTAATTTTCAAGGGAAATTCTTCCTCTTTCTTCTTTAATCAGGAACAATCTAAGCCTACATGGAGACCCAACTAGTCTTGGAACAAAGGTAAACAATCCAAGAAGCCTGCTATTGAATCCAAAACGGCATTAAGGACATGCCCCCGTTCGGGACCGAATCTGGTAGGGGGCAGACTTTCCTTCTTCGTTCAGGCTTGGGTTCGGGACGTTCAGGATCCCTGGGCAATAGAAAGTGTCTCAGGGATACAAATTGGAGTTTAGAAGTTTTCCTCCCATAGGCAGGTTTCTTCTTTCATGATTATCTTCAGACCAATTTTAGATCTAAAGAGTCTAAACAAATTTCTCAGGGTTCCATCCTTCAAGATGGAAACTATTCATTCCATTCTTCCCTTAATCCAGGAGGGTCAATTCATGACAACTGTGGATTTAAAGGACGCATACCTACATGTTCCTATTCACAGGGATCATCACAAGTTCCTAAGATTTGCCTTCCAGGACAAACAATTCCAATATGTGGCTCTTCCTTTCGGCCTGGCCGCTGCTCCCAGAATCTTCACAAAGATTCTGGGGTCTCTGTTGACGGTACTTCGGTCACAGGGCATAGGGGTGGCGTCTTATCTGGATGACATTCTATTCCAGGCGCCATCTTTTTAACAAGCAAGATCTCACACCGACATAGTGTTATCTTTCCTGAGAACTCACGGGTGAAAGGTTAATTTGGGAAAGAGTTCCCTAGTTTCAGGTACAAGAGTCATTTTCTTGGGAACCATTATAGACTCCTTGTCCATGAAGATTTTTCTGACAGAAGTCAGCAAATCAAAGTTTATGGATACTTGCCGAGTCCTTCAGTCCACTCCTCGGCCGTCAGTGGCTCAGTGCATGGAGTTAATAGGGCTGATGGTGGCGGCAACAGACATCATCCCGTTTGCTTGTTTCCATCTCAGACCTCTGCAGTTAAGCATGCTCAGGCAATGGAATGGATATTATGCAGACTTGTCTCCTTGAATAACTCTGGAACAGGAGACAACAGACTCTCTTCAATGGTGGTTGTCTCTGGATCATCTCTCCCAGGGAACCTGCTTTCACAGACCATCTTGGGTGATTGCATCAATCATCAAGGAGGAACGAGGAGTTCCTTAGCAATGACAGAGGTAGCCAAAATAATTCAGTGGGTAGAAGCCCACTTTTGTTACCTATCGGCGATCCACATCCCAGGGGTGGACAATTGGGAGGCAGATTTCTTGAGCAGGCAGACTTTTCATCCGGGGGAGTGGGAACTCCATCCGAAAGTGTTCTCAAACATAATTCTCAAGTGGTTTCAACCGAAATTGGATCTCATGGCGTCCCGACAGAATGCCGAGGTCCAGGGACCCCCAGGTGGAACTGATGGATGCTCTGGCGGGTTCCTTGGAACTTCAGTCTAGCATACCTATTTCCTCCGTTTGCTTTTCTTCCTCGGGTAATGTTTGCTCGAATCAAACAGGAGAGGGCTTCGGTGATCCTCCGGCCTGGCCTCGCAGGATTTGGTATGCGGATCTAGTGGAGATGGCATCTCTACCACCCTGGAGACTTCCGTTGAGGAAGGACCTTGTGTTTCAGGGGCCCTTCCTTCATCCAAATTTAGATTTTCTGAAGCTGACTGCTTGGAGATTACGTTTAATTTTATCCAAGCTGGGGTTTTCTGATTCGGTCATAGAGACCATGATTCAGGCTCGAAAAACCTAACTTGAAGGATTTACCATAACATTTGGCGTAAATACCTTTTATTGGTGTGAATCCAAGGGCTACTCATGGAGTAGGGTTAGGATTCCTAGAATTTTGTCTTTTCTTCAAGAGGGTTTGGAGAAGGGTTTATCGACGAGTTCTCTAAAGGGTCAGATCTTTGCTTTATCTATTTTGTTGCACAAACGTCTGGCGGATGTCCCAGATATTCAATCATTTTGTCAGGCTTTGGTCAGGATCAGGCCTGTGTTCAAACCAGTTACTTCTCCATGGAGTCTTAATTTAGTTCTCAACGTTTTTCAAGGAGTTCCTTTTGAGCCTATGCATTCCTTAGATATTAAGTTTCTATCTTGGAAAGTTTTATTTCTTCTGCTCGGAGAGTGTCAGAGCTCTCGGCATTACAGTATGAGTCACCTTATCTTATTTTCCATTCAGATAAGGTAGTTTTACGTACTAAATTAGGATTTCTTCCTAAGGTTGTTTCTGATCGGAACATTAATCAGGAGATTGTTGTTCTTTCATTGTGTCCTAATCCTTCTCAGAAGAAAAGACTTCTGCACAATTTGGATGTGGTCCGTGCTTTTAAGTTTTATTTACAGGCGACTAAGGACTTTCGTCAGTCTTCTTCTTTGTTTGTGGTTTACTCAGGAAAATGTAAGGGACAGAAAGCTACGGCTACTTCTCTCTCTTTTTGGCTGAAGAGTATCATACTTTTTGCATATGAGACTGCTGGACAGCAGCCTCCCGAGAGGGGTACCGCTAATTATATTCGAGGGCTGTTTCTTCCTCATGGGCATTCAAAAATGAAGCTTCTGTGGAACAGATTTGCAAGGCTGCAACTTGGTCCTCTCTTCAAACTTTTTCAAAGTTTTACAAATTTGACACTTTTGCCTCGGCTGAGACCGCTTTTGGGAGAAAGGTTCTTCAAGCAGTGGTGCCTTCAGTTTAGGTTCCCTGTCTTGTCCCTCCCTTTTCATCCGTGTACTCTAGCTTGGGTATTGAATCCCATTAGTAATTAAGATGATCCGTGACTCGTGTCTTAAAAAAAGAAAAGAAAATGCTTACCTGATACATTTATTCTTTTTTTGACACGATGAGTCCACAGCCCGCCCTGTTTCTTTTAGACAGGTTGTGGGTTATGTAAACTTCATACACCTCTGCACCTTGGCTTTTCCTTTCTCTTCCTAACTTCGGTCGAATGACTGGAGTGGGAGGGAAGGGAGGAGCTATTTAACAGCTCTGCTTTGGTGCTCTTTGCCTCCTCCTGCTGACCAGGAGGTGAATATCCCATTAGTAATTAAAGGGACACTGAACCCAATTTTTTTCTTTCGTTATTCAGATAGAACATGCAATTTTAAGCAACTTTCTAATTTACTCCTATTATCAATTTTTCTTCATTCTCTAGCTATCTTTATTTGAAAAAGAAGGCATCTAAGCTTTTTTTTAGGTTCAGACTCTGGACAGCACTTTTTCATTGGTGGATGAATTTATCTACCAATCAGCAAGGACAACCCAGGTTGTTCACCAAAAATGGGCCGGCATCTAAACTTACATTCTTGCATTTCAAATAAAGATACAGAGAGAATGAAGAAAATTTGATAATAGGAGTAAATTAGAAAGTTGCTTAAAATCTCATGCTCTATCTGAATCACAAAAGAAAACATTTGGGTTCAGTGTCCCTTTAAGATGATCCGTGGACTCATCGTGTCAAAAAAGAAATGCATTTATCAGGTAAGCATAAATTTTCATATATATATATATATATATATATATATATATATATATATATATATATATATATATATATATATATATATATATATATATATATATATATATATATATATATATATATATATATATATATATATATATATATATATATATATATATATATATATATATATATATATATATATACACACACACACACACACATACACACACTGGCGGGGTGTGTATAGAAAATCCTTGGAAAAAGCAGGCAGCACAGGAAATTTAGACAAACGCCTTTTAATGCATCAAAGCAAAAAACAAGAGGGCCTTAACCCATAACGTTTCGGTTTTCTCCAGAACCTTTCTCAAATGGAGCCCAAACAGACATGGCAGTGCACCAGGTGGATGTTATGATGGTGTGTGCCGCTTCCCACATATACATACATACATAAACACACACATGTATATATATGTGTGTATATATATATATATATATATATATATATATATATATATATATATATATATATATATATATATATATATATATATATATATATATATATATATATATACGCATACATACATACACGCATATATATATATATATATATATATATATATATATATATATATATATATATATATATATATATATATATATATATATATATATATATATATAGAAAGGTATAAAAATAGACAGGCGCACAGAGGCACACCTAGTGTAATACGTACAGAACTTATTTACACACAAGAAAAGGTGAAATATCCACACTCACTTGGTTTAACCTCATGATATGAGGTATTAAAAGTGCACTTGTGTTAGTAAACGTTCCTTCCTTGCTGATTTCTCAGTCCAGTCTCCTCCCACCCAGTGTCTTTGTTTAGGATCCTTGTAGACAGGGGGTTCCCCACAGTACTGGAGCAGGTCCCAGTGTTTAAAGGGTTAGAGGGAGTGACAGCTACTGGTATTAATTTAGCAATATAAGGTTAATAAGTAATTATAGTACTAACACAATTGTGCCATAAAACCAAGTGTTTAATATAGAATAGGTGTAGTTATAACAAACAAAACAGTATAAATACAACAACCCACTTAAAGGACAAAAGCAGGTACGATAATAAACAAAGCAATAGTAAAAAACAGAGCTGTAGTTAGTGTTGGTAACATGATCGATATTAATGTAATCCTGATACTGGCTGACTAATGCGCTCTTATATACTCATTAGAACAAATGCATTAATGGAGCAACCAAGGATATTCTTTAGACCGTGTTACTATTTAGCACTGTGCAGCAGTCAGATCCTTATTCAGCTCCGTGTAACCACGCTGTGTGTAGTGACGGTTTGGCGTAACCAATCGGTTACTTCATCAGAGGTAAAGGCCGCCCCCCAACCTAGATGAATTTATACGTTAGTGTATGGGCAGTTAGTCTACTTCTGGCCCCTCGGTCGCCAGCTTTATTATGGGCAACAGGCTGTCAAAGCTGTCAGAGCCGTATTAGAACTTAAAACAGTAATTTTCTACAGCGAGTGTCATAACCAGTTTAAAATAATAATTGTTATAGTACACATCATCCAAAGATTCTAACCATAAAACATGGTTTTGTATTCATATTAACCCTCTTTCTTTTAATATATCAGTATTGCAAGTATAAGCAGATGGGGGCATAGTCAGTTCTATCTGAATATTACCAATATAGTTAGAGCAATACTGTATATATCTGTCTAAAACTAATCATTTCATCCAATTCATGTATATAAAATCCATAAATAATTAATAAATAAATAAGTAAATATACATGCTCAGTTGTCATAAAACTTCGTAAATGAGTAATACCATAAATAGTTAATTATATAATGGTAAAAATACTGATAATGAAAAGAAACTGAAAATCTTCATGAAACCATTTGTAAAAAAGTTATAAAATTATATAAACCATTCTTAAAAACTTATAATAAAAGACTATAATAAGAGGTCTATATAGTGTTAGAGGAAGGCAGCTAGGTCAATGTCTTTATTCCATTTTGTGTATCCAGAATGTTTCCCTTTTACGTGTGTGTGTGTATGTATGTATGTATGTGTATATATATATATATATATATATATATATATATATATATATATATATATATATATATATATATATATATTCCACAAGACAAATGCACTCACAGGTCTTCAGTTAAAGTGTTTTCATAAATGTAATGAAACGTTTTCTAGGAAAACTTCCCCTTCATCAGCATAACAACATTGTGACAAACCCACACTCAAACAGAAAAAGTGTAATACAGCACATAATGACGAAATTACAAACCTGTGTGAACACTCTAAAGCGCCAAATTAACGTGTTGGAACGCAAACCATGTGTTCCAACGCAACCTGAACCGGAAGTAGACGTTAGATATGTCACTTCCGATGTGTACAAGTTCTTATATATTGAATCCAATATAAATTATAATTTCTAAGAATGAGATACAGCTCTCAACATTAAAATAAACATGCAGTAACCTCTCATACTTGACTTATTAGTGTCTAATACATTGCCAACACATGTATGCTCAAACCTAAATTAGTTTAATCATCCTAACATCAATGTGCTATTTGCGCCAATCCTTCAATGTGATCAATGTGTAATTTAACAATATACACGGTTTTACTGGAACGCATATAGTGCGTTCCACTGTACGGAGAATCTGGAAATAGCCTCCTGTGTCCCACTTCCGGTTTGTCTTGACTAATGTAAATACAACAAAAAAATACAAAACACTAAAACCAAAATGAATGTGCTTCTATCCTCGTATCATTCTATCATCTATGTGTCTATGTTGGAATCTCAGTGCCTAACAATAATATGGCACTAATGTAAAATATGTAATGAAAAAATAATCTAAATTTATTATGTTAAATGATGATTCCTAAACCAGGCTTATCTAGACACTATATCTTACACCATATGTCCTTATTAACACATATCTATAGTGGAGAAACTGTCATCCTCTGGCGTATTGCCGATGTCAGCAACTGTGTTACTACCCCAGGAGGGGTGGATCTATGGCTGTCTGTCTATTGGGATCAATGTGATCAATGTGATCTCAGAAACAGGGTAGTTTGACCACATCTATATAACTGAGAATTTAGTTACCATTGTTAGCATAATTGGGCCCCACACTGACTGAAATTGTATTGGGTGATATAAACAAACAAAAAATGAATACAGATTGCTAAAAACAAAGGGTAATACTGTTGCATCAATTGTACCCATTTGTTTCAACAAATGGTACTTAAGTACTGAGCCTATGAACATTTTCTCATTAACCACAAGTATGGCTGTTTGTAAACATAACCACATATTGACACATTGGCCATGACACTCTAAAATATTATATACATTAAACACCACTAGATATTCATAGCAATAGATACCATGCATCCATCTAGGGTTAACTTAACCATCATATCACACAGCGGGTACTAGAATATCCCCTTTTATACGGGATAGATTGTCTCTAGATATTGTACCATATACCTGTATGTAACAAAGACCAACTTAGTAGTTCCTGCACAGAGAAGAGTGACCTGTTACTGTGGCCATACCCCATGAACAGTTGAGTAAGCGGACCATGCTGGCACCTAGCCCAATGGACTAACGTGTCAGTGTACCCTTGTTATATGGCCAGTAAGACTCCTTACAACCGGGTGAAGGCCACAGTTAACGCACTCCTGGTATGTAGTGCATATCATGATGGAAAATGATTCTGCAGTCCAGGCAGGAGGGGGGAACTTTGAGGGAGAAGACATCTCCGACATTAAAATGCACTTGATACCGCCAGGTACGTGGAGTGTCAAGTATCTATGGTGATAGCACCAACTAGGCGTTTCCCACCTGACTTGTGCACATCTTAGAATAGTCCAGCACATGTACAGGGTAAGGGTACTAGCCAGAATAAACGTGCCCCCTCCAGGGGCAAGTTACCCACTTTCCCCATATAAGGTTCACGCCGCAAGTGTCTGCTCCCCTGGTTTGTGACTCCAACCTAGATTAATGCTTTAAAATCAGGTGGTGAATTCAAACCCCCTGGGTGTACAGTCTCCAGTCTATACATCCATTCGGCCTCTCGGATGAGCAGTGCTTTATTCCTATTGCCACCTCTATCCAGATGAAAGATACTTGATGGGACATATGGGCAAAGTGTTGTGAAACTGGTTGCTCCGATTCGCCTTTTTCCAATGCCAATTGTATGGCTTATCTGTAATTCGCCATTCTTTTGCGTAGCGTACCAATGGTTTTCCCCACGTAGAACTCTAACATGGGCAGAATAAAAATAGACTACATGCGTAGTATTGCAAGAAAGTGAATGTCCGATGGTGTATGTCTGGTTAGTGTGCGGATGATGCAGTAAGGCCGTGTATATTGTTAAATTAGAGATGAACACAGGGGTATTGGATTACACAGTTAAGGGGTTTGATCCACATTGATCACATTGAAGGATTGGCGCAAATAGCACATTGATGTTAAGATGATTAAATGAATTTAGGTTTGAGCATACATGTGTTGGCAATTGTATTAGACACTAATAAGTAAAGTATGAGAGGTTACTGCATGTTTATTTTAATGTTGAGAGCTGTATCTCATTCTTAGAAATTATAATTTGTATTGGATTCGATATATGAGATATTGTACACACCAGAAGTGACATATGTAGCGTCTACTTCCGGTCCAGGTTGCTTCGGAACGCATGGTTTGCATTCCAACACGTTAATTTGGCGCTTTAGAGTGTTCACACAGGTTTGTAATTTCGTCATTATGTGCTGTATTACACCTTTTTCTGTTTGAGTGTGGGTTTGTCACAATGTTGTTATGCTGATGAAGGGGAAGTTTTCCTCAAACGTTTCATTAAATTTATGAATAAACTTTAACTGAAGACCTGTGAGTTACATTTATGCACCCAGGCGGATGACCTTTGGAGGGTAACACTGTAGCTTGGGCTTTGGATATATATATATATATATAACATGACACAGTGAGTCCACGGATCATAATTACTATTGGGAATATCACTCCTGACCAGCAGGAGGAGGCAAAGAGCACCACTGCAAAGCTGTTAAATACCACTCCCTTACCCACAACCCCCAGTCATTCTCTTTGCTTGTATCAGTTGCAAGGAGGGGTAAAGTTAGGTGTCTGATTTGCTCTGTTTTCCTGGGGTGTAGATGTAGTCCATATCAGTCTCTTCAGTAGAGCAGTGGTGGCTTTTAAATATTTGGGAACTTGTGGGGTATAATCCCCACTGTGCCTCCCTATCAGTTTTTTTGCTGCCCTTATTTTCAATAGCCTAAGTAGGTTTACTTAGTCTTTTTTGTTTTTCCACAGGTTCATGTGAGGGATGAAGCCTTTCAAACCTTGTGAGCTGCCCTGCTGCCGGGCAGACTGTGATGGAGGTGAGTGCTACTTTTATTTTTCTGATGGAGGAGCTCAGAAAAGTTTTTGGCACTTATGGGGTTAATTTGGGATGTATCTGAGGCTTTGTCTGCTTTTCCTGTATTGCAGGGGAATCGCAAAAGGAGTTATGTCAAATGTTTCTTACCATAGGTCTGAGGAGGAAGATACTTCAGTAGCGTCTCAGAGTGAAATTTCAGACTCTGATAGTGTAATTCCTACTGCTGATTCTGAGGTGGTTTCTTTCAGATTTAAGCTGGCGCACCTCCATTTGTTACTTAGGGAGGTTTTGGCTACTTTGGATGACTCTGACTCGACGGTCATAGTTACTCCCAAGAAGGCTAGTAAACTTAATACGTTTTTTTGAAGTTCCTTCTGTGGCAGACGTTTTTCCTGTTTCAGATCTTGTTTCAGACATTATTACATGGGAATGGGAGAAGCCTGGAATTCCTTTTTCCCCTTCTCCAATTTTTAGGAAGATGTTTCCTATTGCGGATTCTATTAAGGAATCTTGGCAGACTGTAGAGGGAGCTATTTCTACTTTGGCCAAGAGGACCACTATTCCTATTGAGGATAGTTGTTCTATTAAGGATCCCATGGATAAGAAGTTAGAGGCTTTACTTAAAAGGATGTATGTCCACCAGGGGTTCCAATGGAAGCCTGCTGTGTGTATTGCTATGGTTACCAGTGCGGCTGCATATTGGTTTGATACGTTGTCTGATTCTATTCAGCAGGATACTCCTTGAGGAGATTCAGGATAGAATTAAAGCTTTAAGATTGGCTAATTATTTTATTGCGTATGCTTCTTTCCAGGTCATCAAGTTGGGAGCAAAGATTTCTGGCTTTGCTGTTATGGCGCCACAGGGCCTTATGGTTAAAGTCCTGGTCTGTGGATGTATCATCTAAATCTAAGCTTTTATCCATCCCTTACAAGGGTAAGACTTTGTTTTAGCCGGGTTTGGGTGAGATTATTTCTGATTTTACAGGAGGGAAGGGACATTCTCTCCCTCAGGATAAGAGAAATAAGCAGATGGGTCATCAGAGTAATTTTCTTTATTTTTGTGACTTCTCGTCTTCCTCCTCCAAGCAGGATCAGTCCAAGCCTTCTTGGAATTCCAATCAGTCCTGGAGCAAGGGGACGCTATCTAAGAAGCCTGGTGCAGACTCAGTCAGCATAAAGGGTCTGCCCCCAATCCGGGAATGGATTGTGTGGGGGGCAGGATTTCCTTTTTTTCTTAAGCCTGGGTTTGAGATGTTCCAGATCCCTGGGTGGTAGATATTGTGTCCCAGGGATGGAAACTAGAGTTCAGAGCTTTTCCTCCCAGAGGCAGGTTTCTGCTCTCCAGGTTATCTGTAGACCAGATAAAAAGAAAGGCATTCGTAGGTTGTGTTCAGGATCTTTTCGACATGGGAGTGATCGTTCCAGTTCAGGAGCAGGGTCTAGGTTTTTATTCCAATCTGTTTATTGTTCCCAAAAAAGAGGAAACTTTCAGACCCATCCTAGATCTCAACTTTGTAAACAGTTTTCTCAGAGTTCCGTCTTTCAAGATGGAAACTATTTGGTCAATTCTTCCTTTGGTTTAAGAAGGTCAATTTATGACTACAGTAGATCTGAAGGATGCGTATCTGCATATTCCCATCGACAGGGAACATCACAGATTTGCTTTCCTAGACAAGCATTTTCAGTTTGTGGCTCTTCCTTTTGGTATTGCGACAACTCCCAGGGTGTTCTCAAAGGTCCTGGGTGCGTTACTGGCGGTACTCGGATTGCAGGGGCTTGCGGTAGCTCCTTATCTGAACGACATTCTAGTTTAGGCGCCATCTTTTCAACTAGCAAACTCCTACACTGAGTAGTTGTTGTCTTTTCTGCGCTCCCGCGGTTGGAAGGTGAATTTAGGAAAAAGTTCCTTGATTCCGGCTACAAGAGTGGTATTCTTAGGAACCATTATAGATTCTCTAGAAACAGAGGCAAGGAGCTCAAAAAGTTAAAATTCTTGCCTTGCTCTTCAGTCCTCTCCTTGGCCGTTGGTGGCTCAGTGTATGGAGGTTATTGGTCTGATGGTTTCAGTCATGGACATCATTCCGTTTGCTCGGTTCCATCTCAGGCCTCTGCAGTTATGCATGCTGAGACAGTGGAACAGATATTATACGGATCTGTCTCCAAGGATTATTCTAGATTAGGCTGCAAGAGATTCTCTTCTGTGGTGGTTGTCTCAGGATCTCCTCTCCCAGGGAACCTGTTTTCACAGTAGATCTTCCTGGGTGATTGTGACAACTGATGCCAGTCTGCTGGGTTTTGGAGCTGTCTGGGGTTCGCTGAATGCTCAGGGTCTGTGGACTTGGGAGGAATCGGTTCTTCCCATAAATATTCTAGAATTGAGGGCAATCTTCAATGCTCTTCTGGCCTCGCCTCAGCTTCAGCCCAGTTTATCAGATTTCAGTTGGACAACATTAGGTCAGTGGCTTACATCAGTCATCAAGGAGGAACTCTGAGTTCCCTGACCATTATAGAGGTAACCAAGATTATGCAGTGGACGGAGGCTCACAACTGCTGTCTATCTGCGATTCACATTCCAGGGGTGCACAGTTGGGAAGCAGATTTTCTGAGCAGTCAGACTTTTCATCCGTTAGAGTGGGAACTTCATCCGGAGGTGTTTTCCAGTTTGATCCTCAAATGGGGTCAACCAGTGTTGGATCTTATGGCATCTCGTCACAATGCCATGCTTCCGAAGTACGGATCGAGGTCAAGGGATCCTAAGGCTGTACTGATAGATGCTCTAGCAGTTCCTTGGAAGTTCAGACTGGCATACGTGTTTCCTCTGTTTGCCCTTCTTCCTCGGGTCATTGCTCGGATTCGACAAGAGAGGGCGTCGGTCATTCTCATTGCTCCGGCGTGGCCTCGCAGATCTGGTGGAGATGTCATCCTTTCCTCCTTGGAGTCTTTAAGGCAGGACCTTCTACTTCAGGGGCCCTTCCTTCATCCAAATCTCGTTTCTCTGAAGCTGGCTGCTTGGAGATTGAACGCTTGATTTCTATCTAAGCGTGGATTTTCTGAGTCTGTTATTGAGACTATAATTCAGGCACGTAAGCATGTGACTAGAAAGATGTATAATAAGATATGGCATAAATATCTGTATTGGTGTGAATCCAGAGGCTACTCTTGGAGTAGTCAGGATTCCGAGGATTTTGTTTTTTCTCCAGGAGGCTCTGGAGAAGGGTTTAACTGCAAGTACCCTGAAGGGTCAAATTTCTGCTTTGTCTATTTTGTTGCACAAATGTCTGGCAGATGTGCTAGACGTTCAGTCTTTTTGTCAGGCCTTGGTTAGAATCCGATCTATGTTTGTTTGTGATTTCTCCTTGGAGTCTTAATTTAGTTCTTAGAGTTCTCCAACAGGCTCCGTTTGAGCCTATGCATTCTTTGGATATTGTTATTAACCTGGAAGGTTTTGTTTTTAGTTGCTATCTCTTTGGCTCAAAGAATTTCGGAGCTTTCTGCGTTACAGTGTGAGTCTCCTTTTCTTATTTTTCATTCTGATAAGGGAGTACTGTGTACTGCTCTAGGTTTTCTTCCCACGGTTGTTTCTGATAAGAATATTAATCAAGAAATTGTTGTTCCTTCTTTGTGTCCTAATCCTTCTTCTCATAAGGAACGTTTGTTGCATAACCTGGATGTAGTTCGTGCATTGAAATATTTTTTGCAGGCGACTAAGGATTTTTGCCAGTCTTCTTCTTTATTTGTAGTTTTTTCTGGGAAGCGTTAAGGGCTGAAAGCTACGGCTACTTCTTTTTCTTGTTGGTTGAGGAGTATTATTCCCTTGGCATGTGAGACTGCTGGACAGCAGCCTCCTGAGAAAATCACGGCTCATTATACGAGGACTGTTTCTTCTAATTGGGCTTTCAAAAATGGTGCTTCTGTAAATCAGATTTGCAAGGCTGCCACTTGGTCATCTTTACACACTTTTTCTAAATTTGATACTTTTGCTTCAGCTGAGGCTTCTTTTGGGAGGTTCTTTTCTAGCAGTGGTGCCTTCTGTTTATGCTAATTGTCTTGTCCCTCCCTTATCTTCCGTGTCCTCTAGCTTGGGTATTGATTCTCAATAGTAATTATGATGATCCGTGGACTCACCGTGTCATTAGAAAGAAAAGAAAATTTATGCTTACCTGATATATTTTGTTTCTTTCTTGACACGGTGAGTCCACAGCCCTCCCTGTATTTTCAGACAGTTTATTTTTATATAAATCTCAGGCACCTCTGCACTTTATATTACTTCCTTTCTTCTTTCCCTTTGATCAAATGACTGGGGGTTGTGGGTAAGGCAGTGGTATTTAACAGATTTGCTGTGGTGCTCTTTGCCTCATTCTGCTGGTCAGGAGTTATATTCCCAATCTGTGGACTCACCGTGTCAAGAAAGAAACAAATTTATCAGGTAAGCATAAATTTTCCCAGAGTGCTTGGGTGTGTTTTGGTGACTAGGAGCCACTTTCCTTGGGTGCATAAGTGCCTATAGGCAAGAAGGGGCCACTTTCCAGGGTACATTTGGTGAGAAGGGGCCACTTTCCTTTGAGTATTCCTAGGCAGCTATTGTCGAACAGGGGCCACTTTCCTGTGGTGCCTGAGTACCTATTGGTGAGCAAGGGCCACTTTCCCGGGGTTCCTGGGCATGTATTGTTCAGCAGGGGCCACTTTCCTCAGGGTTCCTAGGCATCTATTGTCTAGCAGGGGGGATACAAATGCTACCTGGCATTTTTTTTAGCAATGCAGATTAAAGTGTTTAGAAATACCTTTTCAAAATAAGTTTTTTTTTTTTTTTTTTGTTTGTTTTTTTTAAATCATGTTTTATTACTAGATTTTCTGTTATCTGATTATCTTCAATGTCCAGTTATTATGACATTGTTTTAACCATGTTTACCTTTTTTCCCCTTAGGTTATTTCAGAACAGTCTCCTTCTGAAGTAGATAATAATAATTTTATAAAGCCCCCACCACCCTTTTTCCCTCCCGGTGCTCCTCCAACACATCTCCCTCCCCCTCCGTTATTTCCACCTCCTCCAAATGTCAGTACTGCCCCTCCTCTCATGCCACCTCCAGGTAAGTTACTGTGTAAAATATCCCAAAGTTGTGTATTTTTTAAGATCATTTTATATTTTTAGCACAGAGTTTAGCGTTCTCATGTATTACATTTTAAAAATAAGCATATTGGGTGTTTTTTTTTTGTTTTTTTTTTGAGAATGCACTTTTTCTTTGAAACAGTCTTTCTGCAGCATGTAAACCATTTTCTACACAGTCTGTTATGGTCATGAGGGGTGCATAGCCCCTGATGAGATAATATAGCATAATTGTATCCATTTCCTGAAAACACAGAAAACTTATTTCAAAGGAAACAGATATTAATCTGAAAGTCATAGATTTCAGACAACAATTTAAACCCTTTTAATGTTTTATTACATTGGCTACTTAGAATTGAGGTTTCTATCGAAATCAACTTTTCTTTCATGTAATTAGCAAGAGTCCATGAGCTAGTGACGTATGGGATATACATTCCTACCAGGAGAGGCAAAGTTTCCCAAACCTTTAAAATGCCTATAAATACACCCCTCACCACACCCACAATTCAGTTTTACAAACTTTGCCTCCGATGGAGGTGGTGAAGTAAGTTTGTGCTAGATTCTACGTTGATATGCGCTCCGCAGTAAGTTGGAGCCCGGTTTTCCTCTCAGCGTGCAGTGAATGTCAGAGGGATGTGAGGAGAGTATTGCCTATTTGAATGCAGTGATCTCCTTCTACGGGGTCTATTTCATAGGTTCTCTGTTATCGGTCGTAGAGATTCATCTCTTACCTCCCTTTTCAGATCGACGATATACTCTTATATATACCATTACCTCTGCTGATTCTCGTTTCAGTACTGGTTTGGCTTTCTACAAACATGTAGATGAGTGTCCTGGGGTAAGTAAATCTTATTTTCTGTGACACTCTAAGCTATGGTTGGGCACTTTGTTTATAAAGTTCTAAATATATGTATTCAAACATTTATTTGCCTTGACTCAGAATGTTCAACATTCCTTATTTTTCAGACAGTCAGTTTCATATTTGGGATAAATGCATTTGTTTCAATCATTTTTTCTTACCCTAAAAAATTTGACTTTTTCCCTGTGGGCTGTTAGGCTCGCGGGGGCAGAAAATGCTTCATTTTATTGCGTCATTCTTGGCGCGGACTTTTTTGGCGCAAATTTTTTTTTCTGTTTCCGGCGTCATACGTGTCGCCGGAAGTTGCGTCATTTTTTGACGTTTTTTTTGCGTCAAAAATGTCGGCGTTCCGGATGTGGCGTCATTTTTGGCGCCAAAAGCATTTAGGCGCCAAATAATGTGGGCGTCTTTTTTGGCGCTAAAAAATATGGGCGTCATTTTTGTCTCCACATTATTTAAGTCTCATTATTTATTGCTTCTGGTTGCTAGAAGCTTGTTCACTGGCATTTTTTTCCCATTCCTGAAACTGTCATTTAAGGAATTTGATCAATTTTGCTTTATATGTTGTTTTTTTCTTTTACATATTGCAAGATGTTCCACGTTGCAACTGAGTCAGAAGATACTTCAGGAAAATCACTGCCCAGTGCTGGAGCTACCAAGCTAAGTGTATCTGCTATAAACTTTTGGTATCTGTTTCTCCAGCTGTTGTTTGTATTGCATGTCATGTCAAACTTATTAATGCAGATAAAATTTCCTTTAGTACTGTTATATTACCTGTTGCTGTTCCGTCAACATCTAATTTTCAGAGTGTTCCTGATAACATAAGAGATTTTATTTTTTTAAATCCATTAAGAAGGCTATGTCTGTTATTTCTCCTTCTAGTATACATAAAAGTCTTTTAAAACTTCTCTTTTTTCAGATGAATTTTTAAATGAACATCATCATTCTGATACTGATAATGGTTCTTCTGGTTCAGAGGTTTCTGTCTCAGAGGTTGATGCTGATAAATCTTTGTATTTTTCAAGATGGAATTTATTCGTTCTTTACTTAAAGAAGTATTATTTGCATTAGAAATAGAGGATTCTGGTCCTCTTGATACTAAATGTAAACGTTTAAATAAGGTTTTTTAAATCTCCTGTAGTTATTCCAGAAGTGTTTAATCTCCCTGATGCTATTTCTGAAGTAATTTCCAGGGAATGGAATAATTTGGGTAATTTATTTACTCCTTCTAGACGTTTAAGCAATTATATCCTGTGCCATCTGACAGATTAGAGTTTTTTGGGACAAAAATCCCTAAGGTTATGGGGCTGTCTCTACTCCTGCTAATGTACTACTATTCCTACGGCAGATAGTACTTCATTTAAGGATCCTTTAGATAGGAAAATTGAATCCTTTCTAAGAAAAGCTTACTTATGTTCAGGTAATCTTCTTAGACCTGCTATATTTTTAGCGGATGTTGCTGCAGCTTCAACTTTGTGGTTAGAAGCTTTAGCGCAACAAGTAACAGATCATAATTTTATAGCATTATTATTCTATAACATGCTAATAATTTTATTGGTGATACCATCTTTTGATATCATTAGAGTTGATGTCAGGTATATGTCTCTAGCTATTTTAGCTAGAAAAGCTTTATGGATTAAACTTGGAATGCTGATATGTCTTCTAAGTCAACTTTGCTTTCCCTTTCTTTCCAGGGTAAATAATCATTTTCGTTCCTTTCCTCACAACAAGGAACAAAAGCCTGATCCTTCATTCTCAGGAGCGGTATCAGTTTGGAAACTATTTCCAGTTTGGAATATATCCAAGCCTTATAGAAACCTATAGCCAGCTCCTAAGTACATATGAAGGTGCGGCCCTTATTCCAGCTCAGCTGGTATGGGGCAGATTACGTTTTCTTCAAAGAAATTTGGATCAATTCAGTTCTCAATCTCTGGTTTCAGAACATTGTTTCAGAAAGGTACAGAATTGGCTTCAAGTTAAGGCCTCCTGCTAAGAGATTTTTTTTTCTTTCCCGTGTCCCAGTTAACACAGCAAAGGCTCAGCATTTCTGAAATGTGTTTCAGATCTAGAGTTGGCTGGAATAATTATGCCAGTTCCAGTTCTGGAACAGGGGCTGGGGTTTTATTTTATCTCTTCATTGTACCAAAGAAAGTCAATTCCTTCAGACCAGTTCCGGATCTATCATTATTGAATCGTTATGTTAGGATACCAACATTCAAGATGGTTACTGTAGGACTATCCTGCCTTTTGTTTAGCAAGGGCATTATATGTCTACAATAGATTTACAGGATGTGTATCTGCATATTCCGATTCATCCAGATCACTTTTAGTGTCTGAGATTCTCTTTTTAGACAAGCATTACCAGTTTTGTGGCTCTACCGTTTGGCCTAGCCTCAGTTCCAAGAATTTTTTTCAAAGGTTCTCGGTGCCCTTCTTTCTGTAATCAGAGAACAGGGTTTTGGTATTTCCTTATTTGGACGATATCTTGGTACTTGCTCAGTCTTCTCATTTTCGAAGAATCTCATACGAATCGACTTGTGTTGTTTCTTCAAGTTCATGGTTGGAGGATCAATTTACCAATCAGTTCATTGATTCCTCAGACAAGGGTAACCTTTTTAGGTTTCTAGATAGATTCAGTGTCTATGACTCTGTCCTTGTCAGACAAGAGAAGTTTAACATTGATATCAGCTTGTCAAAACCTTCAGTCACAATCATTCCCTTTGGTAGCCTTATGCATGGAAATGTTAGGTCTTAGGACTGCAGCATCAGATGCGATCTCCTTTGCTCGTTTTCACATGCGACCTCTTCAGCTCTGTATGCTGAACCAATGGTGCAGGGATTACTCAAAGATATCTCAATTAATATCTTTAAACCGATTTTACGACACTCTCTGACATGGTGGACAGATCACCATCGTTTAGTTCAGGGGGCTTCTTTGTTCTTCCGACCTGGACTATAATCTCAACAGATGCAAGTCTTACAGGTTGGGGAGCTGTGTGGGGGTATCTGACGGCACAAGGGGTTTGGGAATCTCAGGAGGTGAGATTTCCGATCAATATTTTGGAACTCCGTGAAATTTTCAGAGCTCTTCAGTCTTGGCCTCTTCTGAAGAGAGAGTTGTTCATTTGTTTTCAGATAAACAATGTCACAACTGTGGCATACATCAATCATCAAGGAGGGACTCACAGTCCTCTGGCTATGAAAGAAGTATCTCGAATTTTGGTTTGGGCGGAATCCAGCTCCTGTCTAATCTCTGCGGTTCATATCCCAGGTATGGACAATTGGAAAGCGGATTATCTCAGTCGCCAAACGTTGCACTTGGGCGAATGGTCTCTTCACCCAGAGGTATTTCCTCAGATTGTTCAAATGTGGGAACTCCCAGAAATAGATCTGATGGCTTCTCATCTAAACAAGAAACTTCCCTGGTATCTGTCCGGATCCCGGGATCCTCGGGCGGAGGCAGTAGATGCATTTTTCACTTCCTTGGAAGTATCATCCTGCCTATATCTTTCCGCCTCTAGTTTTTCTTCCAAGAGTAATCTCCAAGATTCTGAAGGAATGCTCGTTTGTTCTGCTGGTAGCTCCGGCATGGCCTCACAGGTTTTGGTATGCGGATCTGGTCCGGATGGCCTCTTGCCAACCGTGGACTCTTCCGTTAAGACCAGACCTTCTGTCGCAAGGTCCTTTTTTCCATCAGGATCTGAAATCCTTAAATTTAATGGTATGGAGATTGAACGCTTGATTCTTGGTCAAAGAGTTTTCTCTGACTCTGTGATTAATACTATGTTACAGGCGCGTAAATCTGTATCTAGAGAGATATATTATAGAGTCTGGAAGACTTATATTTCTTGGTGTCTTTCTCATCATTTTTTGGCATTCTTTTGGAATACCGAGAATTTTACAGTTTCTTCAGGATGGTTTAGATAAGGGTTTGTCCGCAAGTTCCTTGAAAGGTCAAATCTCTGCTCTTTCTGTTCTTTTTCATAGAAAGATTGCTATTCTTCCTGATATTCATTGTTTTGTACAAGCTTTGGTTCGTATAAAACCTGTCATTAAGTCAATTTCTCCTCTTTGGAGTTTGAATTTGGTTCTGGGGGCTCTTCAAGTTCCTCCGTTTGAACCTATGCATTCATTGGACATTAAATTATTTTCTTGGAAAGTTTTGTTCCTTTTGGCAATCTCTTCTGCCAGAAGAGTTTCTGAATTATCTGCTCTTTCTTGTGAGTCTCCTTTTCTGATTTTTCATCAGGATAAGGCGGTGTTGCGAACTTCTTTTGATTTTTTACCTAAAGTTGTGAATTCCAACAACATTAGTAGAGAATTTGTGGTTCCTTCATTATGTCCTAATCCTAAGAATTCTAGGGAGAAATCGTTGCATTCTTTGGATGTTGTTAGAGCTTTGAAATATTATGTTGAAGCTACTAAGTCTTTCCGTAAGACTTCTAGTTTATTTGTTATCTTTTCCGGTTCAAGAAAAGGCCAGAAAGCTTCTGCCATTTCTTTGGCATCTTGGTTGAAATCTTTATTTCATCATGCTTATGTCGAGTCGGGTAAAACTCCGCCTCTAAGGATTACAGTTCATTCTACTAGTTCAGTTTCTACTTCCTGGGCGTTTAGGAATGAAGCTTCGATTGATCAGATTTGCAAAGCAGCAACTTGGTCCTCTTTGCATACTTTTTCTAAATTCTACCATTTTGATGTGTTTTCTTCTTCTGAAGCAGTTTTTGGTAGAAAAGTACTTCTGGCAGTGGTTTCAGTTTGAATCTTCTGCTTATGTTTTTCATTAAACTTTATTTTGGGTGTGGATTATTTTCAGCAGGAATTGGCTGTCTTTATTTTATCCCTCCCTCTCTAGTGACTCTTGTGTGGAAAGATCCACATCTTGGGTAGTCATTATCCCATACGTCACTAGCTCATGGACTCTTGCTAATTACATGAAAGAAAACATAATTTATGTAAGAACTTACCTGATAAATTCATTTCTTTCATATTAGCAAGAGTCCATGAGGCCCGCCCTTTTTTTTTTTTGTGGTGGTTATGATTTTTTTGTATAAAGCACAATTATTCCAATTCCTTATTTTATATGCTTTCGCACTTTTTTCTTATCACCCCACTTCTTGGCTATTCGTTAAACTGTATTGTGGGTGTGGTGAGGGGTGTATTTATAGGCATTTTAAGGTTTGGGAAACTTTGCCCCTCCTGGTAGGAATGTATATCCCATACGTCACTAGCTCATGGACTCTTGCTAATATGAAAGAAATGAATTTATCAGGTAAGTTCTTACATAAATTGTTTTTTTTAAATATATTTTAAATGTGGTGTTTATTTTTAATGTATTTCCTCTTAAAAATGCATAATTTTGTCTGAAAAATACTTTAGTTAGTTAAAAGATATGCTGTGCTAGAACTGTTTTGTTTATTAATACTACATCTGGGTATAATTATATTGACGTAAATGGATAATAGCACTAATGCCATATCATAATTTGTAACATTTTGTAATATGTAAGACTTTATTGGACTGATAATGTTGTCACTAAATGTTAGGTTGTTTTTATATTCCCGTCATACTCATTAATTATTTTTTTTTTTTATTAGTTTTGGTCACATTGTAATTCCATACACATGTCATTTTAATACTTTTTGGCTGAATTCTTATTGTAGATTTTGTAGTTACATTTATATCTGTGTTTGTACATAGAGTCCTTGTTATATATTTCTAATGGTTCATATTAGCCAAGATGTATATTATTAAATGACTCGCTGAATTATAATACAATGTTTTATGTTAGTATTTTAAAGGTAAAATGTTCGTTATTCATTCTGAATAAATGTAGAAACAACTTTTGATGGCAAATTGAGTATGCCCATATTGGAAGTGTTGGATTAATTAATTATCCTTATAGTGTGTGTAATATGTATTTACGCAACTGTTCAAAAGTGTTGGAATACCTCCATTTTTCCAGTTTTTATTAAAAATTAAAATTTTTGTGCCTCAATGTACTTTTAAATTAAAACATAGAACAAAAAAATAAATGATAGATTTATGTTTTAACAAAATGTAATCTACATTTTGGATTAATCAAAGTAGCCACCTTTTGCAGATATAATAGCATTGTGGCATTCTTTGTACAATGGAAACCAAAACATTCCCAATACTGTTGTAGATTTTCCCACAAATATGTTGTACGTGAAGGTTTCTTTGCTTCCAACCTTCTCTCCAGTTCATCCATAACTTGGGTTTAAGTCTGAAGACTATGCTGGTCTGTTTTGTTTTGGGATTCTAGAAAAATAATCTCTGAACAAAGGAATTATGTAATTACACAATGTATTATTGATTATAATAGAAATGTGTGCGCTTGATTAATAAAAACAGAACCAAATTCTAGTCAGTTTACTAATCACAAAACTATTGTTGAAAACAATAATCAAATTACATTGTTTGCACAATTTATAACCAGCAAGGATGGAACATAATGTTACATTCAGTTAAAGGGACAGCAAATACCTAGTGATTTTGTATATAAAATTAGTTATTAATTAAACCACTTTGCAATATATTTTCAGTATTTATTTTGCCCCTTTCTGATAAAATTTAGCTCTGAAAATAGAGCAATTTTTTAATCCCAGAACATGAAATGCACTCTGCTGACTTCTCAAGGCTTACCCTTACATATCCGTCCCTAATTTGATTTATCAGATAACAACTGCAAAACAATGCATTTAAAGGGACATTATACACTAGATTTTTCTTTGCATTAATGTTTTGTAGATGATCAATTGATATAACCTATACAGTTTAGATTTTTTTTTAAATGGATTGTTTTTCTTATTTTTAAATAACATTGCTCTGATTTTCAGACTCCTAACCATATTATTCTTTATAGTTATTATTATTATTATTATCAGTTATTTGTAGAGCCAACAGATTTTGCCGCGCTATAAACATAAGCGGAGTACGAGGAAACATTTATAGGGATCAGACTGGTAGAGGGCCCTGCCAACAGTCGCACTGTTGTAGACCGCTCTAAAGAAGGTGATCTACAAACAGCATGGCCCTTAGGCTTACATGCTAAGGGGGTTCAAGGGGATAGCAATGGAGGAGAGGAAACGGTATAAAGAAAGGTTAGTGTAGGTTGTATGCATCCCTGAACAGTAGAGTCTTTAGGGAGCGTTTGAGGCTTTCAAAACTAGGGGAGAGTCTTGTTGAGTGAGGCAGAGCCAACAGATTTTGCTGCGCTATAAACATAAGCGGAGTACGAGGAAACATTTATAGGGATCAGACTGGTAGAGGGCCCTGCCAACAGTCGCACTGTTGTAGACCGCTCTAAAGAAGGTGATCTACAAACAGCATGGCCCTTAGGCTTACATGCTAAGGGGGTTCAAGGGGATAGCAATGGAGGAGAGGAAACGGTATAAAGAAAGGTTAGTGTAGGTTGTATGCATCCCTGAAGAGTAGAGTCTTTAGGGAGCGTTTGAGGCTTTCAAAACTAGGGGAGAGTCTTGTTGAGCGAGGCAGAGAGTTGCACAAGATGGGAGGCAGTCTGGAGAAGTCCTGTAAACGGGAGTATGAGGAGGTAACAAGAGAGGAGGAGAGTAGGGGGTCATGAACAGAGCAAAGGGGACGGGAGGGAGAGTATCTGGAGACAAGGTCTTAGATATATTGGAGCAGTGCAGTTGAGGGCTTTGTATGTCAGAGTGAGGACTTTGTGTTTAGCCCTGGATGCAAGAGGAAGCCAGTGAAGGGATTGGCAGAGAGGTGCAGAAGATGAAGAGCGACGTGTAAGGAAGATGAGCCTGGCAGAAGCATTCATTAGTGTCAATTACATGCAGTTATATGAACATTGGTGTATAATGTCCCTTTAATGCTAACTTTATGACTGGAGCTACCATTATTGTCTGTGCACTAAAGCTGATTGTCTACTCCTAATAAGGCACGTTAGGTGGAGTTTTTAGATTGAAAAATTGTTCTAATCGGCCTATATGTTGTGTTAATCTATAGCAACTCAACAGAAATGGTTTGTAATTGCAAGGTGTTTACTGTCCCTTTAACCAAAAGATTATCTCTAATTCTAATGAAATAGCACAACAGGTTTGTTAGATAAGCAGCAAAAGAAGATGCAGAAATCCTCAAGTGTATTAAAAATTCAAAACATTTTTTAAAGAGTGGATAAAATCCAACAGCACCAGAAATGCAGGACAAAAAAACAAAAGGGTTTGACTAGTTTCGGCTTGTGGCCGTATATAATCATAAACATTATTTGTTAGATCATTCATAATTATTAAAGGGATTGGTCAAAAATGAAATGTGCATGGGTCTGTTTCAGTCTGCTTCTAGTAGTAGTAGTTATTACTGCCTTCAAGTGGCATATACACACATGCTCAGTGCCTGTGCACCAGTATTTAAACATCACATCTTCTCAGTCTGCAATGGCTTATAATACACGTCTCGTAGACAGAATACATACCACCAGTTCTTTAGGCTTGAACACTAGTGCACGGGGCCCTCATAGAATATGTGACATATGATTTATATCTTGCTCTAGGATGAACCCCTGACCCATATACCCTGAGAAAGGCCTTTGTAACTTTGAAATGTACGTTATTCTTCTGTTTTTTTATTTATTTATTTTGGAATGTTTGTTTCTTTAATCTCGGCAAGTTTATTTCTTACTTTGAGAGCATTTCAGTTTATTCACTGGGTATGAACTTAAAGGACAGTCAACACCAGAATTTTTGTTGTTTAAAAACATAGATAATACCTTTATTACACAGCCCCCTGATCACAGGACATTTTATTTATTATCTATTGACTTTCATTTTAGCCACTTAGTGCAGTGTCTGCCACAATCCACGGGCGTGATCACAATGTTATCTATATGGCTCACATGAACTAGCTCTCCCCCTGTTGTGAAAGGCAAATAAAAAAGTGTGTGATAAGTGGTGGCCTGCCAAGGCTTAGAAATGATCATTTGAGCCTTCCTAGGTTTAGCTTTCAACTTAGAATACCAAGAGAACAAAGCAAAATTAGTTATAAAAGTAAATTGGAAAGTTGTTTAAAATGATATGCCCTATTTGAAACATGAACGTTTTTTTTTGACTTGACTGTCCCTTTAAATTTCAATAGAAAACTGTTAAAATGGAGGTATTCTAAAACTTGTGACCATTTAGTCTCTCTCACTCTGACTACGCCCCTGTGCAATTAAACTTAAATGGCGAATTATTCAGAATTGTACCATTATGTCTAGGTTTAACAGTAGGGTATTAGTTTTTAATTTTACATTAGAACAAACAGTTTACTATATTAAAAATACAGGCCCCACAGTATCAACTCAATGCAACAAAAGTCAGTACACCTTTCATTACTGAGATTCAATACTTTATCTACCTTTATTTTTGATAACAGACTCAGTCCTCCTCAGCATGGAGGGATACCAGTGTTTCACAAATTTCTGGAGAGATGTTCTGCCATTCTTCAAAAACATTTTTTTCCAGCTGCTCTTTGCTGAAGGGGTTGTGTTGCTCTACTTTTCTCTTTAAAATACCCCAACAGTGTTCTTTAGGATTCAAGTCAGGTGACATACTTGGCCAGGTCATAGTTTTTTGCTTTTTTCTTCTTTAGAAACTCTTGTGATTTTGGCAGTGTGCTTTAGATTATCATGCTGGAATATTAATCTTCTGACAAGCTTCTGGAGACAGGGAGTTTTCTTGTCAGCCAGTATTTTGGTATATCCACAAGCATTCATGATGCCATCTATAAAGGTCATCTCCCCAACACCTCTTGCACTCATGCAGCTCTATATCATCACACTCTGTTGTTTCACAGTTGGGACTGTGCATTCACTGTAATAATCCTGACCAGGTTCACGCCAAACAAATTTATCTTTGGAGCACATTGCTTTGATTTGATGAGACCAATATTCATCAGGCTTATTTTCATGCGTTTTAGAAATGTTTAATCTTGCAGTTTTGTGCCGAAGAGCAAGCAATGTTGTTTTTTTTCTTGGATGCTGTCCATAGAGGTTGATATTATGCAATGTCTAAGTTGTCGCAGAAACTCCAATTTCCATTGATAACCCGTTTGCCAAGTCTGAAGCACTTGCCCGTTGGTTTTTCAGAGCTAGATTGTGCAAGTAGCGTACTGTCTGTGGGGTCATTTTTTTCTATTAAAGTACACTTTGGAAAGACCAGTGAGTGCCGTCTTTTATCAGTTATATTTAACCACTGGCACCCTGGCAGCTGTTACTTTGGTGAGAGTGCTCATTTTTTGAACTTATATATATGTATATATATGTGTGTATGTATATATATATATATATATATATATATATATATATATATATATATATATATATATATATATATATATATATACAGAAACAGCAGGCACTCTCCTTTTTAAATCAGTTTTTTACTTTTCAAAGTGACGTTTCAGGGTTTTACCCCCGTCTTCAGACTTACATACAGTGTGCAAAATAATGTGTATACTTATACCTACTTACCCCTCTGCTTTCTAAATCAATCCATCAGTTAACCCACCTCATGCAGCTCCCAGCGGTGCGTGCCCGGCGCATAGACTACATCATCAGAAGGAAGACGCCGCTCGTTGTTAGGCACCACCACCGGAAACTGTCATTCACCTTTCGTTGCTAGCCCAGCATGTAATCGTCATTAGAGACGCCGTCTGTTGCTAGGGAGCCCTCCTCCTGGTGACCGCTTACTTAACAGTGACTATCTGCGTGAAAATAAAAGCAATTAAAAAACATCATGTGCAGTATGTAACTATACTCAATATTCCATAAACCATAATTCCCAATATCCGAAATATTTAAAGAATCCTAACACTTCATACTTTCCTATACTGAATTCACAATTGCCTGTCTAGCCTATAGTGATCATACAACACTATTCTAAGAAACTGCTTACAGATAATGCTAACAAAAAGGAAATTTCCAGGTAATACTGAGAGGCAGTAATCAACTATACTATATTATAGAAAATGTATGTTCACTGAAGGGATAAAAAACTTATAGGTAAATTTTAGTCATATGTGAAGTTAAACATATAGACAAATCTTTTGTGTGATTAAACACATAGATAAATCATTTTAGAAAAATCATTATTTTTAGAAAAATTAAACACATTGGCAATTCTTATTCAAAAGAAGCACTGCCAGTCCATTTTCACATTTAGGCCTTTTGGTGTTAAGGTATTCAACTCATAAGTCCATCTTGCTTCCTTTTGTAATAGGATTTTATCCCTATCACCTCCTCTCTTCTGGGGCTATCAATGTGTAGCGGAGGTCAGATACATTATGTCCGCTCTGCAAAAAATGGCGAGCCACCGGTTGATCCGACTCCTGATTTTTAATTTCTGCCCGGATAGAGCTCCTGTGGTTGGCCATACTGATTCTCAGGTTATCTCCCATTTCTCTTGTTAAGTGTATCCAGTCCACGGATCATCCATTACTTGTGGGATATTCTCCTTCCCAACAGGAAGTTGCAAGAGGATCACCCACAGCAGAGCTGCTATATAGCTCCTCCCCTCACTGCCATATCCAGTCATTCTCTTGCAACTCTCAACTAAGATGGAGGTCGTAAGAGGACTGTGGTGTTTTATACTTAGTTTATTTCTTCAATCAAAAGTTTATTTTTAAATGGTACCGGAGTGTACTGTTTATCTCAGGCAGTATTTAGAAGAAGAATCTGCCTGCGTTTTCTATGATCTTAGCAGAAGTAACTAAGATCCTTTGCTGTTCTCACATATTCTGAGGAGTGAGGTAACTTCAGAGGGGGAATAGCGTGCAGGTTTTCCTGTAATAAGGTATGTGCAGTTAAAATATTTTTCTAGGGATGGAATTTGCTAGAAAATGCTGCTGATACCGAAGTAATGTAAGTAAAGCCTTAAATGCAGTGATAGCGACTGGTATCAGGCTTATTAATAGAGATACATACTCTTATAAAAGTGTATTTTAAAATGTTTGCTGGCATGTTTAATCGTTTTTTTTTTTACATATGTTTGGTGATGAAACTTATTGGTGCCTAGTTTTTTCCACATGGCTGTCTTGAATTTTGCCTAGAAACAGTTCCCACTGTTGTAATATGAGTGGGAGGGGCCTATTTTGGTGTTTTTTTGCACAGCAAACATTAGACGCAGACATCCAGCTTCTTCCTGCATGATCCAGGACTTCTCTGAAGGGCTCAAAAGGCTTCAAAAGTCGTATTGAGGGAGGTAAAAAGCCACAGTAGAGCTGTGGCAGTTGTTGTGACTGTTTAAAAAACGTTTTTGTCATTTGTTATTCCGTTTTTGGTATTAAGGGGTTAATCATCCATTTGCAAGTGGGTGCAATGCTCTGCTAACTTATTACATACACTGTAAATATTTCGTTAGTGTAACTGCATTTTTTCACTGTTATTTCAAAATGTCGGAAAATTTGTGTTTCTTAAAGGCGTAGTAACGTTTTTTATATTGCTTGTAAACTTGTTTTAAAGTGTTTTCCAAGCTTGCTAGTCTCATTCCTAGTCTGTTTAAACATGTCTGACACAGAGGAACCTACTTGTTCATTATGTTTGAAAGCCATGGTGGAGCCCCATAGGAGAATGTGTACTAAATGTATTGATTTCACCTTAAACAGTAAAGATCAGTCTTTATCTATAAAAGAATTATCACCAGAGGGTTCTGTCGAGGGGGATGTTATGCCGACTAACTCTCCCCACGTGTCAGACCCTTCGCCTCCCGCTCAGGGGACGCACGCTAATATGGCGCCAATTGCATCAGGGACGCCCATAGCGATTACCTTGAAGGACATGGCTGCAATCATGAATAATACCCTGTCAGAGGTATTATCTAGATTTCCTGAATTAAGAGGCAAGCGCGATAGCTCTGGGGTTAGGAGAGATACAGAGTGCGCAAATGCTGTTAGAGCCATGTCTGTTACTGCGTCACAGTATGCAGAACATGAGGTCGGAGAGCTTCAGTCTGTGGGTGACATCTCTGACTCGGGGAAACCTGATTCAGAGATTTCTAATTTTAAATTTAAGCTTGAGAACCTCTGTGTATTGCTTGGGGAGGTATTAGCTGCTCTGAATGACTGTAACACAGTTGCAATTCCAGAGAAATTGTGTAGGCTGGATAGATACTATGCGGTGCCGGTGTTTACTGACGTTTTTTCCTATACCTAAAAGGCTTACAGAAATTATTAGCAAGGAGTGGGATAGACCCGGTGTGCCCTTTTCCCCACCTCCTATATTTAGAAAAATGTTTCCAATAGACGCCACTACACAGGACTTATGGCAGACGGTCCCTAAGGTGGAGGGAGCAGTTTCTACTTTAGCAAAGCGTACCACTATCCCGGTTGAGGACAGTTGTGCTTTTTCAGATCCAATGGATAAAAAATTGGAGGGTTACCTTAAGAAAATGTTTATTCAACAAGGTTTTATTTTACAGCCCCTTGCATGCATTGCGCCTGTCACTGCTGCTGCGGCGGCATTCTGGTTTGAGGCCCTGGAAGAGGCCATCCAGACAGCTCCATTGAATGAAATTATTGACAAGCTTAGAACGCTTAAGCTAGCTAACTCATTTGTTTCTGATGCCATTGTTCATTTGACTAAACTAACGGCTAAGAATTCCGGATTCGCCATCCAGGCGCGTAGGGCGCTATGGCTTAAATCCTGGTCAGCTGACGTGACTTCAAAAGTCTAAATTACTCAACATTCCTTTCAAGGGGCAGACCTTATTCGGGCCTGGCTTGAAGGAAATTAATGCTGACATTACTGGAGGTAAGGGTCATACCCTTCCTCAGGACAGGGCCAAATCAAAGGCCAAACAGTCTAATTTTCGTGCCTTTCGAAATTTCAAGGCAGGAGCAGCATCAACTTCCTCCGCTTCAAAACAAGAGGGACCTGTTGCTCATTCCAGACAGGCCTGGAAACCTAACCAGTCCTGGAACAAGGGCAAGCAGGCCAGAAAGCCTGCTGCTGCCCCCAAGACAGCATGAAGGAACGGCCCCCTATCCGGAAACGGATCTAGTGGGGGGCAGACTTTCTCTCTTCGCCTAGGCGTGGGCAAGAGATGTTCAGGATCCCTGGGCGTTGGAGATCATATCTCAGGGATAGCTTCTGGACTTCAAAGCTTCTCCTCCACAAGGGAGATTTCATCTTTCAAGGTTATCAGCAAACCAGATAAAGAGAGAGGCATTCCTAAGCTGTGTGCAAGACCTCCTAGTAATGGGAGTGATCCATCCAGTTCCGCGGACGGAACAAAGACAGGGATTTTATTCAAATCTGTTTGTGGTTCCCAAGAAAGAGGGAACCTTCAGACCAATCTTGGATTTAAAGATCTTAAACAAATTCCTCAGAGTTCCGTCATTCAAAATGGAAACTATTCGGACCATCCTACCCATGATCCAAGAGGGTCAGTACATGACCACAGTGGACTTCACATACCGATTCACAAAGATCATCATCGGTTCCTAAAGTTTGCCTTTCTAGACAGGCATTACCAATTTGTAGCTCTTCCCTTCGGGTTGGCCACTGCCCCGAGAATTTTTACAAAGGTTCTGGGCTCACTTCTGGCGGTTCTAAGACCGCGAGGCATAGCGGTGGCTCCGTATCTAGACGACATCCTGATACAGGCGTCAAGCTTTCAAATTGCCAAGTCTCATACAGAGATAGTTCTGGCATTTCTGAGGTCGCATGGGTGGAAAGTGAACGTGGAAAAGAGTTCTCTATCACCACTCACAAGAGTCTCTTTCCTAGGGACTCTTATAGATTCTGTAGAGATGAAAATTTACCTGACGGAGGACAGGTTATCAAAACTTCTAAATGCTTGCCGTGTCCTTCATTCCATTCCACGCCCGTCAGTGGCTCAGTGCATGGAAGTAATCGGCTTAATGGTAGCGGCAATGGACATAGTGCCATTTGCGCGCCTGCATCTCAGACCGCTGCAATTATGCATGCTAAGTCAGTGGAATGGGGATTACTCAGATTTGTCCCCTCTACTAAATCTGGATCAAGAGACCAGAGATTCTCTTCTCTGGTGGCTTTCTCGGGTCCATCTGTCCAAGGGTATGACCTTTCGCAGGCCAGATTGGACGATTGTAACAACAGATGCCAGCCTTCTAGGTTGGGGCGCAGTCTGGAACTCCCTGAAGGCTCAGGGATCGTGGACTCAGGAGGAGAAACTCCTCCCAATAAATATTCTGGAGTTAAGAGCAATATTCAAGGCTCTTCTAGCTTGGCCTCAGTTAGCAACACTGAGGTTCATCAGATTTCAGTCGGACAACATCACGACTGTGGCTTACATCAACCATCAAGGGGGAACCAGGAGTTCCCTAGCGATGTTAGAAGTCTCAAAGATAATTCGCTGGGCAGAGTCTCACTCTTGCCACCTGTCAGCGATCCACATCCCAGGCGTAGAGAACTGGGAGGCGGATTTTCTAAGTCGTCAGACTTTTCATCCGGGGGAGTGGGAACTCCATCCGGAGGTGTTTGCTCAACTGGTCCATCGTTGGGGCAAACCAGAACTGGATCTCATGGCGTCTCGCCAGAACGCCAAGCTTCCTTGTTACGGATCCAGGTCCAGGGACCCGGGAGCAACGCTGATAGATGCTCTAGCAGCTCCTTGGTTCTTCAACCTGGCCTATGTGTTTCCACCGTTTCCTCTGCTCCCTCGACTGATTGCCAAAATCAAACAGGAGAGAGCATCGGTGATTCTGATAGCGCCTGCGTGGCCACGCAGGACCTGGTATGCAGACCTAGTGGACATGTCATCTCTTCCACCATGGACTCTGCCTCTGAGGCAGGACCTTCTAATACAAGGTCCTTTCAATCATCCAAATCTAATTTCTCTGAGACTGCATGGAGATTGAAGCTTGATTCTATCAAGGCGTGGCTTCTCAGAGTCAGTCATTGATACCTTAATACAGGCTCGGAAGGCTGTCACCAGGAAAATCTACCATAAGATATTGCGTAAATATCTTTATTGGTGTGAATCCAAGAGTTACTCATGGAGTAAGGTTAGGATTCCTAGGATATTGTCCTTTCTCCAAGAGGGTTTGGACAAAGGCTTATCAGCTAGTTCTTTAAAAGGACAGATCTCTGCTCTGTCTATTCTTTTGCACAAGCGTCTGGCAGAAGTTTCAGACGTCCAGGCATTTTGTCAGGCTTTGGTTAGGATTAAGCCTGTGTTTAAAACTGTTGCTCCCCCGTGGAGCTTAAACTTGGTTCTTAAAGTTCTTCAGGGAGTTCAGTTTGAACCCCTTCATTCCATTGATATTAAACTTTTATCTTGGAAAGTTCTGTTTTTGATGGCTATTTCCTCGGCTCGAAGAGTCTCTGAGTTATTTGCCTTACATCGTGATTCTCCTTATCTGATTTTTCATTCAGACAAGGTAGTTCTGCGTACCAAACCTGGGTTTTTACCTAAGGTGGTTTCTAACAGGAATATCAATCAAGAGATTGTTGTTCCATCATTGTGTCCTAATCCTTCCTTCTTCAAAGAAGGAACGTCTTTTGCATAATCTGGACGCAGTCCTTGCCTTGAAGTTTTACTTACAGGCTACTAAAGATTTTGGTCAAACATCTGCCCTGTTTGTCGTTTACTCTGGACAGAGGAGAGGTCAAAAAGCTTCGGCAACCTCTCTCTCCTTTTGGCTTCGGAGCATAATACGCTTAGCCTATGAGACTGCTGGACAGCAGCTCCCTGAAAGGATTACAGCTCATTCTACTAGAGCTGTGGCTTCCACCTGGGCCTTTAAAAATGAGGCCTCTGTTGAACAGATTTGCAAGGCTGCGACTTGGTCTTCGCTTCACACCTTTTCAAAATTTTACAAATTTGACACTTTTGCTTCTTCGGAGGCTGTTTTTGGGAGAAAGGTTCTACAGGCAGTGGTTCCTTCCGTTTTAAGTTCCTGCCTTGTCCCTCCCATCATCTGTGTACTTTAGCTTTGGTATTGGTATCCCACAAGTAATGGATGATCCGTGGGCTGGATACACTTAACAAGAGAAAACATAATTTATGCTTACCTGATAAATTTATTTCTCTTGTAGTGTATCCAGTCCACGGCCCGCCCTGTCCTTTTAAGGCAGGTCTAAATTTTAATTAAACTACAGTCACCACTGCACCCTATGGTTTCTCCTTTCTCATCTTGTTTTGGTCGAATGACTGGATATGGCAGTGAGGGGAGGAGCTATATAGCAGCTCTGCTGTGGGTGATCCTCTTGCAACTTCCTGTTGGGAAGGAGAATATCCCACAAGTAATGGATGATCCGTGGACTGGATACAGTACAAGAGAAATAAATTTATCAGGTAAGCATAAATTGTTTTTCCCACGTAAAACAGACTACACAGACAGTGTAGTAAATACACCACACCACATGACTAGTGGTGCACGTCATCCTATATTTGTGGATATACTTTTTTCTGCTTCTAGGGTGATGGAAAAACTGACCTGTAATCATCCCGTTGCATGTGGTGCACCCACTGCATTTAAAACATCCTGGTTTAGCATCTTCCAGCCATGTTCTGGTCGTATAGCAGTGTATAGGATCTGTTAGCTGTAATATATCTTTCAACAATCTCCCTCGTCTATAGCCAATCCTAGGAACCCCCATCCCCTTAAACGGGAGGGTCTCTTCCGTGCTCAGTATTTTCCAATTTTCTTTCAGGATTATATTCAGGCCATTTTTGTCTGCCGCATATGTGGTCACCATAGTCATTTTCTCCCGATCTTCTTCAGGGGTCCCTTGTGTTTCCCTTGTCTCACTTGAATTCACCTCTGTGATGTGGTTTTGTGGAATAGCTGTTTTCGATATCCCCTCTTAAGAAAACGACCCCTCATCTCATCTGTTTGCTTCTCCGCTTTCTCATCAGTGTTATTTCTCCTTACTCTTACAAACTGGAATTTCGGCAATGCCTTCTTAAGTGGTGGAGGATGACAACTTGTTGCTTCAAGGAGAGAGTTTCTGTCCGTTGGTTTACAAAAGAGGGTGGTACCCAATTTATTATCATCCCTATAGATTTTTAGATCCAAAAACTCAATTTCTTCTTGGCTCCGATTCATCTTGAATTTGACTGTAGCATGCTCCGTATTTAGCTCATTGAACCAAACAAGCAGATTTTCCTCTTTTCCAGGCCAGATTATTATGAGATCTATGAATCTCTTAAAGTATATTACTTCTTCCCTCTTGAAACATCCTGTTCCATTACTCTCAAATTCCGACATAAAAAGATTTGCATAGGATGGGGCCACATTGGACCCCATCACTGTCCCCATTAGTTGTTGGTAATACTGTCGCTCAAACCTGAAGTAGTTCTTCTTTAGGCAGGTCTCCAAGAGGTCCAAGATAAACTCTATTGGCGGTCCTACATAAGGATATCTCAATAGTTGCTTTCTTGTCGCCGCCAATCCCTCGTAGTGTGGTATCACTGTATATAGGCTAGTGACATCTAATGTCACCAGCCACTCTCCTTTTTTCAGGGGGATTTCTGTCAGAGTCTTGATTACATCATTGGAATCTTTAATGTAGGTATCCATGTTCTGTACCAGTGGTTGCAGTAAGCTGTCAATATATATGGCCAAAGGCTGTAATAGCGAGTCCACTGCTGAGACTATCGGTCTACCGGGTGGTCTCTCCATGCTTTTATGCACTTTTGGGAGTGTATAGAAGGTAGGTGTGTTTTGGTAATCCTTAGTTAGATATTTCATAGTATTTTGATCAATCAGACCATCATCCAGGACTTCCTTGAGGTATTCATCAATTCCTTTCTTAAACCTTATAGTTGGATCCCTTGGTAGTTTAGAATATACATTCTCACTATTCAGTTGAATCAGGATTTCCTCCCTGTAGTATGCATAATCACGCAAAACAATTGCACCAGCCTTATCCGCTCGCCTGATCACAATTGTTTTATCCTTGGTTATATTCCTTAGCTTCTCTTTCTTTCTTTGTAAGGTTAAATCTCACCTGTTGTTGTTGCATCCTTATAGAATATTGCATATCCCTCTCAAGTACTTTACAGAAGGTCTGTATGTTAGGGTTATTACTTTTAGGGTCAAAAGTCCCCTTTCTCTTAAAACCCACAGGTTGTTCAGTCTTACTTGGACCGAAGAATTCTTTTAACCTTAACGATCTTTGGAATCTTTGTATATCTACGTGTAGATCAAAGTAATCCGTCAATCCTGTTGGTACAAATGAAAGTCCTTAACAAAGATTCCAAAGGTGGTTAAGGTTAAAAGAATTCTTCGGTCCAAATAAGACTGAACAACCTGTGGGTTTGAAGAGAAAGGGGACTTTTGACCCTAAAAGTAATAACCCTAACATACAGACTTTCTGTAAAGTACTTGAGAGGGATATGCAAGATATTATAAGGATGCAACAACAACAGGTGAGATTTAACCTTACAAAGAAAGAAAGAGAAGCTATGAGGAATCTAACCAAGGATAAAACAATTGTGATCAGGCGAGCGGATAAGGGTGGTGCAATTGTTTTGCTGGATTATGCATACTACAGGGAGGAAATCCTGATTCAACTGAATAGTGAGAATGTATATTCTAAACTACCAAGGGATCCAACTATAAGGTTTAAGAAAGAAATTGATTAATACCTCAAGGAAGCCCTGGATGATGGTCTGATTGATCAAAATACTATGAAATATCTAACTAAGGATTACCCAAAAACACCTATCTTCTATACACTCCCAAAAGTGCATAAAAGCATGGAGAGACCACCCGGTAGACCGATAGTCTCAGAAGTGGACTCGCTATTACAGCCTTTGGCCATATATATTGACAGCTTACTGCAACCACTGGTACAGAACATGGATACCTACATTAAAGATTCCAATGATGTAATTAAGACTCTGACAGAAATCCCCCTGCAAAAAGGAGAGTGGCTGGTGACATTAGATGTCACTAGCCTATATACGGTGATACCCCACTACGAGCGATTGGCGGCGACAAGAAAGCAACTATTGAGATATCCTTATGTAGGACCGCCAATAGAGTTTATCTTGGACCTCTTGGAGACCTGCCTAAAGAAGAACTACTTCAGGTTTGAGCGACAGTATTACCAACAACTAATGGGGACAGCGATGGGGTCCAATGTGGCCCCATCCTATACAAATCTTTTTATGTCGGAATTTAAGAGTAATGGAACAGGATGTTTCAAGAGGGAAGAAGTAATATACTTTAAGAGATTCATAGATGATCTCATAATAATCTGGTCTGGAAAAGAGGAAGATCTGCTTGTTTGGTTCAATTAGCTAAATACGGAGCATGCTACAGTCAAATTCAAGATGAATCGGAGCCAAGAAGAAATTGAGTTTTTGGATCTAAAAATCTATAGGGATGAAAATAAATTGGGTACCACCCTGTTTCGTAAACCAACGGAGGGAAACTCTCTCCTTGAAGCAACAAGTTGTCATCCTCCAGCACTTAAGAAGGCATTGCCGAAATCTCAGTTTGTAAGGGTAAGGAGAAATAACACTGATGAGAACAAAGCGGAGAAGCAAACAGATGAGATGAGGGGTCGTTTTCTTAAGAGGGGATATCAAAAACGGCTATTACAACAACACATCACAGAGGTGAATTCAAGTGAGACAAGGGAAACACAAGGGACCCCTGAAGAAGATCGGGAGAAAATGACTATGGTGACCACATATGCGGCAGACAAAAATGGCCTGAATATAATCCTGAAAGAAAATTGGAAAATACTGAGCACGGAAGAGACCCTCCTGTTTAAGGGGATGGGGGGTTCCTAGGATTGGCTATAGACGAGGGAGATCGTTGAAAGATATATTACAGCTAACAGATCCTATACACTGCTATACGACCAGAACATGGCTGGAAGATGCTAAACCAGGATGTTTTAAATGCAGTGGGTGCACCACATGCAACGGGATGATTACAGGTCAGTTTTTCCATCACCCTAGAAGCAGAAATAAGAATATCCACAAATATAGGATGACGTGCACCACTAGTCATATGGTGTATTTACTACACTGTCCGTGTAGTCTGTTTTACGTGGGTAAAACGGGAGATAACCTGAGAATCCGTATGGCCGACCACAGGAGCTCTATCCGGGCAGAAATTAAAAATCAGGAGTCGGATCAACCGGTGGCTCGCCATTTTTTGCAGAGCGGACATAATGTATCTGTGCTCCGCTACACATTGATAGATCATGTCCCTAACCCCAAGAGAGGAGGTGATAGGGATAAAATCCTATTACAAAAGGAAGCAAGATGGACTTATGAGTTGAATACCTTAACACCAAAAGGCCTAAATGTGAAAATGGACTGGCAGTGCTTCTTTTGAATAAGAATTGCCAATGTGTTTAATTTTTCTAAAAATAATGATTTTTCTAAAATGATTTATCTATGTGTTTAATCACACAAAAGATTTGTCTATATGTTTAAAGGGACACTGTACCCAAAAATTTAATTTCGTGATTCAGATTGAGCATGAAATTTTATGCAAATTTCGAATTTACTCCTATTATCAAATTTTCTTCATTCTCTTGGTATCTTTATTTGAAATGCAAGAATGTAAGTTTAGATGCCGGCCCATTTTTGGTGAACAACCTGGGTTGTCCTTGCTGATTGGTGGATAAATTCATCCACCAATAAAAAAAGTGCTGTCCAGACTCCTGAAACCAAAAAAAAGCTTAGATGCCTTTTTCAAATAATGATAGCAAGAGAACGAAGAAAAATTGATAATAGGAGTAAATGAGAAAGTTGCTTAAAATTGCATGCTCTTTCTGAATTACAAATGAACAAATTTGCGTTCAGTGTCCCTTTAACTTCACATATGACTAAAATTTACCTATGAGTTTTTCAACCCTTCAGTGAACGTATATTTTCTATAATATAGTATAGTTGATTACTGCCTCTCAGTATTACCTGGAAATTTCCTTTTTGTTAGCATTATCTGTAAGCAGTTTCTTAGAATAGTGTTGTATGATCACTATAGGCTAGACAGGCAATTGTGAATTCAGTATAGGAAAGTATGAAGTGTTAGGATTCTTTAAATATTTCGGATATTGGGAATTATGGTTTATGTAATATTGAGTATAGCTACATACTGCACATGATGTTTTTTAATTGCTTTTATTTTCACGCAGATAGTCACTGTTAAGTAAGCGGTCACCAGGAGGAGGGCTCCCTAGCAACAGACGGCGTCTCTGACGATTACATGCTGGGCTAGCAACGAAAGGTGAATGACAGTTTCCGGTGGTGGTGCCTAACAACAAGCGGCATCTTCCTTCTGATGACGTAGTCTATGTGCCGGGCACGCACCGCTGGGAGCTGCATGAGGTGGGTTAATTGATTGATTTAGAAAGCAGAGGGGTAAGTAGGTATAAGTATACACATTATTTTGCACATGTATGCAAGTCTGAAGACGGGGGTAAAACCCCGAAACGTCACTTTGAAAAGTAAATCTGTGATTTAAACGGAGAGTGCCTGCTGTTTCTGTTCTGTTATTGTTTGCTGTGCACCCCAGACTTGAATTGTGAGTGCTGAACCATCTGGAACTGTTATATATATCTATATGTGTGTGTATATACTGTGTGTGTATATATATATATATATATATATATTTATTTTATACACACACATACAGTTGTGCTCATAAGTGTACATACCCTGGCACAATTTATAATTTCTTGGCCATTTTTCAGAAAATATGAATGATAACACAAAAACTTTTCTTCCACTCATGGTTAGTGTTTGGCTGAAGCCATTTATTATCAATCAACTGTGTTTACTCTTTTTAAATCATAATGACAACAGAAACTACCCAAATGACCCTGATCAAAAGTTTACATACCCTGGTGATTTTGGCCTGATAACATGCACACAAGTTGACACACATGGGTTGGAATGGTTATTAAAGGTAACCATCCTCATCTGTGATCTGTTTGCTTGTAATTAGTGTGTGTGTATTAAAGGTCAATGAGTTTCTGGACTCCTGACAGACCCTTGCATCTTTCATCCAGTGCTGCACTGACGATTCTGGATACTCAGAATCCAGAATCGTCAGTGCAGCACTGGATGAAAGATGCAAGGGTCTGTCAGGAGTCCATAAACTCATTGACCTTTTATTCTCACACACTAATTACAAGCAAACAGATCACAGGTGAGGATGGTTACCTTTAATAGCCATTCAAACCCCTTTGTGTCAACTTGTGTGCATGTTATCAGGCCAAAATCACCAGGGTATGTAAACTTTTGATCAGGGTCATTTGGGTAGTTTCTGTTATGATTTAAAGAGAGTAAACACAGTTAATTGATAATAAATGGCTTCAGCCAAACACTAACCATGAGTGAAAAAAAGTTTTGGATCTTTTCCAGATAAGCCCCGCCAATAAGTTAACCCCCGCCACTATGTTGTGCACATTTCTTGATCACAATACATTTCGCAGGCAGATATATGTCAAACTCAACACAGACTTTATGGCAACAACCCGAGCAGCACACGATCATATTTAGAAAATAAACTGTCAAAAAAAAATGCGGTCAACTCGGCAACCGATTAACCCATAGGTTGCTAGGGAGAATTGCAACGCTATACCTAGCGATTTTCTGACCTCTCTTTGGCAAGCAGCTGGTTTAACGGGCCCCAGCTGATCGCAATTGTAACAGTTTCTTTTCTAAAAGGAGTAGGGCATTGGCTCGGGTAGCTAGCTACAGGTTATTAGGGATTACAAGCTACACAGACGTGTGTGCAGGTAGCAAACCGAATAAAACCCTGAACCCTCCAATAAACACTTCCCACGGCTCTGAAGTCACTGCGCGTGTGCATTAAATTGGAGCTGGCAAAAGTGGCGGGGCTTAACTTTTCGCGCGTGCACTTTTTGCATTAGTGGCGGGGCTTATCTGGAAAAGATCCAAAGTTTTTGTGTTATTCATATTTTCTGAAAAAATGCCAAGAAATCATAAATTCTGCCAGGGTATGTAAACTTATGAGCACAACTGTATATATGTATATATATATATATATATATATATATCTATATCTCTATAATGTGTGTGTGTGTGTGTGTGTGTGTATATATCTATATATCTATGTGTGTGTGTGTATATATATGTATGTATGTATATGTATGTGTGTATGTATGTGTGTGTGTGTGTGCAGGTGAAACTCGAAAAATTAGAATATTGTAAAAGGTAAAACTAATATATGAGATACACAGAAAAAATTGCAGTTCATGCACAGAAAAATAAATAATATTCACTGCTGTTGTAGACCTGTATTAATATAGTCAATTCGGTTATACTTTCACTCTCCCAAATTGCTTGTCAATATAAATATGCAGTGAACATTCAAATAACATAAGTCTCGTGAGGATCCTTGCGGTGAACACTGTGTTTGCTAATGACAATATAGCACTGATATAAAGTAAAGTTACCTTATTATATTGACACCGCTTCACAGTCTGAACTCGAGACGCCTTGCTGTCCCCCGACTCCCAAAGGACGATCAAATGAACAAACATGAAAGGTGAACCTGATGCACCTTTATATATATATATATATATATATATATATATATATATATATATATATATATATATATATATATATATATATATATATTTCTCCAACATAGGTGTGTCCGGTCCACGGCGTCATCCTTACTTGTGGGATATTCTCTTCCCCAACAGGAAATGGCAAAGAGCCCAGCAAAGCTGGTCACATGATCCCTCCTAGGCTCCGCCTACCCCAGTCATTCTCTTTGCCGTTGTACAGGCAACATCTCCACGGAGATGGCTTAGAGTTTTTTAGTGTTTAACTGTAGTTTTTCATTATTCAATCAAGAGTTTGTTATTTTCAAATAGTGCTGGTACGTACTATTTACTCAGAAACAGAAAAGAGATGAAGAATTCTGTTTGTATGAGGAAAATGATTTTAGCAACCGTAACTAAAATCCATGGCTGTTCCACACAGGACTGTTGAGAGCATTAACTTCAGTTGGGGGAACAGTTTGCAGTCCTTTGCTGCTTGAGGTATGACACATTCTAACAAGACGATGTAATGCTGGAAGCTGTCATTTTCCCTATGGGATCCGGTAAGCCATGTTTATTACGATTGTAAATAAGGGCTTCACAATA